>NC_054824.1:135601799-135911414 GCF_018345385.1 Vulpes lagopus
TTTTTAAGATTTTATTTATTTATTCATGAGAGATGCACAGAGAGAGGCAGAGACATAGGCAAAAGGAGAAGCAGGCTCCCCATAGGGATCCCGATGTGGGACTCGATCATCAGACCCTAGAATCATGCCTTGAACCAAAAGCAAATGCTCAACCACTGAGCCACCCAGGCATCCCACCAGAGAAGTCTTGAGTGGGGACTGGTAGAAAGGTAGAGGAAGACAGAGAACGATACTCCAAGGAGGGAGGGAATGGGCAAGGCTGAGGAAGCAGAAATGTCTAGGACAGTGGGAGGGCCCAACAAAGCTGGCTCTATTTGTAGCAGTAAATACCTGCTGAAGACATTCAGAGTGAACAAAAGAAAGGCAATTAGCAAGGCAGCCTGTGGAATCTAACAAAGACTATTTGTGTTTAATATATGGTAAATACCTAATGCATCACTAAAAAGAGTAGAATGTTTGTAGGATATTGGTAAATTGGTGTGCTCAAATTCTTTCTTCCTGATTCTGTCACATTCTTTGACTACATGGATTTTGATATTAAATTTAATGTCAAATAATATTTGAGTAGCTTTTATATAATGCTATCAATTGAAAAAATGTACTTAGCTAGTCACTCAAAGTTTTCCTTGATTGGATTATTTGAATATCTTAGAAATATTCACTTTAAATTGGTAATTATTGGTATTTAATCACATGCCAATATGTAAAGACATATATGTAACCTTTTCCAGATGAAACAATCTCCCTGCAGACATTACACTAAAGTGAGGCAAATAATCATGTTGACTGTCCAAACCTCAGAAAACTCAGGAATATTTTCTGATTTGCTGTTTTATAATAATGTACACAAGATTTGTCTTTGAATTAATATTCATAATTGATATATTTTCTCAGATATTCCAGTCCTAGATATTTATCCAACAGACATTAAAACAGAGGTTCAAATAATTTTTGTGTAAGAAAGCAGCTTCATTTGTAATAATTGAAATAGGAAAGAATGTGTATATAGAATGGTTGAAAAGTTATTGGTATATTAATACAATTGGCTACTACTCCATAATAAAAAAGAACCTATAGCTTCTGTGTTAAATATAATAATTTTAATTATTAAATTAATTTAAATTAACAAATTTAATTTAAATTAAATTAATAGATGCACACAAGAATATTCTGAGTCAAAGAAGTGGGGCACAAAAGAGTTTATTACACATGGTACTATTTATATGATATTCTAGAATAAGCAAACCTAACCCACAATGATAGAAATCAGGTCAGTAGCTGCTTCTGTGGTGATGGGGTCAACTGGGAAGAGCACAAGAGAGCATTATGGGGTGTTAGAAATGATCTGTGTCTTGATATGCATTTGTCAGACAGTGCACTTAAGAAAATTTGCTGAATGTAAATTTTACCCTCATAAAAATTAACACCCATGGCTGTTTTTTAATGTGTACCTGGCTCACAATGGAACCTATGCTGGACTAGTTATTAGAAGGTTTGCCATTTTATCTTCTTCTCACTCTCTGGTTAATAAATGACTTGAAAGATTTTCTCCTTTTATTTTATGGAATATGCATTTCTTTATTGTTAGAAGATATTTTGGGAAATTGTTGTGAGCTTCTCTATATAAAAGAATATTAAATTTTATTAGGTGCATCTTACAAATTTCTGCATAAAAACTTTAATGGGTTTTGCTCTAAAACATAATATTAATATTTCAATTAAAAGTAGGTTATAAACAATGAAACCTCTTGACCAGCCTTGAACTTTTCAAATATATCCAAGTTTGTCTTAACTTTTAAATATAACTTGACATGCCTTTTCATTATTTCTCGTCTTCCTCCACCCAACATGACACTGTGCAGCTCTGGGCTAACATCATCTTGCAATTACAGCTTCTCTTCTTAATTCTCAATCTAACATTTCAGTGTTTTGGTCTATTCTTCCCTCAAATTTCTCTGAGTTCAGCCCAGAAGACCTAACTCTACCATCTTATGCTCACGTTGCTACATTTGGGGAATGAATCCTGATAGTACTTTTTAAGTTTCAGAAATTTGAGATGCTCACAATATGCTCTATAAAAGATTTCTCATTCATTGAAATGATTCTGGTTGTAGTGAGAATTGAATTAAATGGCTTTTAGTGGACTCTCTAACAGTCCAGTGAGAACAATGCCCTGGAAATTAGGACACCAAGCTTCTCTTTCCAGGTACATCACACATTCCTTGCCCAGCAGTTAATTCATTCCTAGAACATGATTTACTCATATACAGAGAAATAGTTGAATTAAAAATAATAGTGCCCCTTCCAGCCCTAATACTAAGGGTGTGCTTATTGTGGTCAAGGCTAAAAGTAAGATAAAACAATCTATACTTAACGCCTCCAAATGTGCACATTGTGTACACACACTCCATGATTAAAGGTAAAACATATATTCAGAAATGTTTAATGAATTAGGTTTTCCCCAGGGCCTGTGTCACTGTGGTATATAAAGCTTCTTGATCATTAAATATAAGGGTCTAAAAAGTAGACATTAACATTACTTTTTTTCAAGAAATCTTATAACATTAAATACCTTGTAACATCAATGTCTTGATCAAAGATACATTGAAAATGCAAAACTTCTGGCAAATTTTTTTTAAAGATTTTGTTTTGATGTAATCTCTACCATGAGGTTTGAACTTACAACCCTGAGATTGAGAGGTGTATGCTCTACCAACTGAGCCAGCCAGACACCTCCTCTGACAAATGTTTTTAATTATCCATAAATCATTACATTAAAAATTAACATAGAGAGAGAGAGGAAGAATAAAAGTGGATTGTTATTCATGATGTAAAAAAAAAAAAGGAAAGTAACAAATAAAATAAAATTATTCTGATTATTTTTTGTTGAACTACTTTCACTTACATCTTTAAGATCTGATTCTGGAGAACACAAACCAAATATCCTGATCTGTGTTCCCCAGAATCAGATCTTAAAACAAAGATTTAAATGAGTGTAATTTATTTTGGAAGTGACTTCAGGAGGGAGAAGGGAGCAGAAAAAGAATGGAAATCAATCACGTGCACAATTGAACCAGTTACTACAGTGGCAAACGGTGCCCCATCCCCCTGGTGGATTCTGGGAGACAATGTAAAACACACTTCCAAATTATTCCAAACCAAGGAGCAGCATATTTACCCCTCTACTCTTATTATTGTTCAAGAATTGATTCCCAGACATCCACTCTTCAGTGGTACTAGCTTGCTCTGTGCTTGATCTAAGCATGCTCCTGTGGCCAGAAAGCAGCCACACAGCCAGAGCTTCAGGGCTGCAAAGCCATCTGCCTTCCATGGCTATGGTTGTGACTCCTGAGAGGATATTGGTGTACCCACAGCTACACAAAAGATACATCTGGATAAGCTGAGGCCAAGTGAGGCAACCATCTTCTTGAATCAGGTGAGATTTTAATTGCATGAACTCATAAAAAGGCATGTGTTGATGTTCAGTGGAATTTAAATCTAATTATAGACTAACTTTAAAATATTTCAATTCCCTAGTTACTGGAAAACCTCAACTCCAGTATACTAGACTGAATCAACTTCAATTTTCTCCTCACAGTTAAAAAATATTGGTCAAAGATCTAATTCTGTTTTTTTGGAATTACATGCCTAGATATTGTTTGAGCCAGAACTGTAATCCGACTTTCCTTTCTTCTGGCCTAGAATTTTACATTTTCTACCATAAATACCAGTGGTTTTCAAAGAGTGATAGCCAAAAGAGAAGCATCGGCATCACCTGGATATGTCTTAGAAAGTCCCTGGGTCTCCCTCTAGGCCTATCAAATCAAGAGCTCTCTAAATTGGTCCCAGCCATGTGTTTTCACAAGGTGTCAATGTGACTCTGATGCATGCCAAGGATTTAGAATCATTGATACTTGCTATTAAGATTTTATCTAGGGACACCTCAGTGGCTCAATGGTTGAGCATCTGCCTTTGGCTCGGAGTGTGATCTCAGAATCCTGGGAATCAAGTCCCATATTGGGCTCCCTGCATGGAGCCTGCTTCTCCCTCTGCCTGTGTCTCTACCCCTCTCTCTGTGTGTGTCTCTTGTGAATAAATAAGTAAAATCTGTTAAAAAAAAGATTTTATCTGCACATAAATAGAAAATAATATTTTTCCTACTCTCCATTCCCAAAAACCATGCTAGGTGAGTTTCAAAAGTGTATCCTATGCTCTCTTTTTCCTTTATGGTTGATTTAAAAAAAAATAAATGTATTAACAATGTATATTTTATCCAAATATTTTCTTTGATAAGGTCAACATATTAAAATATATCCTATGTAAAATAACCTAATTTGGAAGCAATTTATTAAACTAGATGATGATAGGAAAACTAGGTTCAAATTTGTGTGACTTTCTAAAAAAAAAAAAAAACAAATTTGTGTGACTTTCTAGAAGGCATTTTTTTCTATAGGCCCAAGTTTACTCAACTAATAAAAAAAAAAAAGAGTTTTGAGCTAGATGATTTTTAAAATTTGCCCAGCTCCATATTTTTCTTCTCTAATAACTAGTTGTAATTGAAGGATAATTCTAGCAGAATGGTGGAGTAGTCCTGTGTAGCTACAGCCCTAAACAATTCTGGGTCCTTTGCTGGATAGCTGTTTAAGGAAAAGAAAAAAAAAACACAGAAATTTGTACAATCTGGGGTTTGAATGGCAGAAAACTTCTTCCTTTATGCCAAAGTCTTTAATTGGAGCTGATATATTAGCTTGTCCTGAGGACCTCTTGGTCTGAAAAAGTGCAATCGGTGACCCTGGTGATTCCCAGGACTCCTCAAGACTGAGTCATCTTCTCAGGGCCAGGGTGTCCTGGCTGACAAGTTTTAAGCATCAGTCAGCTGCAGAGAGAGAGGTTTCTCTTGATTCACGGCTGACACTCTGCACTGCCTGCCTTGGCAACTCCTCTTCTGGCCTATCAGAGCTTAGCTTTGCAGAGCTGTTTCTAATATTTAACTAACATTTTCCCTGATGCATCTTTAGTACGTTACACCATGTTCTCTTCTTAATAGTGTGAGTCACCCGCACCAGCTTAAGGAGGTGCATTGCTTGTAAATAAGCCGCAATCAGCGTAGTTTCCAATTGATGCACTGCAGCTCATTCCTCCCCCACAGTGAAGAAAGTAACTTTGAATAGGACAAAATCACTCTTCTTCCCCTATGGTGTCATGACTGCAGAGCTGCAGGGTAAGCTAGTGGTCACCTCTGAGGCTTTGTGCTAGCAATCAGACTCATCTGGTGATTCATACGATTCATTTTAAAGTATCATCAGGACTCTCAGAGATAAGAATGAACAAGCAAACAAAAAGAGTAATGGATCATCATAATCATTACATCATAGTAATTGATAAATGTAACTAATTCTCTAATTTGATGCTATTGAAAAGAATGTCTCTTACCTGGTCACTAAGCGTTCTCTAGTCAAAACGTACGTAGAAGATTATAAAAATGTAGTAAATGCTATTTTAATATGCGACCAAAATGAACAAAACCTGACTCATAGCTGAATCCTGCTCGATGTCTGAGATTCTTCCAAGAGTAAAGTCAGGGCTTAATGGCAGAAGAGCCAGGAAGGGTGGAAATTCTCTATCTCAAGTGGCAGGGACATTTCAAGCCACTCAGATCTCCTCTGGTGTATTTTAAAAAATATTTTATTTATTTATTCATGAGAGACACAGAGAGAGAGGCAGAGACACAGGATCAGGCCCTGGCCTGAAGGTGTCGCTAAACTGCTGAGCCACCCGGGCTGCTCTCCTTTGACATATTTTCATACCAGTCATATATACCAGTACACTTGACAGGCAAAATATTTAATTTTATTTTTATTGCTAAATCTGGCAATGCTAATACAAGCCACAGTCTTCTAACTTAAACAGAAGAGAAATCAAGGAAGAATCCAATTACATCTTGACCAGAATAAATAGTTCACATGGAAATAGACACTTTATAAAAAAGTTTTCAAATTATTTATTCCCTCTCCATATGAGGCAAACATCACCTCTATCTGACAGAAGAGGAAACAGGGAGATTGTTTTTACATAGGCCCCTGAGGAATAATAGCAACAGAACTGGTGCTCACGGCTTATAATGCTGAAAAAGTGAGTATTCTATTCCACCATGATTCTAAAATCAGTTTGGTTGCTTCTTGTTTGTCCAGAATCCAATGTTTCACCACCACCCCCCAAAAAATAGGATTTACAGTTTCTATGGAAAACCATCCTCATCTCATTTTGGCACTAGAAATTTGGAGGGATTTACCCAATTACCAACTCCAGAATTGACGATCATTGGCTTAACGTATCAAGATACCCCATCACAATGGCCATGATGAATGGCGCAAAGGGGAGCTCATGATCTAAGCTGCTTTAAACAGAGTGAACCTCACTATTTTTTTCCTGAGCTAGAAACAAGGAAGCAGATAGCCCTGGAAACTCTTGAAAGCTGTGTTGAAACAATAAAGAGAAAGCCTGCAGAAAATGGAAAAAGACAAAGGAATTAGAGATGAGAAATGTGAAGAGAGGAGCCAAGTACTGTTCTGAAGTAGGAGAGCTCAGTTTGTCTTGGAAGGGTCCACCTTAATTGGTGCTAGACCATCTACCTTCGCACCCTCTCTTAACAGTTAATGTTAAGTGCATTCTTTTTACTCTGGGCCTTCTTTAAATGTAATTTGCAATTCTTTCTGTTTGCTTCCTTTGTTTTCCATCTATGTCATGATGACCCCTGAACATCTAGATACAAAAATCTAAAAGAAGCATGGAAAATGGTCTTGCTTATAGAACAAATAAATGTAGATTTCATTTTTATAGAAGGAAAGCTTGAGAGAGGCCAGCTCATTGACAATTCAAGTTGACCTTACCATCTAGCACAATTCCTGTGTTAAAATCTTTTCCAGATTATAGTTTCTTCCTCTTCAAGGATTGTTTCCTGGTTGATGCCAGTTTCAGTGACCTCTGGGTCAAACAACCCCTATTACTGTGTGACCTAGTATAGGAGAAACTGATTTAAAGGCAAACCAATGATATTCCAGTCAGACACAGGAGGTTGTTGCTCTTTGGAGATGTAACTGAATGTGCAGCCATAATTCTGAGTAGTTGCAGTCAATACTCCTCCTATTTGACTAGATAAATGCTAGGGCCAGAACCAAATAATTAAGCTAATGTTGAAAGTAAGATAGTATACATATGAATGCATTGTGTTGGTGTTCTAGAAAGTAAATGCATTCAATAAATTGAAGACTATCCTGAATTACAGTGCTTAGATAAAAGGTGCATTTGGATATTAAGTAATCACATCTCTCGGAGCCCTTTGTCACTGTCATTTGACACTTATCTGTATTATATTTTCTCTTGCAGCTTGTAGGACTTGCATTATTTAAACTTGAAAAGTTCATCAGCTGGGAGTTTTTACTTCTTTTATATTCTCTACACTGCTTGCTAGATACTTATGTCCAATACAGGGGGATAAAAGCCTTAATCCTTGTGTTTGGACGCCTGAATATAATCTTTTACCCTAATACTTGGGCACGCTTACCACATTTATTCTGTTCTACTGTCTGTAAAATGGGGATAACAGTGACTGTTTCTCAGACTTCCCTAAGTAGCTGAGGATTTCATAAAATAATACATGTGAACTTGAATTTGTATGCAAAACTATGCATTAGTTATAGCGTAGCATTCTGATTTCTCAGATTCTAGCTTTGTTCATTATTTTTGGACTATTCTATACCTTTGTGTAACTAATAAATAGGCGAATCATCTTTTCCAGGAGTTTCCATTGACTTCCTTCCCTGCTGTGGAAAATAGTTTTGTATCTATTTGCTATTAAATGTAAACATGTGCTTTTTCTGGTTTTTTGTTTGAACAGATTAGAACATTTGCCTGATTCTTTCATATGAGAAATATCAAATCTTGAATATATGTTTGTTTTTATATCTGTAAGAAAGTCATGATCTTACCATTTTCTGCACATTATCTTTGAACAGTTTCAGGGATCTTCCCCTCCTAGGCATGCATATTTATCTACAAGTGCAAGGTAACCTCTCTCACCCAGAGGAGAGCATCTTGGTGTGGTTTGTGCCCAGGCACATCTTTTCTTAGCTTGTAGAGGTGACTCCAAAGAGGTAATAGAACTTTAATGACTGTTTCTCAAATGTTCATTTTATTCTCTATTAATTTTCTGTTTCTCTTTTTCCCCCTTAGCTACTAAATTATTCCCCACTGCTGGCAGCAATGTTTGGGAATTTAGTTTTATAGTCTGATTATTTGATGGTCCCTGTACAAGGATTAATTGTTTATAGAAATCTATTCTTGATTGGATGAGAGACAGCAGAGAGTCTGTTTTATTAACTTTTCTGATTAGGAGTGGAATTTCTTGATCTGATCATTTGGTGATTTTTAGTCTCTGTTAGAAGAAAGATGATGGAAAATTTGGTTTATAAACTTTCTGTTTGTTTGGAGCTCCAATCAACCAGAATTTTTCCACTGGGAAGGGTATCAGTTCTATCATAGACTGGTAAGATTTTGAGGTTCTTTATGTACTCTTGATCCTTGGCTGAATTTTAAAATTGAAGCTATTTTTGTCTATTTTTGTCTGTATGTCTTTGTGTCTGTAACTCAGATAGGCGTTTATCTCCAATTGTATAAATGCATAATGTTTTCCTACCTCTAGATGATATTGATAAATTAGACTATAAAGTCTCTTAAAGGAACTTGTTCTGGTTGGTTTATAGAGATAAATAAGCACTTACATAAGCTGAATATTCCTAAAATTTCCAGAAAATAAGGAAATTGAACTTTAATACTTTAAATAGGCAGAAAAAATGTATTTTTACAAAAAACAATTTAGAAATACTTTAAGAATTCAAGAGAACATAATTTAGATAAGTCTGGCAAATGAGACTACTTAAGTATTTTGGGTTTAATGAAAATACTATGGGTTCTCTGATTTATCACTGTTAAATATAATGCAAGTAAATATTTTTCTTCTTTGTGTGTCTGTTTTTCCTAAACTAATACGTTACTGATCAAATAAGCTAGCATTACTTCTACTTAATGTTCAAGATTATGAAAAATGTGAATCTGTTTCGAATCTCTACTCAGATTAAGTTTATTCCTATACTGCTTTGTAGTTATCAGCTTGAAGAAAATTTCCAAGATCTGTAGGTGACTTAAATCCTTGAATTGATATTAACTTGAGTTAATTAGTGCACATTCATTGGATACTTAGACCATTGCTAGGTAAGATGGAACACTGACACATTGATTACTAAATATGATTTTAAGTTTATGGGCTTTTGGTTCTTATTTCTACATGCTATCTAAAGGCTAAATCTTTGGGTCTGTTTAATAACCTTGCTCTTTCTCATCACTGAGAAGTACTCAAAGGGATGTGTTGGCTGTAGAAAAATAAGTTATAGGTATGTATAATCTTTGCTTGTCTGATGCAGATTGCTGGTGTCTGGCGACACCAATCATCCATCTCTATTTTTCTTGGTGAAATAGAAATTACTTTAGTTAAAAGCTATGGTTACTGTAAGTAAATGCGAGTGAACTCGGAGCAATAGTGGCAGAAATGTTCAGCTTTTGCTGCGAGGTGACAAGATATGTTCTTGTTTATTAAGAGGAAAAGAGACTAGTTTTGTTATAAAGTAAAGTGGTTGTTCTAGAATAAGAAAGAGGGTGGTAAAAGACAAAACCTGGATGTATATAGAAAAATTATAGATGGCTCACAGGACAGGAATTTTATTTGCTTTTGTTTATACTGTACACAAATAATCAATGTGAAAAAGCTGTAAAATATGATAAAATCTTAGCAAAGTTTTCTCAATTTTGACGGGATTCTTCTCTTTCATTTACTGTTTATTGCCTTGTCCTGTGGTATGTAATTCTGTGTAATCTGCATAGACTTCACGTTTTACCATAATAATTTTCTGTGCTTTGTGTTCACTTTATTATGACCTTGATTATTAAAAAACAAAATAGAACAAAGGCTCTTCCCTTATGATAGAACTAGAGTTCTTTTCAATCTTGTTATTTCTTATGCTTATTTTTCAAATGAGTAGACAAATATCATTTCTATCTTATATGTTCAAATCTCCTGTTTGTTTATTGTTTGGTTTGGGTTTGGGTTTTATTATTTGGTTTTCCCTTAATGAATGCTAAATGTAAAAGGAAGGGATCCCTGGGTGGCTCAGCGGTTTGGCGCCTGCTTTTGGCCCAGGGCGCGATCCTGGAGTCCCAGGATAGAGTTCCACATCGGGCTCCCTGCATTGAGCCTGCTTCTCCCTCTGCCTGTGTCTCTGCCTCTCTCTCTCTCTCTCTCTCTATGTCTATCATAAATAAATAAATAAATAAATAAATAAATAAATAAATAATTTTAAAAAATAAATGTAAAAGGAAATAAAATAAAGTGAAACCGTCATTATATTTTTTTGCACCAAAAATTATCTTTGAGATTTCTCAGAAGGCTCCTGACAAATCACAAAGACTGTTCTACCTTATAGAAGAGAGGTGCGAGAAACAATTAGATTTATTTTATATGTTAATGTTAATTGCTTTCATGGAAAGAGTTGTCAAATTTGAAGAGATGCTTCTCTTTTCCCAGGTTGAATTTTCACCTGAATATTGTTGTTAATATAAGAAAATTGTACACTTTATGGAAAGTTTCTGGAAAGGTGTCAGTGCCTGAGCTCTCCCAGGCATGTTTCTATGCATCAGAATGTCTGAGCTGTCTTGCCTTGTGATATTGAGCAACAATGTTTTCTTATTCTTTGTCTCCATGTCTAATTGGAATCTTTTATTGAGTATTCTTACTTCATGGCAGTCTAGTTATTTGCATAGATTCAAAAAATTGCTATCCTTTTCCAAGACATAATTGGAAACACTAGTTACATGGCCCACTTGTAGTCTGGAACATCCTTTTTGAGAATGATGTGCATTTAATCAGCTATGACTAGCCATTTTTAAGTAACTAAGTTTAATTTTATAGAATTAGTGTTTACAAAGCCCATTGGGAAAGTGGTCTGGAACCTGGCTTTTGGAGTTCTCAGCCCTAAAAGTGAGGCAGGCCCAGGAGCTTAGAAAATGATGGGATCTTGCAAAATGAGGCATTTTCCCAATTTATAGGTACTGTGTGTAAATCTGGTAGAGAGAATTTCTTGTTTAGCTTTCTAAACTAAAGTGTCTATTAAAAATGTAATCTGAGATACCTTGTGAAAACGTCAAACAAAGCAAATGTAAAAAAGTTCTCTATGGCAAATTAGCACTCTTAATGCATCTATGTCAGTAATCAAGCTAAATCTATGGAGACCAGTCTTATTTTGTAATCAAGAAATATATTTCTATTTTTGAGTCAAAGGAAGAGACTAAGAAAAAAAACAACTTGTACTATAATGGGAAAGCATTCATTGCCTATATCACACTTTTCTGTACTGACTGTAGCCTTATTCACTATATTGAACTATTTTGCACCTCTTTGTTAGTTGTAAGTAGCCAATAGGCAAACTCTGTCTTTTCCAAAGAGTTTCCATTGACCTTCTCTTTCTTCTGTGGAAAAGCCAGTTTTGCATTCATTTGCAATTCAATTCCTTTATTCCATGTAAATGTGTGTGTTTTTTGACTCTTCTTTTGAACTGGCTATAATATCTCCCTGGTTTCCTCATATGAGAAAAGTCAAAACTGGAACATGTTTATTTTTATATCTGTATGACAGTCCTGATTTTATCTTTTTCTGAATATTATATTTTAATAGTACTATACAAATGTCAGTGCTACTGATCATTATCAACACTCTGGATCTATTCTTAGTCACTTTATAAAGACTGTTAATATTAACAGCAATAAAAAATATTAAGTGCAAAAAAACTTTATCATTGTGATTATTTAAAGAAGGTTGGATGATTTTATTTACATTAAATTAAATATGTTTTATTTTGGGGGTGATTTGGAAAAATTTCTTTATTGGAGGAGTGAGTTGCTAAATAGGGACACCATGTTTGTCAATTGCATCTTGCATTCACCATCATTCCATTGCCCAACTACTAGTCTGAATGAATGGAGTGTCCTGTTTGCCTTGCCTCACCTGTTCTGCCTGGGTTCTCAAAAACATTGCTAACAGTTCTGGTATTTCTTCTGCCAGCTTTTTCTCTACTCAGGGATGGTTTTTTTTGGACCTAGTTGATTTAAGTTCGTTCATATTATCTTGGTCCCAATTACGTTTTTTGTGTTCATGTTGTTGCTATTGATATTTTAGTATTGCTTTTGGAAAAATAAGTACCTCTAAAATGTAAAGAGGGATACTGAGATCATTTCAACAAAAAAGTACATATTTTGTGAGACATTTTGTTATAATTTAACATATAAATCAAGTTTTGGAAATTAGATGCAGTGTACATATAGGCCGTCTATCAGTTGTCCCACATCATGTGAAAGATATACACTAGTAATTTACAGTCTTGGTGATGAAATAAATTATGATACTTTAAGCAAGCAATGAACAATCTCAGATAGTTAAGTAAATCTAGCTTTTGATATAGATGATAGATAGATAGATAGATAGATAGATAGATAGATGAGATAGAGGCCAATGAGAAATAGAAACAGAAGAGTTGCCATCAGGATTTTGATAAGAGTGATGTTAAGTGTTTGGACAGGGCTAGGATGGTAAGGTAGTCTGGAATGGTTTTATGGCCCCTGAGGTATTTGAATGACTGCTTATCAGTATGGGTGGATCTGTGAATCAGAGACAATAAAAATTAAAGAATGACTCAATGTGAAGTTGCCAAAGGGGATGCAGATCTATGAGCAAGAACTGCCTGAGTGGGCATCTGGCTCAGTTGTGTACAAGAATGGCCTGGGCAGCCTCTTTGAACTCTTTTGTCACATTCATATAACAAAGATACAGAGACTTCACGGAAGATTGTCTTAAGAATTGTAAATAAATCACATATATTTCTCATATCTAATTAGAACTTACAAAATAGTAGTGATTATTACTATCATTGGAAATAACTGTTCACAGCCTTCGATCATTTTCAAGGTGTGTCTATGTGTGTCTAGGAGGGTCCTTTTCTGTAAAATAGAGCATTTCATTACATTGAATGACTTCCTGTTATCTATAGAGAGAAGTTCACATTATCCTCATCCAGGTTGCTTCCTTCTTTGTATCTGTACTTTTCAGTCTTTGGCCATCATGCTGTGTCTCTGGTCACTTGGACAGAAGTAGTTCCAGAAATTGGGACCATCTACTTGAGGAGTGAAAGTTTCATTGAATGAGTATCTAATAGCAAATGTTCTTCTAATGTTCTCTTAGGTATGTCTAAGCCAGGGACATCAGAAGGAAGAGCTACCTGAAGTCAGCTCCACTGGTTTTCAAGGCTGAGACCAGGGCTGAGTGTTCCTTTAGCTTTTTGGGATACACGTATTTAAAATCAAGGACCTTCACAGAATTGTCATTTGGACTCTGACCTTAAAAAAAAAGTAACTATTGGTCAGCCCGGTGGCTCAGTGGTTTAGTGCCACCTTCAGCCCAGGGTGTGATCGTGGAGAACCGGGATCAAGTCCCACGTCAGGCTGCCTGCATGGAGCCTGCTTCTCCCTCTGCCTGTGTCTCTGCCTCTCTCTCTCTCTTTCTCTCTCTCTCTCTGTCCCATGAATAAATAAATAAAATCTTAAAAAAAAAAAAAAAGTAACTATTGAGACACCTGAGTGGCTCAGTCAGTAAAGCATCTGCCTTCGGCTCAGGTCATGATCCCGGCGGGGTCCTGGGATCCAGCCCTGCATCAGGCTCCCTGCTCACTGGGGAGTCTGCTTCTCCCTCTCCCCCTGCCACTGCCTCCTCCCTACCAGGTCATGCTCTCTCTCAGCTCTCTGTCAAATAAATAAATAGAAGCCTAAAAAAATGAAAGAAAGAAAGAAAGAAAGAAAGAAAGAAAGAAAGAAAGAAAGAAAGAAAGAAAGCAACTATCATGTTTTTTGTTTTGTCCAAAGGAAAGATATTTTTAGAGGCTAAGTGCTGTTTTTCTGAGGGCTCATTATCAAGGATGGGGTAAAAGGGATGACTCTCATGCTGGTATATTTATGAGGAGGAGAATATGCAGCAAACCATGAGGTACTTGTGTGTGTGTGTATATATATATAGATATATAGATATAGATATAGATATAGATATAGATATAGATATATTATTGGCTGGGCCCAAATTTAAATTGTTTTATCTTTTCCCCAGATAGGACACAACCAGAATGAGTTTGGGAAGGCAGTTGTCTCAGATGCACAGAATATAACTTCTAATAGGAGAATTCAGATGGAGGTGTACACAGCCCTGGCCTAACGTAATCTCCAAATCATTCAGTATGTCTCTGAGCTACATTTACAAAACTTATTCCACTATCTATTCACTTGTTATTTGCCTGCTAATTAAAGAAACAAGCTCACTACCACTAAGCATTGGTTAGGTAACGCTCTCTTAATACAGAGTGTTATACTGGGTACTGGGAGGGATACTCAACAGTATGAATATGGAGTCAATTTACAATCAATGTTAAGAGGACATATACCCTGTAGTATTACTAGGTGTCAAATAAGGATTGCTAATATAATTGATTATTTAATGTTTACTATGCACCAAGTTCTATTCGGTGTGAGTTATTTAATTTTCACCACAACGCTGAGTTAGGTATTATAGCCCATTTTACAGACAAGGAAACTGAAACAGAGTTGATGTCAGTAACAAGCCCAGGGTCATAAAGCTAGTGAACAGGCTTGCTAGGGTGTGAGGACAGGAGATTTGATTAAAGAAAATATGCTCTTAGCCATTTAACACACGGAAGAGACAACACCTGCTTTAGCAGCCATGGGTCTGAGGTCCCAGTGAATGGAATATCCCACCAGTGGCTTTGAAAAGGAAGAGTTTATACCAGACATTTAAGGATGGATATTGGAATTTAAACTGCAACAGAAGGAGAGGGATACGCCATTGACCTACGTAAGGGATAAACATTGTCAGGGTATTGGAGATCAGGATTTTGAAATCTAATCGTACATCATACACGGCCCCCAATTCTTTCTCCACCCCTCTCTCTTTAGCTCTGAATCTGTGTCTCACCACAACAGCAGGATGAGGTCTGAGGTATGAGAAGTGATAGATACTTGAGGCTGGGGATGAGAGGTGAGGCTAAGAATTTACATCCTCTCTCTAGTCATCCTGGAGGAAGGAAGAATTGAGCCCTGAGGAATTGGAGTATGAAAGACCATGAGCTCTACAACTGTCACATCTTTCTTATACAATTTCAGTAATAGAAGATTCATTTAACTAAAAGTGTTAAGTCCCTATTTTTAAAATACAAAATGAGGAAAAGTTCTCACTGAATTGTGTTTGTCAACTCTCGAAGATAGGAGTGGAGTAGTGACTTTTATTAGAGTGTGTTCTTTGTATTAAAAGTTAAGCCCACTTACTTCAAACCCTTTATTGCAAGCATAGCCATATTACCAAGTAAGAATTATAGAGTCCACTCCATCCTCAAGACACCTGGTATTAAAAAAATCAAAGAACCAAAAACTTTGGGGTGCCTGGGTGGCTCAATTTGTTAAGCGTCTGTCTTCAGCTCAGGTCATGATCCCAGAGTCCTAGAATTGAGCCCCACATCAGACTCTCTGCTCAGCAGGGGGCTGCTACTTCTTCTTCCTCTGCCCCTCTCCTGCTTGTGTTCTTGCTCTCTCTCAAATAAATAAATGAAATCTTTAAAGAAAAAAAAAAAAAAAACATTTAAACCAGGAGGAAACAACGGGAATAATATTACTTATTGTGTTAACGAGGAAAAAGACTTCCGCAAAGCACAGCTCTGGTAGGTGGCAGAGGCATGATTGCAATGATTTCCTCTCAAGTATATTTCTCACTATATGTGTAGAATTCATATGTCATTTAATCATGCATGCTTTATATGATGATCCTGATGCCCAGTTCCAATTGGCCATATTATTGATAACATAGTTTTTTTCAGTGATCTTGTAAACTCCTAGAACTGTTCTGGAAATATAAAGGCATAAGTTGTACCCTTGTGTTTTCATACCCCATAGCATCTAATTGAGTCTCCTGCATTCAAACAGTGCATTTGAAGAAAGATGGATATCAGGAAGCAGGGGAGTACCCTCAAATTACCTGCTTTTGGATGAAGATGTGAGAATCAGCATATCCTTTATCTTGCATTCAATGGCTACTCTAAACCTGATATTGGTGTGTGGAGAGGAGTAAATTTGAAAATATACTTTAAAATTTGTGTAAACAAGAGGGAGTGAATTTGGAAAATTTACTTTAATCCTAACATCAAAAGGACATCTGAGAAATGAAACTTTCTATTGAATAATGAAACTCAAAATAAAAATAAATAAGTTGTCCCGAATACACTTGCCAACAGTAGCTGCTGAATCTTCCACACCTCTTACAGAGATTAATCCTTTCCTACAGGCCAAAATCTAATTATAAACCATTCTAATTAGTTAGACAGTAGAACTGCTATTCCTTTTTAGACGAAAAGTTTAGGAAGAGATGCTACTACTGCATGAGAGCTCCAGAATAAGGCCAAAAGATTTTGGGTGTGAATGCAAGTCAGTTGTCTCATACCAGCAAGCTTGCTTGCATCAATTGGCTGCTGCCTATATATTTTTATGGAGCATCTGCAGTTTATTTTGCTGCTTTAAGTTCACTGGAGTTCCAGTCTCATTGTAGCAAGCCTTTAAACCTAAAATAAGCATTATGTAAAATATTATTTTGACTTTACATTAAATGGATCTTCAGAACTTTCAAGTGCTCTAGGGCAAAAAGAGAAAATCTTCTAGGGAAAAGCCTTAATATTCCAGATATAATGAGTTTGTTTTAAATTATCTTGCTTATTTTTTTTTTCCTAGGGACTATTTTCACTTGGGTTCTTTTCATATCCCAGTTAGCAAAGGAATTGACCAGAACTAAGAACAGCCCTAGAGCAGTAGTGAAAATTCCGCTGTGCTTGTCAGATACTGTCTGACCACTGATTACTGCCCGAGGGGAATTTGTTTCCTTTATAAACTTTTTGGTGGGTTCTCATCACCAGGGAAACAGCTTTTTTTCTCTCTCTCTTGAGAAAGCTCATGAGGAAAGCATGAGCTTCTTAATTTTCTTCTTATTTTAAATCTTGGGTTTGTATTTTTTTTTAAAACATGAGATGAAAGATAAGTCTCTCCATAACACTGAAGTCAGGGAAAACTTATAATAATTGGTGAGACAGATGTGATCTACCTGGAAACCCACAAAGGCCTACCTGAATCATGCTGCATTAACTACAACAGGAGTCTGTCCCTTTCCTTACTTTCACCTAGGGAAAATATGCAAATTGATCAATCCTATACTATGGGGAAAGCTTCAGATTCAAGAGGTTATACTAGTCAAAGTCTCATCAGGAAAAGTAATTCATCCCAGGTTCAAGTGAAAGTAATGTAGGGATTTTTTAAAGAAGTCCCATAGGTATAGGAGAGCAAAGAGAAGATAGTAAGGCACCCAGATATTCTAGTCACATTGAACTTCCCACTTACTCATCCCAAACCCCAAACATTTCAGTTGCTTTGTTTTAAAATCAGGTGTTTCCATGGCTCTGGATCTGGACCTCTATATTTTCTGCCAATCTACCAAAAATAGCCTCCTTACCAGTCATTCTGAGACCCTTACATCGTCCTTGGCGGATCAACTCAAATGCTGTCCATATTTGTGAATCTTTCATGAGAATTAATCATTTTCTTAGCTAGAATATAAATTCCTTTAAGAGTAGGAGGATGATGTATATCGCTGAGTACCTATTATGCTATATATAGAGTCAAATAAAAAATATTCTGAATTGTGACTTGGAAAGCTGATCATCCTCTAAGGCTGCCACTATCCAATCTGGTGGAATGCTTTAAATCCCCTGGCTGAAAAGGAAGAAAGAAACAAACAAACCAAAAAACAAAACAAAACAAAACAAAACAAAAACACACACACACAAAACAAAACATGATCAAACAATGTCATATAAAATCATGAACAAAAGTAGCCAATAGAAGAATAGCAGTACGTAGATTCTTCAAAGGATATTAGGAAGAACAAACACATCTGTATGGATAAAGATATGGCTGTGCTTTAGTGTAGAAAGAGGAGGATGGGGGCCATGAAGGAACCTATTTGCCTCTAGTAGAAGTTTTGAGTTGAAGAACTGTTCTGGAAATATAAAGGCATAAGTAAAGCTGGCCCAGATTATCAAGTGAGCAGAGTTCATAAAATTCTAGCATCAAAGGATTGAGAAGATCTTCAAAGGTTACTTGGTTCATTCACCTCCTTTCAAGTAGGATCACACCAAAACCATCCCAGAAAAATGAGAAGCTATTCTATTTTTAAAGCTTTCTATAGAAAGAGATTTTCTCTGACAGAACTGTTTTTCAGCTAGTGTTAAAATCTCTAGTCTGAATGATATGCCTCACTCGCATTCAGGACACTTAATATAACACTCACCATCTGTATTAGTTTCCTAGGGCTGCCATAACAAATTACCACAAACTGGGTGGCTTTAAACACAGAAATTTATTCTGTTAAAGTTCTGGAGGCTGGAGGGCTGAAATTAAAATGTCAGCAGGGCCATGCTCCCTCTGATAGCTCTAGTGAAGAATCTTTCTTTGCTTCTTTCTAGCTTCTGGTGGCTCCCAGAAATCCTTGGCTTCCTTGTCTTATAGGTGCATCACTTTAATTTCTGCCTCCATGTCAAGTAGTTTTCTTTCTTTCATGTATCTCAGTGTGACATCTTCTAAGGACACTAGCCATTGGATTTAGGGCCCACCATAAGGTAGTGTGAATTTATCCTAAATAAACTAATTATATCTGCAAAGACATTGAGGTTTCTAGTAGACACAAATTTTTTATAGATAATATTCAACACACTATAGCATATTTTATGCTACTTGTCTTGAACCTGAAAATATCAATAATTTTTTAAAACATTGTATCCATAATTGATCTTTCTTGCAGTCAATATGAATTTTATAGTGCATCTAATGGAGATGCATTTAATTACTTTTAATTACTTTTCATTTAATTACTTTTCTTGATGGTTTAATGTGAGATCATTTTCAAATGTCGATATGAACATGTCCATTGTACCAATTTTTGATGGGAAGAGAGAAGTCAGCCTAAGCTCCAGGAATTGAATTTGGGAAAGTAATAATTTAGTCATACTAGTTGATTGAATAAAATAAATATTGATACACATAATAAGTCAAGATGTGTTACGGCATAGTGGATAAGTGTGGGATTCTCTTGGCCAAAATAGTGCCAAAGATACACAGTGAGACAAAGCGGAACATACTGAAGTAATCAGGAAGATTTTAGGGAGGAAAAGAGGAATAAAGAGTAGATGTAATTTCATGAAAGAACATCTATTATAGTCAGTTGGGGGAACTACATGGTAAAGCAGTAGAATTGGCAAAGCAGTGACGTTCAATAGAATTGACTAGACTCAGAGGCCTAGCCATAGAACCTTTGTGAAGAGAATAGCTGTACTTTGGTTTGTAAAGGTGAATCAGGACCTGCACATGGAAGAGTTCCAATGTCAAATCAACATCAAGCCTCATCCTATATGTGCTAGAGAGGCCCTGGAAGTATTTGAGCCCTAGAGATACATAAATGATATTAAGAGAAGATGAACTTGGTGATAAAGTAGAGGTTATGTTTTAGGTATGGGAGTGTAACAGTTGTTGCAATAGTTCAAAAGAGTTATGAGGGCTTGTTCCACAATGAGTAATAATGGAAGGTAATATAACGTGCCAGTTATAACATGGAAATTATTTGTTCCATGGAAGATATAACACTGAGGGACTTGTGTTGTTTCTTAGTAATGGTCTATAGAAAAAACACACTTTCCTTTCTGTATATCCCTTCATTCCTCAGGTTATAAGAACATCACTATCACCCCCAATGTGTGAAATTTGCTGCTTTGGCTACTCTCCACTTAACATGAGTTTCATTTAAAAGAATAAAGAAAAGTGCATTCTCAGTCTTCAGTGTTGGGAAAAATCTCCTTATTCAGCAAAAGATAATGTAAGGTTGCCCTGTTAACTCAGCCTTGCAGAAAACATTCCTGTCAGTTGGCGTGAGCTTTGTTCCTTTCACCTCAGGCAGGTGGTAAAGGCATTTTGCAAAGGAGGATTCCAAATTAGGTTAAGCACCAAAATAGGGAAATGGCCTGGCTCAGTCTGGTGGGGAGAGATTGGACTGCTGAAGTATATCCAAGTTCACTTCTTAAAGCCATGTTTCAGCATAGCTCTTAGGAGAATAAAAATGGAGAGAATGGTGGACTGTGATGCCTTTTCAACTTCTTTTCACTGGCCTTGCCTTAAAAGTTCTAGGGCCTGAACATCCCAGTAATGATAACCTACCTTATTCCAGCGAGATATTGCTTCCTCTGTGCTGTCTTAAAACTATTCCTTCTAGAAGTGTCAGATGCTATTTATCCTGGGGGCATGTGCATATTAACAAGGTCTTCTTGGAGGTTGAAACTTTCATAAGACACACAAAGACAATTTTCAAGTGCTGAAATTCAAGATCCCAGAGTGTGGAATCAAACACACACACACATATGCACACACACAGAGCTAAGACTAAACATACCTAAATAATAATAAAGTTTAGTATCAGGTATTTTCTTAACTTCTTAATATTGACTAAGATGTCAATTATTTTTATTAAGTGGATTCACTCAAATTGTGGCATGTGACTTCAGTTCATTTTCAGTTCATTCTCACAGGTATATACTATTCCACAGTGTTATTATCCAACAAATTATATTACTTTTCTCTTGTTGATGAGAATTTGCAGTGACATAAAGATTTGTGGTCACATAAATGGTGCTGCTGTGAATATCCTGTTGTATACTTTCTGGTGAATTTGTGCAAGTGTTTTCTCCTGAGTATGTACAAGGGAGCCAAATTGCTGGGGTTATGGGTTATATGCATGTTCAATTTTACATAATAGTATCCAACTATGTTCCAGAATGGTTATGCCAGTTTATACTTCCACCAGCACTGTTTACAAAATCTTATTGATATTTCAACATTTGGTGGTATAGACATCAATATTTGCAAATCAAATGACACTAAATACAACCCTGCTTTTGGTTCCATTTGCATTACCCTCATTACTAAAACATCTGAGTGTCTCTTCCTTCGTATGACCATATGTGCTTCCTCATATGTACTTATTTTGTGATGGGTGAGCCAAATTGTCTTTATGTCTAGTTCTCTACCTTAGTGCATTTTGTCTGGGTTACAAAAGGCTGGGAACTCATTTTCGTTTCTTTGGATTTTCCCAAATGGTGTCCACAAAAGTCTTGCCAGCAGCAGTTTCCTCTTTAAGATGAATGTCTTCTGTGACTTCTTGTGTCTTCTCAATTAGAAAGCCTATAGGAAGAGTTAAGAGTTTATATGGTGCTATGCTGGGCACCAAACAAGAATAAATACACATTGCCTAATTCCTGCTTTTTAGGAAGCTAAAATCTTGAACAGTCACATTGATTTAAGACCTCACTATTTCTCCTACCGCTTGCTGGTTTACTTTCTACTTTCAAGTTTTGTTTTACTCTGGCCAAAGTGGAGGTGTAGTGTCATTTTCATCTATAGCTCTCAAAAATTGAGACAATATTAAGAAGTATTTTAAACTTGCTAGAACTAATTTTGTTTTCAATAATAAAGAAACTGAGGAAAATATTAATCTGACATGTTAAAAATTGTAATCTCCACAGACAAACTTTTCAACTGCCCATTTGACTTTGTGCTTCTCAGATACAGCCTTGACCACTTTTCATATCATAGTGACTGGAGATGTATACCACGTTCAAGATTCCTGAATTATACTTCAATTTGAGGCTTTTCAGAATCTAACTTCAAAGCTATTCAGAAGAAGAGCTTTGTGGGTTACTCAACTTCAAAGCGTATTCGAGATTATTTAACATTATTAGGCAGAGCAATCTAAGAGACAAAGACACAGGCGAAAGTCAAAGCAGTTTTAAAGACATCATACATCATTGTCTTTGCTATTACTTTTCCTCCCAACTTACTTAAGGCCATCACCCATTCCAACTCTGTCCAAGGAGCATGCTATGGGGTGTGTCATGTGTGTGTAAAACAGTGTTTTGTACTCACAACTTGGCTTTTTGTTTCCTTAGATTTCTTTGCTTTATCTTAAATGTTCCCTGATATATCTACCTCCAGGATATTGACTAAGCATATGCATTCCTCTTTAAACAAATACAATAACCTATTTCCAAAAGTCATACCATGAGACACAGCTGTCACAACATCTGACAAATATCCATAGTCAAGGATATGACCTAGCAAATCTGAATGCACTCTCTCATTTTTCTCATATTTTAACATTTATCTCTCCTTCATTCAGTAGCATTTGTCAACCTGCCTCTAGCCATGGCAACCCTTCCTATTTTAATGCTCTCACTCTTATCCACAAACTAAATTTACATTTCTTGCTGTTATAAATTTTATTTTGTTGAGAAACATTATTTCAAGAAGACTGAAGCTCAATGAACTCCCAACGACAAGACTTTCAGAAGGAAAAAGCACTCCCTTTCTTTATAGAACAGAAAAGATGAGAACAAATTTAAAAAAAAAATAAATTAAGGTGGGATTTTACATCAGTTAATGAAGTTGCTCTGTCTATTCTCATCTATCTATCAAAGAGCATTGGTAGAGTATTGGGGATGTCTGTGTGCTCAGTCTAACTCTGAGTCTAACTTGCAAAAGTGTTTGAGGTATTGTGAATTTATTTATTGCAGATGGAACATTAAAACATGGGTACAGTGTGGCAATCAAATATATGTAAGTACCTGGGTGGCTCAGTTGGTTAAGTATCTAACTCTTAATTTCAGCTTAGGTCATGATCTCAGGGTTATGAGGTCAAGCCCCATGTCAGGTTCCATGCTGAGTGTGCAGTCCACTTGGGATTCTCTCTCCCTCTCCCTCTGCCCCTCTTTTGGGCATTGTCTCTCTCTCTCTCACTCAAAAAAAAAAAGTGTGTCTCATTTTATATGTCTTTTCTTCAATTAGTTAAAGTTATAGACATCTATAGGAGCAAAGACATTATAGATCATTTTCCCACAAACCTTATTTGATAAATAGGGTGACCCTATAATTTATTTGTTAAAAGTAGACATTTTTGAGGATAAAAAATGATGGCATTAATAGTGAGAGAGTGACAACAGGCATAAACAGGGACTATGACAGGCAATGAGGGGAAATGATACCCTAATCTGAAGGCATACAGTAGTTAAGTGGCTTTGTCACATGCCTTGCAAGTGCCACTGAACACCAGAAATCAGGTCTCCTAGTGTCTTGTTAGGAATACATCGGAACAAATGAGTTAGCTACAATTTAAAAATGTACACTGATCATTTTGCCCAAGGTCTCAAGATGAGTCATATTAAACCACTGACCTAAGATAATGGAATTAATCTTGAAACCGCATCCTCCCAACTTCTCACTGGACTTAGGATGGAAAAGGATTCTGACAACATGGCTTCCCTTTGGCCAAACCAAACCAGGCTGACATGATCTACCCTGATTTGGTCAACTTGTCAATGAAAGGCAGGATGACCTTCTGTACTTATGTACTCATCTCACCATCTCCCTGGGTGCATGGTGGATGTGTCCTAGGCCTGATACAGGGAGGAGTGATCAGTCAAGGTGGTTTTTCACCCATGATTATTTCTGCTGCCCTATTTAGCACTATGTTATATGAAAAACATGCCTGCTATTCTTGTTTCTTTTGCCTTTAGTTTGCCATGTGCTGGATATCTGTTGAGTACCAGAAATATGCTAGGAGATTTCACATACATTACTATCATTTACTATTTCAAGATTTGAAAATTTCTCTTACCAAATGAGTCAGATGAATTTCTTTCTGTATCTTATAGGTTGCCTATTCCACTATGGGTCCTAAGGTTACATGGGGAAGCTCTCTGAAGGATTCTTTCTGCTAGTTTTCTCATAGATGTGAAAGGTTTACCAAGATTTCTGGTTCAGAAATAACTCTGTTAAATCCCCATCTTTACTCACCAAGAAAAAAAAAAGGCAAAAACAAAATTGAAATTCCTGCCATACTTCAGCAGTACCTATATTTTAGAACAGTGAAGACACATTTGAATTTTTGTAGATATATTTTACCAAAGGAAATTTGTGGAGAAAGAATCCAGGATGAGTCTTTGGTTCATACTGACAAAAATCTGTTGAACAGTTATATAGCTGAAGGCCTTCCCTAGGCCTAATAGGTATCTTGTCCCCCAAAGAGTAAAATTTTTGAGAAGGAATAATTCAAGGACATAAATGACTGTATTCTAAGGAGGAGGCAAGTTGTAGCATAACAAAATTCAAAGACTATGTTTTCAGAGTTTCAAGTAGCAAGAAGGAGATCAAAATTTTTCATGCAGAAAATGATATTTAAGGTGGAATTTGAAGAGAAAGGTAAAGTTCTTATTTAGACAAATAAAAGACAAATCAATTTTCCAGGCAGAGAAAGATAGCATGAATTACAGCATGGAAACAGAAAAATATACAAAAGATTATGATCAGGGAATAAGCAAAATCAACCCTCAGCTGGAATTTAGGGAGAAGAGGTAAATTGTGAAAGATTAATGGTAACACTGGGGCACCTGGGTGGCTCAATTGGCAAAGCATCTGTGTTTGATTCAGGCCCTGGTCTCAGGGTCCTGGCACTGAGTCCTGAATTGGGCTCTCTGATCAGCGGGGAGCCTGCTTCTCCCTCTCCCTCCACCCATCCCCCACTCGTGCTCTCTCTGTCTCCCAAATAAATAAATAAATAAATAAATAAATAAAATTAATCTTAAAAAAAAGATGAATGGTAACTTAGATTACTTATAAATCCCTTCTCAGGATAAATAAAAAAGACACATCCTAGTATTTTTTTAAACCAATACTACTTTTTAATAAAAGGCAACTTCTGAGATATTAGGCTTGGTTTGTTTGTTTTTTTTTTTAAGCTACATCATGAACATTATTTCATTTGATTTCCGTAGCATATCTGGCCATTATTTCCACTTTGTGGGTTGGGTTGCTGAAATAAACAGACGTTCATTGCTAAACTGGTGGGGCAGGCAATGCCCTGTCCTTCCGTCTCCCACTAGAAGCAAAGTGCTTTGTCAAAGAGCTACCTTGCCACATGTAGGAGTCTTGCTTACCTGTTGAGTTTTTTTTTTTTTTTAATATTTATTTATTCTTGAGAGACAGAGAGAGAGAGAGAGAGACAGAGACACAGGCAGAGGGCGGAGCAGGCTTCATGGGGAGCCCAACTACGTGGGACTCGATCCCAGGACTCCAGGATCACGCCTTGGGCCTAAGGCAGGTGCTAAACTGCTGAGCCACCTGGGCTGCCCTCCTGTTGAGATTTTATTTGCCTTTTGAAAGTGGGACAATGTTTTCATCAGGAAACTTCGGTGGATTAAGCCACTGCTTCAACCATGTTAATAAGGCTGCTGCACTCAAACTGTGAGCAGAACTCTGCCAACTCCAAACTACTGTTGCCCAGCGATCTCAACAGTCCACCTGCCGCACACCTAGCACTTCAGTCCCAGCTCCTGGGCCCAATAAACTGAATTTTGGCTCCAGCTGAGGGCCCTTGCCGTCCTCATGGCCATCTTCAGGCCCAGCATCTAGTCCCCCAATGCAACTGACCAGTGTCTGGGCTGGCAGAGACCATTGTGCAGATGGGGTACATACAGATGTTCAAGTGGCAAATCAAAGCAAATGCAGATGGGAATGCAAGGTGTAGACCAGATACTGGATCCAAATATGGGGGTTTAGAGAGATTAAATTTGCTAACTAGTAATCTTGTAACCATCCTCATTGACTAAATAATAAATAAAAATTTAGCTGAGTTGTTCTTATAATAAATCCAATTCAGGGACTATGGCAAAAATGCAGTGGATTCAACTAGTTTTGATTCCTATGTCATATGCAGGTGTATGAAATAGCAAGGCCATATGCTACTTGCATATGTGTAGCATGCAATTTACACTCTTCTGTTTAGACTCTGTACTTTGTTCTCAGCCTATTTTTATTTTTACTTTTTAAAACTATTTATTTATTTATTTATTTATTTATGAAGGGGGACAGAGGGAGAGAATCTCAAGCAGACGCCCTGCTGAGTGCAGAGTCAGATGTTGGGCTGAATCTCACTCCCCTGCTGGGATCCTGACCTGAGCCAAAATCAGAAGTTGGGCACTTAACTGACTGAGTCACTCAGGTGCTCCTCTTTTTATTTTTATTTTTATTTTGGTTTATTCAGTCTCTTTTTAAGTAAACATTTCTTTAACTTTTTTTCTTTTGGAATGATCCTGTTTACCTCTTCCCAAACTTTGTTCCCTGCCCCACACCCTCTGGTCTTAACAGAAAGACTTTGATGGAAGCTTGTTTAGTAGAATCAGTTAAGCCGAATCAGCATCTATACAGCAAAACTCCTAGACTTAAATTAGTAAGTACTACAAGTATTCTGAACTCTTTAAATTGCCCCTTCTCCAGTTCTATTCAGACAGCATCCATAAAAGGACATGCCAACCCCCCCAGGAGTGGGAAATATACTACTTCTGGTATAGGAGCCTCTAAGCTTGAGTGGCAGTTCCCCACGTTTTAAGCAAGTGAGTGAACCTCTCTGTATTTTCTTTGCCCTGGTAATCCCATTGGAGGAACATTTACTGTCTTATCATCCTTACATGGTAGTTACTAGGATCAAAAGAGATAGGACATGCAGATACGCATGGTGAATATTGAGCTTGTCATTATTTAATTTTTTAACATTTGGTTCATTGGAATTTGGCATTGATTTATATTTTTGAAAAATATTACATTAAAATACATATTAATTACTGATTTTTTTTTCATGCCTCCTGCATTTTGTTCCTGACATGAATGCCTTACTTGCCTCACTCTAGTCCTCCACCTGGGCAAGCACTGATATGGTGGTAAGAGCATTAGGTTTCAGCTGCCCAGATATTGCTGAAGAGAGCCACTGAGTATGCTGGGTGTCTTCATTAGCAAAGAAGAAATACTGGCACAAATGACTACTTCTGACCTCTCATTTCCCATAAGGATGAAGTATCAATGTCTTGGCCTAACTTCCAAAATGCACTACAGTATACCCTCCTTCCCATCCAGTGTTCTTAAAAGCTCAATTGATCTGTCCATTCAGCTGATCATCACCACTGCTAAGACATCCCACAGTCATTTCAGATGTCAAGTTTTTGACTCAGTTCTTCCTTCCTAGAGTTTCTTTTCCCCATTGGGTAGAAAAAAAATACTCACCAGTATATAAATTTCAGGGGAATCTTTACTTCTCTGTTAGATCTTCCTAGCTGAGTCCAGTTCAAAATGCCCCCCTTTCCTTGTATCCACAGTGAGTACTGCCTAATAGGATAGGAACTATGTACATCAATTTTCTGTTGCTGTTTAATTGTTTATGTGTCCTGCTTTATTTTTTCTCCAACCAACTGGTAAAATCCCAAAGGGCAGAGAACAAGTCTTAGGTTTTACTTCCTTGCTATGAATTTTTATCTATGAAATTTTACACACACACTCACTCACACACATTTTCTCTTTTTATGAGGGTCTATAATATTCTCATATATTTGAACTATATCATTCATACCATATAATTTGTCTTTAGCTTTTAATACAGAATATGGCTATATCTTGTCCTAAAATATTTCTAGTAGTTTCTTGTGAATCATTTTTGTTACCTAACTTGATTATTAGTTCCTCTGTGGAAGGAAATATGATTTTTCTTCTCTTCAGTCATCTTTAGTAACTTCCAAAGATCACTGGATTTTTTGGCAACGTATAGCTCAAATGTTAGAGAAATAAAAAGATATACTTTGGGTTGGAGTAGAAAACAAAACAGGGGATCCCTGGATGGCTCAGTGGTTTGGCACCTGCCTTTGGCCCAGGGCGCGATCCTGGAGACCTGGGATCGAGTCCTACGTTGGGCTCCCTGCATGGAGCCTGCTTCTCCCTCCTCCTGTGTCTCTGCCTCTCTCTCTCTCTCTCTGTGTCTCTCTCTCTCTCTGTCTCTGATAAATAAATAAATAAATAAATAAATAAATAAATAAATAAATAAATAAATAAAATCTTAAAAAAAAAAAAAGAAAACAAAACCAAACTATCATCAACTTTCTGTGATCCCAAATTGCTCCATATTTGAGGAATTTACTTTTTAACTTGATTGCATATTTAGGACATTTACCTTTACTGTGAACTTTTCTGAACTGTGTAGATAATTGCTAAATGAATTTTATAGGTTAAAACAATGTTTTTGCATAGAGACAAAAGAAAATGACAGAAAACCTTAGAAATATATGTCTTTCCTTTTAATATTTATTTGCAAACTCACAGGAACTCTTTGGAAATTCAATAATACTCCTAACCAAAGCCATCTCATAAGCTGTGCCCATTTTTGCTAAGAGCTACCCCAGGCCAAATGACATAGGATTGAAGGCTATTGATAAAGTTCATCTGTAATTACACTTCACAAAATGTAAATTCCTCTCAATCTGGAATAAGATCTCCACAACAGACCAATACAGGAGTTGCAGGGTTTACCAAGTTAACTTATTAAGCCTATCATAGTTGCCAGGCCTTATTTGTATCTGTTTATCTCCAACCTTCTTACAAGTAGCTTCTTCTGACTCCATGATTTGCTGTGAAATCATTCTTCCAAAAAGGAAATATGGGGAACCCTGGGTGGCACAGCGGTTTGGCGCCTGCCTTTGGCCCAGGGCGCGATCCTGGAGACCCAGAATTGAATCCCACGTCGGGCTCCCAGTGCATGGAGCCTGCTTCTCCCTCTGCCTGTGTCTCTGCCTCTCTCTCTCTCTCTGTGACTATCATAAATAAATAAAAATTTAAAAAAATTAAAAAAAAAACAAAAAGGAAATATGATTTCCTAAATTTAATTTAGTGACCTTACTTTGACACCAAATATGAAGCGAAAAGGACCCTAAAAGAGAAATGCTTAGGCTGAGATTTTACCTCCCAGGTTACATTGCATCATCTTAAAGTTTGCAGGTTTTAATTGGAGCATCACTCTTCTCCCTTAGTGGAATTCCTCTTTCATATTAGTGTTCTCCCCTTTCTTTATATTTTCAACCAAAGGATTAACTGAACCAGTGGTGTACTGGGTGTACTGGCTCAAAAGCACCAATTTTTAAATTTTCAGAATATTTAAAATCCAGTCGTTAAATAGAGCTATTATTAAGAATTAAATTATATTCATTATGCTTAAATATAGTATTTTAAAAACAACCAAAAAAGAATGCTCAACACATATCTTCCTATATAGCTTGCTACAAATTACTATTATCTATGCCTCTGAAGATAGTTATGTTTGTTCTGCCTTTTTTTTCTTAAAACAAGATATTCTTATTATTTTTAGATAAGGGGCGGAGAGAGGCAGAGGGAGAGGGAGAGAGAATCACAAGTCAACTTCACATTGAGCACGAATCTAATGTGAGGTGTGGAGGCTGACAAGAGGCTCAATCTCATAACCCTGAGAACACCAACTGAGCCGAAACCACAAGTTGGGGCTTAACCTACTGCATGACCCCACCACCACTGTTTATTCTATCTTTATAGTGCAAATGTGGTATCATGGTGCACAAAGAAACAGGAACTCTTTCTGACCCCACATTCAACTGCATCACAATGGTGGCTTGAAATTCACAGAAAACAGCAAACACTACAGATTAGAGCTTGATTTATTGCTTTGTTGATTGTCTTGACTGAAAGTGATGGAGCAAGTGTTATTAACACAGATTAAATTTAAAAATGTGTTGTGTTGGGCAACCCTGGTGGCGCAGCGGTTTAGCACCGCCTGCAGCCCGGGGTGTGATCCTGAACCCGGGGATGGAGTCCCACGTCGGGCTCCCTGAATGGAGCCTGATACTTCCTCTGTCTGTGTCTCTGCCTCTCTCTCTCTCTGTGTCTCTCATGAATAAATAAATAATTTTTAAAAAGTGTTGTGTTAGTAGCCCTTACATTATGAATACCCCAAAAACTAAGGAAGTATTTTTCCAGTATTCGAAAACAATTACCTAATTAAGTAAAAAATGTCATTTTTGAATAAGTGAAATTTCTGCATATCTTCATTATTCTACTTTATTACTTGTAAATAGACAAAACATATCAACCAACATTAAGTCCAAACTGTACTCAGTAGTCATTTACAATCATAGATTAACCCGAGCTATAAGAGATGAACAAAAATCAACCAAACATTCTAAGAATATCACTTGGCTATATGGAACCTCTAGTAAGTATTGTATATTTTGTTATTGTTTACAAATGATGTGGCATACAGTTTTTTACTTTTTAAGATTTATAGCACAAATATCTATGTATGTATACACATACCTACACATGTGCACATGTGCACACATATGCACACACAATTTGTATTTTTGGAAGGTAGAGGAACCAAACCAGATAAACCAAATGTTTAACATTTGCCAGGAGAGTACTGCAGATAAGTAAAGTGTTATCATATAAATAAAACTTTTATCTAATAAAGATATAAGACATGCTTTCTTCCCTTACCCCATCAGTGTAGTTTGATTGTATTTGTGAATTCTTAATGGCTCAAAACCTTCATATTGTTAAGGTTTATTTGTAAAACGAGAGTCAGGAAAGTTTCTATTGTTGAGTAGTAAGATTGGAGGCCTTTTCCTATTTCCTTTAATCAAATCTCATAACTTTTGACTGTCCATATGATACTTACCTAGTAACAGAGGATTAGTAAACAAATGTATATTTGGTATAATTTCTTATACAAAAAGAAATAGATATGAGTTTGCCTCTCAGCTCAGTGTATACTTACGTGTTTTTACTGTGGACAACTCATTTTACTTCTCTGCAAAGGAATTACACTACTTTACTAGTTTCCAAATATCACAGCATATCAAAATTACCTACAAAACTCTTCAAATCAAATTATTCTTTTCCTCTAGTCAGACCTACTAAAACAGAACCTCTAAAAATAGAATCAAGAAATCGGATTATTTTAATGGCCACCAGATGATTTTCATGCCAGATATGGAACCCCTTTACTTCCAAAAGCCTTTCAGGTCATGTAGTCATAATGGTAATCTGAGTAGTAAAGGTGTGAGTGCCAGATGTTTGTATGTGTGGATGGTCAATAATCTACCCATTTCCTGATTCATCTCTTTTTCTTCTCAGATATATTTCTGGTATATATGCACACCCTCTAGGTAGTTTTCATATCCTAAAATTCCCCCCAACACAGAGTACATAATCAATATTGTTTACAAGTAATCAGCTATTTTTATATTTTTTTAAGATTTTATTTATTTATTCATGAGAGACACAGAAAGCAGAGACACAGGTAGAGGGAGAAGCAGTCTCCATGCAAGGAGCAGGATGGGGGACTTGTCCCGGGACTCCCAGGATCATGCCATGAGCGGAAGGAGATGCCCAACCATTGAGCCACCCAGGCATCTGGTAATCAGCTATTTTTAAAGAATCTAAATATATATATATATGTCAGAGTTTCTAAAATTTCATGCATAATATCAGAAATTATGGCAAATCCTTACTAAAATCAAGATTTACTGTTGCCAAGGCACTCACCTGATCAACAGTTTGATAACCATATGAAAAAAGAAAATCATTTTTAGAAAAATTTGTTAATGTACACTGGTTAGCTCCTAATTTTCTTTCTTTGAATGTTCATTCCTGCAATAGTTCCAATCATTTTAAAAATATTATTAGCAGTGGTTTCAAAAATATCTCTTCCCTTAGGTCTTATAACAGAATTCCTCATTTTTATGTATAGTCATAATAACAAAGATTTAGAAATTACTTTCAAGTTTGCCATATACCTCACATAAATTGTCATATATATTTAATTTTTATAACAATCTGTAGACAAAATGTTATCTCCTGTATATTTGATGAAAGATAACTGAAGCTCAGAAAGTCATTACAGAGAATCAGTTATGGAGATAACTCAAAGATAGGAAGATATCCTGGTTCCATGTCATATGCATTTTCATAATTAGGAAGTTATTCTTTTGGAATAAAAACAATAATGTTTGCAATATAGGTGAAATAATAGTTATTCTACATAGTTGTTAACTGTTTCCTTAGAAATTCAATTCCTATATGCGTAACTGGTCTGTTTGGACAACTTTTGGATTTCTTCCATCTGAATTTATATATACCTGGCTTGGGAATTCTCATTGGTTTGCATTTTTTTTTTCTGACATGGTTGTCCAAAAAAGTAAAAAGAAAGACAAGTACTATTGCTTTTTGCTGTCTCATTGGCTAAAACGCCTGTCGCTTCTTACAAATTGACTGAAATTCCTGCCATCTGCTGCTATAAACCTCATCTAAATGTAAATTAAAATAAATACATTTCTTGAGGAAAAAAAAAAACTTTAAACACCATAAACCTTGGCTCATTTTGTAGTGGTTTAATGATTTTTCTGCCAACTAAGTTTTCCAAAGAGATGTCTAATGACATCAGCACAAGTGCCCTGGAGATAACTCTGTGAAGTCCAAGCTTCCATTCTCCTGGAAATGAAAGATTCAGTGGAGAGATACAAGTGTCTGCCATTTGAAAGGAAGAGTACCTGGACTTGGAGTTTTAAGACAAATTATAATAGTTGATTAGTTCATCAAACAAACAGTAACATGAACTTGACCTATTCCATTCATGATTTTTGGATAGACTGGACTCCACTTTTCTGATTTTTCATTTACTCCTTCAATGAATATAGATGGAGCTGCAACTTTTGATGAAGAGTGATTCTATATAGTAGTTTTCAAAAGAATCTTGCTTCTGAAATGTATGACTTTGTCTCCCATCACTGCTAGTTTCTGATGCACCTTGATGTTCTGTTCAAATTTGAAGTCACAAATTTGAAGATTTTAGAGGGCATGTTAACAAATATGGTAAAAATTAATAATTGTAAACTTATTAATCCTGCCTCCTTAAACATGTAATCTGCTGTAATCTTTAGTATTGGGTCCATCTTGGCTTCTGTAGCCTTTGCCATGATGGCTCTACCTGAATTTTCTATATAACTCATGGTTTCCCCTGAAGTTGCTGACTTGTTTTGAAACCCAGTGAACTTGACTTATTCCCTAACATCTGACTTGACTAACTACAATCCCACCCATCTTGTATTGATTTAAACATAGATTTGTAATCTAGACCTAGAACTTTGCCTACTTGTTTAAATATTGCTTCATGTGATATAATCCCTTCAAGAGTATAAATGTCTTGCCTCATGACACACCTCTATATCATCAAAACACAGTAAATGTTGGTAGAGTTTATATGCCTCCTTAGTTTAATTCAACCAGAATACACCCCAAGTATAAATTGACACAGAAATTAGGATTTTATGATGTTATTAAATGTCTATATCCCAACCAGACTATAATTTCCCTAGGGCCAACTACCAGGCCCAGATTTTGTTCATTATTCTCTGTCAAAATTCTAACATAATGTCTGTATAAAATAAGTTTAAAAAATTCTTTTTTTTAAAGATTATTTATTTATTCATGAGAGACACAGAAAGAGAGGCAGAGACACAGGCCGAAGGTAGAGAAGCAGGCTCCATGCAAGGAACCCAATGTGGGACTCAACCCCAGGAATCTGGGATCATGCCCTGAATTTTGAAAAAAAGAATTTTGAAAAAAATTCTTGAATGTTAATCAAAATTAGAAGGAAAATAAAAAAGGCAGGGGGTGTCTCCTGGGTATCTCAGTCAGTCAAGTGTCTAACTCTTGATCTCAGCTCAGGTCTTGATCTCAGAGTCATGAGTTCAAGCCCTGTGCTGGACTTCATGCTGGATATGGAGCCTACTTAAAAAAAAAGAAAAATCAGAAGAAAATTTTCTGGTTATGTCATTAATTTACTGTGCAGACATGACAAACTCTAAAATTTATATACATATTTTTTACTTTTATTTGTAATAAGCAAATATTTATTTTCCCCACTCTCAGTTATAAGCTATCTATAAGCTAAGTCCATACCTATACTCATCAGAATCATCTACATGTAACAACAAACAACTCTCAAATCTCAGTGGGTACAACACAGATATGTATTTTACTTATTCTTCATGTTCCTTAGGATAAATAAGAGGTGCTAGAATAACTAGAGGCTCTGTAGAGTGGCATCCCCACCTGGAACCAGGCTGATGAGAAGCTACTATTTGAAACATTGTTATCTCTATTCTTGAGTGAAGGAGGAAAAGGTCTGTAGAGTCTCAGTATAATAAGGTACCCACTACTCAATGGCCAGAGTAGTCACATGGCCAGCTTGAAACATAAAGCAAGAAGTACAATCCTACCATGTGCATAAAAGGGAGAGCTGTGTGCATTTGGAAAACATCCTAATGATTACTAAAACATCTGCTCATGCAAAGTTGAGAAGATATGCAATAATTTAAAATATAACTTCGACTTACATCTTATCCTGGAATATGCTAATGATGGAAAACAAAATTTTAAACATCTCAAAGTAATAATTATTTTTTAATATCTCTACTTTTTTGCATATAGATACAAACTCAATCACAACTTAGATAAATAGGAGATCGCTCAAATAAAATTTACTTCCTTTCCATTTTGGGGAAAATACAATCCGTAAAATAATCATGCAGACAGTTAACCTTCTCTTGGAGGCCAAATCCAATCCAGGGAAATATAAGACTGGGTCCGTGGTAAAAGGAGAAGGTAAGAAATTATCTGTATATGAAGTACAGGAATAAAAGCTTTTTGAAAGACAATGTTATACAGATATGCGTGGAATTATTAATGGTTGTGGTTAGAAGCCAGTTAAACACTTATTGAAAAGAAGGCATTATCCTCCATAATCAGACTTCTTAATATGTTAGGTGTCAGTGTTAATCTCATATTATTTCATAATTCTGACCACCATTATCATAATTGAATAAAAAGAGAGGGCATTTTGCATGTCTGTGTAAATCAGCCAGAGCTCCTACTTGCTTAGTGGGGGTGTTGATTCCTACTATGGAATTACCAAGGGGGAAATCTACCCTTTCATACAGAAAGTCTTTCATCATTAAAGAGCTAGATCTCTAAGATCATTCTATTTGCTCTTAATTCTTTAAAAAATAATAAACAATTTGTTGAGATATGATTGACATAAAAAACACTGTATATATTTAATGCATGCAACTTGATGAGTTTGGAAACAAGCATATATCTGTGAACCCATCTCCACAATCTATGCCATAAACATATCCATCACCTGCCATCTTAATGATGATGATGATAGCACTTGACATAAGATCTAACTTCTTAGCAAAATTTTAAGTCTATAATTGTTAACTATAGACATTGTGCCATATAGTAGATCTCTAGTTCTTATTCACCTTGTATAACAGAAATTTTGTACTCTTTGACGAACGTCTATCCATTTCCTCTCCACCTAGCAACTACCATTCTACTTACTGTTTCTATGAGCTTGACTATTTTAAATTCCTCATATAAGTAGTATCATGTAGCACTTTTCTTTTTGTATTTGATTATCTCATTTAGCATAATGTTCTCCAGGTTCATCCATGTTGCTACAAACGACAAGATTTGTTTATTTTTTAAGATTGAATAGTATTTTATTTTATGTACATATTTTTCTATCCATTAATCCATCGGTGGACATTTAGGTTGCTTCCACGTCTTGGTTATGGTAATAATGCTACAATAAACATGAGAATGCAAATATCTCTTTGAGATCTTGATTTCAATTTCTTTAGGTATAGACCCAGAAGTGATATCGCCGGGTCATATGGTAATTCTATTTTTAATTTTTTGAGGCACCTCCATATTGTTTTCCATAGTGAGTGCATCATTTATATTCTCACCATTAGTCTTTAAGGTTCCCTTTATACCACATATTTTTCAATGTTTATTTTTTTATTTATGATAGCCATCCTAACAGATGTAAGGTGATACCTAATTATATCTTTTTATTTGCACTTCCCTGATGATTAGTGATGTTGAGGTCTTTTATGTACTTGCTGGCCATTTGTGTAACTTTTTTGGAGAAATATCTATTTAGTTCTTTTACCTATTTTTAAATTAGGTTTTGCTTTTGCCTTTTTTATATTTTTGCTTTGGTTTTCATATTGTATGAGTTCCTTATATATTTTGGATATTAACCTTTATCAGATATATGGATTGCAAGTATTTTCTCCCTTTCTATAGGTTGCCTTTTCACTTTGGTGATTGTTTCCTTTGCTGTGCAGAAGCTTTTTAGTTTGATGTAGTCCCACTTGTCTATTTTTGCTTTTGTTGCCTGTGTTTCCAATGCCACGTGTAAGAAATTATTGCCAAGGCCAATATCAAGAATCTTTCCTTATATTTTGTTCTAGGAATTTCACAGTTTCAGGACTTATGCTTAACTCTTTAATTTATTTTGAATTAACTTTTGTATATGGTGTAAGATAGATATATCTATATATTTACATCTATATATATATATATATGATCTCCTACCATATATAATAATTAACTGAAAATGGATTCCAGACCTAAACATAAAAGCTAAACCACAAGGATTTTAGAAGAAAACAGAAGAAACTATTTTCCTGACTTAAGAATAGGCAATAATTTTTAAGCAGGACACATAACAACAACCATAAGATAAAAGAAAGAAATGATTACTGAGAGTTTGTGAAAACTTAAAAGATCTACTCATCAAAACATACTCTTAATATAAATCAGCAAATCACAAATCAGATAGATAGGTAGATAGATAGATTTTTTTTAAAGATATTAGATTTAAGGATATCTAGTTATTCCAGCATCATTTGTTGACAATACTTTTCATCGCTCATTGAAATGCTTTGGCTCTTTAATTGCAAAGCAAATGATAGTTTAATTGTGAGCCTATTACTGGATTCTCTATTTTAGTACTTTTATCTATTAGTCAATCTTCATGCAATATCACACTTTCTTGAATGCTGCAGCTTTATATAATGTCTGGGAAGCAGGCAGTGTAAGATATACTTTTACTCTGGTTTAAATTTAAGAAAGAAAATTTGGAAAGGATTTCTGAAATATTTTTTCACAAAATTGCCCTGGATATAGATGGTTCCAGAATGTGTTTACCAGTTCACCAATATCCATACTAGGCTCTTATCCCATTTTCCTATTTTGTTCTAATTGATGAGTAAGTGATATGTTCAATGAGTGAGTCTAATGAATATGTTCCCTTGGTCACTAGACAGCTTCTGCAACAACCTTCCTAGTGGTTATGTGAAAATGTCCAAGGAAAGAAACATGGAGCAAGAGTTCTCTTCTTGTGTTTTATGATAGAGACAAACTTTTTTCCAGAAGCCTCCAGCAGATGTGTTTCCATGTCTTATTGGCTAGAATTGGGTCATAGAACAACTACTATAGAAAGAAAGGGCTGGAAACATAAGTGTTTGGGATTTTCAAGCCTCCATCTTGAGAGGCTTTAAGAAGAGAAAAGGGAATGGTGTCTATCACACAAGCTAATAGTAGAAGAACATGTCACGTTTCTTAGACCAAAAAGCATTAACTTATGAAAATGAAGTAACTACTGGTAGAATTTAAAGTTCAAAGAGCAGGGAATTTTTTTTAATACAGAAAACTTCTAGCAATACTAAAAGTACATATTAGATCATGTACTTTCCTTTCTATTACTGATTTTTATTTTGTGAATTATGCTCCCAGTTCTTCTTAAGTCCCACCATAAAAATTATAAAGCAAAAGAGACGCAGTGTGATTACTAAGCTACAATAGACAGAGGTAAATGCGGACTTAAAATTATGGCAAAAGAATTTATCCTTGCCTCCCTTAACAGGACAGTTCCTGCATTAGGGTAAGCTCCAGGTCAGGAACTATATAACTGGTAAGTTTAACAAAGAGAAACACATGTGATTTTTCTTCCTTTGTGTTGATATGTGACTCTCAGTTTTTGAAAATATTTAAACATTCTGTGCTCCCTGAGAGAAATAAGAACAAAATCTAACCATATGAATGCAACCATATATATGCACATATCCATAGAGACATAGTCCTATGTACATATATATCAACAAAACGTCACTCCCTTGATGACAGCTTGGTGAATATTTCTTTCCTTTAGCAAAATTCTGATAAACTGACATTTCAAGTTCATGCAAACAAATTCCCTATGGAATGAATTTATTATTTGTATCATTATTAATATTGCTCAGCTCTAAGTACGGTACCTTCAAAAGATTCCACTGCCCTTTGTTGTGTGAGAGTGTATGTGATTTTGATTAGCAAACCTGCACACCTCTAAGTTTCCTTCTGAGCTTGTGCAGTTAAAATAATTATAATAAAATCTATTAACTGCTTGTTACTGCAGGGGGAAAAGGCACTGCATCCAAGCTTCCATCTGCAACCATTGATTCTGAAGTGGTGAGTGACAGTTCCCCACTGCCTAAGTAGGTTATAACAAGCTAGCTTCGGGCTGCAACAGCCAGTAGAGTGCAGAGGAGAAACGACTGGCCTCCAAACTTGTCTTAAGCCTCAAGAAAGAAGGAAAGGGGGGGATATCTCTGCCAATAAAGGCAGTGCCTACTCTCACATTCAGCAGCAGGAGCTTTGTAATTGCCAACTCGCTTTAATTCCCACTCACACCTTGGGGGGACAAGGCAGAGAACTCTCTCTAACGGATAGTAATAAAACTATTATTCATCTAATCACCCACAAACATATGTGTTTCTTTTGTAATGACTCTGTTGCCCTCATCCCCATAAAACATACACACACACATAAGCCAACTCATGCAAATGAAAACACAATAGTGAAGACAATGTAAACCAAAAGAACAGGCTGCTTTGCAGATATACAAAAATTCCACCTCACATTCATCCTTTATATACAGTATATAATTCCAGTGAATTCCTATCAAACCCACACACCATGGTTAAGACCCTGTGTGTAGTGATAAAGAGAATCCATGCTATTATTTATATCTTTCAAATGAAATCACTCCTTTTGCTTCAGTGATTGGCCTGAATATACCAGGTGAAAGTGCGTTCCAAATTGGAAGCTGGCCTCATTTCTCTCTGATTTTGCATAAGCTGTATAGATGAGCTATAAGCCACATATCATCACCACTCAATTGTAATCTTCCATTCTTGTTTTCATGTGTGTATATATCATAGTACAAACTCAAATGATCTGATTTCTCTTTGTCCCTTTCTATCAAACACACACACACACACACACACACACACACACACACACACACCCCTGTTATTGAATCATGCCCCACAGGAATTATATTTGTGCTCATGCATTAGTGTTCTGATATCTCTTATTAAAGAATGATAGACCAATTCTCTCAACTGTGTGTAATTATACAATAATAAGAATATGACATGGTGAGGGACAGATATAAGGTATATCAATGAGATTAGCTCTATCTTCTAGATAACACCTTGGGAAGATTTGAATTTGCTACAAAACCAAAGTTCAATATCCTTGATTTCATTTTTTAAAAATGTTTTTTAAAACATATTGCCTAAAAACGGACCAGCTAGGGGATCCCTGGGTCGCTCAGTGGTTTGGTGCCAGCCTTCGGCCCAGGGAGTGATCCTGGAGTCCAGGGATCAAGTCCCACATCAGGCTTCCTGTATGGAGCCTGCTTCTCCTCTGTCTGTGTCTCTGCCTTTCTCTCTTTCTGTGTCTTTCATGAATAAATAAATAAAATCTTTAAAAAAACCAAACCAAAACAAAAAAAACCGGGCCAGCTAACTTTGAATCAAAATGGCATCCCACCTTAGTATTAAAACTAGTCTCTTAATAAACATTCACTATTTTAAAAAATGAAACCTATGTTTAAAAATTAATTTTCCATCACTGTGTTTTCTCAAAATGTGCCATTGATTGCCATGTAAATTTAATTGTACGTGACTATAAGTATGCTCTGATTGAACATTTTAAATAGGCACATATCTATAAGAAGAATATTCTGGAAAATTGTTGCAGTTACATGGATAATTGAAACAATTATAACAACAATCACAATGACAATAATCAGTGTTTTAGTATTTCAGGGAGTAGTTGGCTTTTAGGAGAAGTCTAACTGGGCCAGTTAATTTTTGCAAATGCATTATGAATTTTTCACAGATAAATACACATGCATACACACATAATTATGTTTGGATTATCAATACTAGCTAAACGTTCTTGGAATTTTTGAAAATTTTAACAACCTAATATTTCCATTTTTGTGCTGCTGCATTGTGTTGAATATAATTTTATGATAGATTGGTTAACAGGATAAATTTACCAAAGGTGAGGCTCTTCCTTTATTATCCTGAACTCCAGGAAGTGTCATCAATTTGAACATACCTTGACCTGTGAATCTGGTAAAGTAAACTAGTACACAAAAGAAACTCATAGGCTGGGATCCCTGGGTGGCGCAGCGGTTTGGCGCCTGCCTTTGGCCCAGGGCGCGATCCTGGAGACCCGGGATCGAATCCCACGTCGGGCTCCCGGTGCATGGAGCCTGCTTCTCCCTCTGCCTGTGTCTCTGTCTGTCTCTCTCTCTCTCTCTCTCTCTCTCTCTGTGACTATCATAAATAAATAAAATAAAATAAATTATAAAAAAAAAAAGAAACTCATAGGCTTATCAGTATTTTTGTTCACCCTTAACAATACCAGCATGATATCCCTATTTTTCTCCAGAAGCATATGGAACTTTCCACCTTAGAGTTTGGTATATGCCACAGCACTTGTTTCCTATGCAACCTTCATTAAAAGAAACCATGTGTTGATACCTTGATCAGTTGGGAGCACATAGAAAAATTCTCATCCCAAACATGTTCATTGTACACGTGTGGATAACTAAACCCTACATGGATAACTAAAGCCCACGAAACCCTCTGGCAGTAGGCAGTAGAATGGTGGTTCATTTTTGCATCTCTTTACTCTGTAAATGCACCTCTGAATACCTTTCATAAATTTGCTATGTCCCATTTTTAATCATTAGAGGAATACGGTAGTAATGACCTTCTGACCTAACATTCACTGAACTCTTGTATGTATTTGTCATCGTGCTAAATGCTTTACAAGTGTTATTTTACTAGTAAAATAATTTTACTCAGGCTTCTGAGAGCACCGTGCCCTTCAGTCTTCCCTGCATGCATTAAAGATCCTAAAGCACTTTAGGCAGTGACTACAGTAGAAATGTACCCATTTGATCTGTTGGGAGAAGAAGAGGTCAGTGGCCTCAGGGGAAGACACTTGTTATATCACAAAATAATCTAGAGGGCAGGTTTACTGTGACTTTCATTTTAAAGATAAGGAAATGGAGGCTGAGGAAGTAACTATCTGGAAAACTGGCAAACCCAGGATGTCTTAGTTTGATTTCCTTAGCAGAAGTCACTAGTGAAGAATTTGAGCAGAAGTGGTCAATTGGTGAATACAGGGAACTGCAGTAGAGAAAGACACACTGAGACACTGAAAAGATGGTAGCCAATAGGAGGTGCATTATTAAGTAGTCTATTACTATACTTGACCAGAGCTTCATCTTAGGGGAAATTCTTGGAAACAGCAGACTACATCCCTCAGATTCATCCCAATTCAGGAGAATAGAAGCTGGGATATGTATCCATCAATTCAGCTCAGTCTTGGAAGGGCTGCTGGGAGAATAATTCCCCATAACCATGTAGTACTGCTCTCTGCTTCTGAAAAGCCTCCAAGCAAATAATGGCAGTTGACAATCTTCCGCAGGCACGGAAGTGGCAGGTATATAGATGGGACATTGCAGCCAATTAAAAGATAGGCTTTAGTAGTGGCTCAATGATTTTATACAGGGCAGAGATCCTCTGGTTGGAAGGCTGTCTTGGAGCATGTGCCTTAAAACTACATTTGCATGATAATCATACTGATTTTACTTAGTTTGTATTTTTATTTGGAGTTGCTTTGGTTATGAGAAAAGAGCTGATAGAGATTTGGGAATTTTCAAAGCTCTAAACCACCCCTTGAGCCATTGCTGCCTGGTTTGTACCCAGATCTGTCTACAAAGCTCATGCACTTAACTATCCTACAAATATCTCTGATAAAAGCACATCTCTCAACTGGGGAAAGTTGACTCCAATATCTCCTTTCAGAGGCTCTCAGGCTTCTGAGAGCACCGTGCCCTTCAGTCTTCCCTGCATGCATTAAAGATCCTAAAGCACTTTAGGCAGTGACTACAGTAGAAATGTACCCATTTGATCTGTTGGGAGAAGAAGAGGTCAGTGGCCTCAGGGGAAGACACTTGTTAGCAAAACTATCTCCCCCACTGATCTGACATAATACTTGAAAATTCACCAGCTGGGACTGGGTTCTTAGGGAAATACATGTTATCTGCAGGATTCCCCTCTGCCTGGTTGGTATTACTTTGATTGTAACTACTCCCATGGGGATTTGCATTTTATCAGTTTATCGTAAATTGGATTTTTAGATTAGCAAGTTTCTGGTATTGTCCTTATGTCAAGAAATAAAAGATGGGAATATTATGATGGAGACTGCTCATGAAGAAAGCATGGGAAGTTGCTCAGAGATAGTGAATCTTGCCTCTGTGGTAATATATGGGTCCTTGGTCAGGATTAAAAAGCAGATAGGCATTGAAATTCCATGACAATAATTTCAGAACAATAGATAGGGATAGAAATGGGAGAGGTGTCCAAAAAAATAAATTCCACCTGGTTTTCAGGTGTTCCCAAGGGCAAACCCTTCTCTAGGACCTATCCTAGAACAAAAAGACAACTTTGACTCATGGGCCGTTAAAGATAAATATGAGTAGAGACCATGAAATTCAATTATAATTACAGAAGAACCTGAAACTATGACAAGTTAACTGCTCATAGGTGTGGTGTAGATAAGGATTCCAGAGAAAGGGGACACTAATACTTCTGGTTCTTCTACCCATCCTGTCCATTAATATAATTACAAGTATATTTGTTTCAAGTTTTTGGCATAAATATAGGGGAAGTAGAAAGAGAAAGAAAAAAAATAAGGGACGATAAAAAGAAAAGAAATCGGCAGAAAATGAAAAGGATCGAAAAATAATGCCTGGTGGCACGTTGGCTGGCCTGTTTATTACTAGTTAATAATTAGTGTATAATGCATTTGAAAGGGTCTCAGATGAAAGGGATCTGAGTAAGCACCCTATGATCATAATTTTAAAAATCAACTACTAAAAGCTTTCAAGAGCTAGAATCTCCCCTTTGGCTTTCAGCTGCACTCAGGTTGAAAGATCAGAGGCTGCATATTGGGGAGATGGAGATCATCAAACAGGCATTGAATAACTGGCATCCTATAAAAGGTCATCTCAAGTCAGAATCAGAGAAATGAAAGGACAGACTAGCTGACTTCTATCTCATATACTCCACAGATGTTTGAGCTAAAGGAGATTTTCCACTCAATGTAAATATTTTCTCATTCTGCTATATTCACTGGCTATGGATTTCTCTAGAGTCTTCAGTCTTTTGGTGAAAGAATCAATTCAAAAATCACTCATGGTATCAACTGGTGAGAAAATACAGTTTCTTATATAAAAAGCACTATTACTCTAGAAAAAAAAACAATCTGGAAAACACAAGCTGAAAATTATCCTGAAAATTAAATCTGTTTCTGTTGAATTCAATTATATTTCATTTGTTTTTCATTCCATTCAATTCCTCTACTAGGCAAGTCACAACATGTAACTATACCTGTGTGAGAGGCTGTGAGGGTCAAAGAGCAGTTCTCAGCTAGCACATACTTTTGAGGAGACTCTAATTTAACTAATGAGACCAAACACAGACAAGTCAAGCATTTGCCCAACAGTATGATGTCAACACCACAGGCCAAGACAGAGCATGTGCCAAGGGCAGAGAAATAAGGAGAAAAGCATAGAGAAAGGTCATTCTGGACTGAGAGGAGAACATGGCCAATGGCACATGAATCAGAAGGAGAAATAAGAGTGAGATATGGTGAAGGGGAGTTTAATTAGGGAAAGTAAGTTTACACACCAACACTACCGCATATCAGAATTCCATATATTAATGCAAGCCAAATTGAGCACTTTTTTTTAAAGATGCACAAAAAGAATGTGAAGACTTGAAATTCATAAGTTAAGAATACAGTGATTCAATATGAACTGTTCCTTAGAGATTTGCAATTAAACATCGAGTAGGAGAGGTGGATAATTATATCTTTGCAAATAGGGGCTGATGACATGTGGAATCTTCTCAGAGGATGGGAAGTGTTGCTTGTTTTTTGTTTCACATGCCTCACAATAAACCACTGAGAACTATGGCATTTTGATGCAGATTCGTATTTTTTATTTTTATTAAAGACTTTATTTATCTGAGAGAGAGAGCATGAGCAGGGGGGAGGGTCAGAAGAAGAAACAGACTCCCTGTCAAGCAGGGAGCCCGAGGAGGGCTCCATCCTAGGACCCTGAGATCTTGACCTCAGCCAAAGGCTGACACTTAACCAATTGAGCCACCCAGGTGCCCCTTGGTGCAAATTTTTAGGAACATCATGATTTATTTCTAAATTCCACAGCTCCTGCTAACAATGGATAAACATTAGTAAGACATAGATATTAGAATAAAAATGCCTTTCAGCACAGCATGGGCCTGTGTTTGAGGAAGAATACTCTTCTCAGGGTCCCGTTGTGCCTGTTACACAATTGCTCAGCATTCCTGGCAGTCTGTTATCTCACCATGTTATCTTTACACAGGCACTGAAGTGAAAAGTGTAAGCATTGCCCAGTATTTGAGACAAAACAAAAGGAAAGACAACACACTCAAAATAGAGTTTAAAACACACACTTTTAAGCTCACTGTCTAATCACTTCGGATGGTTTGCCTGTGTCTCAGTGGGCAAGTAAATTCTGTCTCTCCAGTTAGGCACAATTATTAGTCAATGGAGCACAAAGCCATTAAAATCTACTAAAATAAATCCCAAAGAAAAGCAGTCTCCCAGCACAAAGTTTATGAAAAATCTAAATGCAACATTTCTTGCAAACCATAGACTTTGCTAATTCTACTTTTGCTAACTAGGATGGTTATCAGCGAGGAACCTTTAACCCCTAAATCAGAAGAAGCCCACAGAGCTCGACAACACTGTGCTCTTCTTAATTTTGTTTGCTTTTCATTTCTTTCCATAAATTGTTTTCTTCTAATAACATTAATGAAAATGAAATTGGACATTGTGATTGAAAAATAGCCTCCCGCTTTGAAAATAAATGTGTCCTCTTTGCCTTGATACTTATTTTCGCTAACCATAGGAGATCATTATCTGGTCCCAGCATTCAATTCTGCCCGTGTTACACAAGCTATTTTGGTCTTCATTTTTAAGAGAAATTATTTGTCAGAAAGTCTGTGTTGACCAGGTCTCAGTGGACCACTGAGGGAGGATCAAACATGCCATTGAGCTTAAGAATCAAGAATTAAGCCTTACACAAAGCCCATACTTTACAACTGTTTTCTGAATTCAATTAAAGAAACACTGTGAGGGCCTCTCACCAGTAATAGACCCTTATATTGTGTGAGTAAGCCTGTTGATTCTATGTTGTTGGTGATCTGTTTCATTAAGTATGTTTCTAATTTTTGTCAGCGCATTATTGACTCATGTTGGACTATACATTTTATCTGCTCTGTGGTATTTGTTGAGTAAATATACTCATCCATTCTCTTGCTTTTTGACACTTGAGTTGTTTCATGTTTTTGTGTTATGTTGCTGTTGTCATATCACAGAGTGAATGTTCTTGTGTATATCTCTTTTGTGTGCACAGGCTAGAGAGACTCTAATATGCACCTAAGAGGGGACCTGATATGTAATGTTCATGCACATGTATGACTTCACAGGAATGTGTCAAATGGTCTCCCAAAGGAGTACTGAATTAACACTGACACCAGCAGTGGGGGAAGGTTGTTGTTACACCATATTCTAATAAATTAATAGTTTCAGGTGAAATTGTTGATTTTGTGGGTAAAAAATGGGATCTTTTTGTCTAGTTTACTGTTCTCTGAAATACTCCTGTATTTTTTGGCCTGTATTAATTTGCAATTCTTTTATATTCTAGACACAAATTCTCTGTGGATTGGAGCCATATTCTTCAAGTTATGGCTTGTCTCTGATTTCTTTATGGTGGTTTCCTGAGAAGTAAAATTTGTTAATTTTAATAAAGTCAATTATACTGTTTCTGTTATATTTTATGGAAATTACAGCAATTTGAGGAGATTCTTTTGTAATCTGTTGTCATACATCTATACTTCTATATCTTCTTCAAAGAATCATTTTTGACATTTACATTAGCCTTTAATATATCTAAAAATAAATCTAATATGAAGTAAGATTTAATATCTTTGAAAACAACAAAATATTATACCCAGCAATGTTTTTCAGAGCTGAATTTTTTATGGCAGTGATCTGCAATATTCTCTGTCAAAAATCAGGCTTCCATCTCTGTCTGGCTCTACTTCTGGCTCTTCAGTTCTGCTCCATAAGTGAGAGTATGAACTTACCCATTTGTCTAGCCCAGGATGAATAAGTTGCTATAATCACTTATGGCTTACTATTTCTCTTCATGAGTGTCTTTGATGGCCTTTGATGAAACTTTGTTCTTACACAAACATAGTAGAAAGACTATGGAAAGTATACTATAAATCTTCTGGTATTTTGATTAGAATTATATTGACTTGATTTGAGAAGAGACATGTGTTGATACTGCCTTCTTCATAACCATTATTTATTTATATTTATTTATTAGTTCTTCTCTGATGATTTTCCATTAAAATTCCTCCATAAAGCCCATGAACATCTTATGGCAAATGTATTCCTAGAATACTGACTCTATTGTTCAAAATTCCAACTCAAATGATAGGAATATGTTAAAGTTCTTTGTTACAGAAATATTAAAACCTCTATAAGTTGTATAATTGACTTTATATCTAACCATCTTGCTAAATTATCTTCTTAATGCTATTTTTTTCTAGAGAACAGTTGTTGCATAATATATAAATATATTATTTTTTATTCATGGTAATTTTTTCCTTTTTAAATTCTTATAGCTAATTATGTTATTTGCTTATGTCTCTGTTTAGAAATGACAACTACAGAACAATGTTGAATACATATAATACTGGTAGAATGTTTTTATTTCATATTTTTTCTGTAAATATTTCACATATAATTAATTTCTAATCTATCCTAATATCTGTAATATGCAAAGTCCTTTGTGTCTAAATTGGTTCTATTATTATTATTATTATTATTATTATTATTACTACTGCTGGTGACTTGTTTGTGTGTTTGGTGATTTTGATTTGAGAATTATATTTTATTGAAATTAATCTATAGAATGCTGTATATTTAACTCCAGAAAAGTATTGCTTCGGATTCTGTTGGGAGCCAGGTTGTGCCACTGTCTGTATTTTCTTTCAGTATACCAGCTTAATTTTTCACCTTAAACTCAGCTCCTTAAGATCAAAGAAACTGTAGGCTTTTCCTTTGGACCCCAGAACTGATAATTTACCCTAGCATTATGGTCTCCTTTGCCTACAGTTCTCTTGTACTTTAAGTCACTATCATTTATTTATGTAGTTATTTTTCATTAATTTTTTTTTCCTTAGAGATTCCCTTTGCTCTCTTATGAGCTCAATAATACTTTCAAACGTGTTTGTGGGCATTTTTCCAGAATGTTTTTTTTAATATGTAAAGTAATTTTAACTGCATGCCAATCATCTTTTTTTTTTAAATAAATGTATTTTTTATTGGTGTTCAATTTACCAACATACAGAATAACACCCAGTGCTCATCCCGTCAAGTGTCCACCTCAGTGCCCGTCACCCATTCACCCCCAACCCCCGCCCTCCTCCCCTTCCACCACCCCTAGTTCATTTCCCCGAGTTAGGAGTCTTTATGTTCTGTCTCCCTTTCTGATATTTCCCCACACATTTCTTCTCCCTTCCCTTATATTCCCTTTCACTATTATTTATATTCCCCAAATGAATGAGAACATACACTGCTTGTCCTTCTCCGATTGACTTATTTCACTCAGCATAATACCCTCCAGTTCCATCCACGTTGAAGCAAATGGTGGGTATTTGTCATTTCTAATGGCTGAGTAATATTCCATTGTATACATAAACCACATCTTCTTTATCCATTCATCTTTCGATGGACACCGAGGCTCCTTCCACAGTTTGGCTATTGTGGACATTGCTGCTATAAACATCGGAGTGCAGGTGTCCCGGCGTTTCACTGCATCTGTATCTTTGGGGTAAATCCCCAGTAGTGCAATTGCTGGGTCGTAGGGCAGGTCTATTTTTAACTCTTTGAGGAACCTCCACACAGTTTTCCAGAGTGGCTGCCCCAGTTCACATTCCCACCAACAGTGTAAGAGGGTTCCCTTTTCTCTGCATCCTCTCCAACATTTGTGGTTTCCTGCCTTGTTAATTTTCCCCATTCTCACTGGTGTGAGGTGGTATCTCATTGTGGTTTTGATTTGTATTTCCCTGATGGCAAGTGATGCAGAGCATTTTCTCATGTGCATGTGGGCCATGTCTATGTCTTCCTCTGTGAGATTTCTCTTCATGTCTTTTGCCCATTTCATGATTGGATTGTTTGTTTCTTTGGTGTTGAGTTTAATAAGTTCTTTATAGATCTTGGAAACTAGCCCTTTATCTGATACGTCATTTGCAAATATTTTCTCCCATTCTGTAGGTTGTTTTTTAGTTTTGTTGACTGTATCCTTTGCTGTGCAAAAGCTTCTTATCTTGATGAAGTCCCAATAGTTCATTTTTGCTTTTGTTTCTTTTGCCTTGGTGGATGTTTCTTGCAAGAAGTTACTGTGGCTGAGTTCAAAAAGGGTGTTGCCTGTGTTCTCCTCTAGGATTTTGATCAGAATGTTTCTTTCTTTTTTTTTTTTTTTTAGAATGTTTCTTCAAATTTCTTAGTCCTCCATATTTCTGCCATAGTTTTATACAGATTCATGGTTCTTTCTAAAAAAAAAATCCCTTAAAGATAGTTTTAATCACCTGGTCCTTGAAAGATGCTGAGTCCTTTTGTGTGCTAAATTACTGATGACTGGGGAATATTTATTTGAATTTTATTGAGGGCAACAGTGCACCTTCTGTGTCTTAAGCCTAAGTCTCACACTTTATTTGCATACAAATAAAACAGAAAATGTCTTTAGAATTCTGATTTTTGAGTACTAGTTAGAGGCACTCTTGAGTACTAGGGAGAGAGAGAGAGAGACATTTAAATTGAAAATGTACATTTTTCACCAACACAAGTGATTCTGATCCAAAGATCATACCCTGAGAGCCACTAGACTGTACCTATCTTACACCAGTGCTTTCATTTGCTGTCCCTGTGCCTAAATTATCCAAAATTCCATCTTCCCCTATTCCCTTTGTTCTTCCTAACTCATCACCACTCCACTTTTCATAGTTAATTCCACTCACCTGATACTCCACCTCAAATGACACCACCTCCAGTATGCTTTCTTTCAACCTCCTCTAAAAAGGGATGTTAACGTTCATTGCATCTTACTATTGCACTTCTGCATTGTATATTTTATTTATATGTTCATTAATTTGCTCCAACACCAAGTGAAGTATTCATGGAAAAACTGGGTTTCCTTATACTTAATATTTTACACCCAGACATAGCACATTGCATGATGCATTGCAGGCACCTAATAAATGCATTTTGATTTGCAATACCTCTTCTGATAGAAAAATAAAATCCATAGAACACATTTCTCCATTTGAAACCTAATTCTCACAAATTGAAGCAATTTCAATATCATAGACACAGCTACAGAAGGAGATCCTAATCCTGCTTTGTACAACCCACTGTAAAAGTATACTGTGTCTTCCATTAGTCATCTCATCTATACAATGAAAATATTTGCTTTGATACAGAGTACCACAGTCAGTTGGAGAGTAAAGAGGTTTAAAAGTGATTTTATTAGAAACTATTGCTAAAGGGGAAAAGGGCTCAGTATAGAACCATGCTCAATTCTGAATGCAGCATGGTAATGTAAAAATTTATCACCAACAAGCAGAATGAAGGAGTCAGTGGTTGGAAAATTAAGGAGAAAGACATCAGGAGCAGGGTAATTCTTACAAAATAGATTTAATAAGATTCTTGCTGAAGACAGGTCAGGGTCATCAGATATCCAGGGTGGGAGATGAAGATTTGATCAGATATCAAGGGCAATCAGATTCCAAGGGTGGAGGATTCTTGCCAAATTGACTTAGGAGGATTCTTACTAAAACTGAACTCTGCAGGTTGAAGACAGGGCCCAAGGACAAGGCCTTGCCAAAAAAAAAAAAAAAAAGGAGTTTGAGAAGGCTATCTAAAGTTGGTCAAGGAGACAGTCTTTTTCAGCTTCACTGACTTTTTAAATATTTATCATAGAAGCTATCATATTATAATCAGCATTTATGGGAAAAGTTTGCAGTTGGAACTATTACATGAAGAGAAAATATCTGTAAAGGTTGCATCTATGTGCTCCCAAACACACTTTCAGAAGAACTGTAACCAGAGGCCAATTTTCTGTGTCAAAGGTGAATATTACCTCTTTAAATTAAAACATCGACAGTATATTCAGCATAGCTGAGGCACATTCTTTCATCTCTTTGCTGCTGCTGCATGTAGCAGCTTCCTTTGTGTAGAAGGATGAGTGTCTGACTTCAAAGGATGAGGATTCAGTAGGACTTCAAAGGTGATGTGACAGATGGTACATGAGGAAGCATGGCCCAATGCCTATTCTCACATTAAAAGGTGTTTTTTTAAACATGAACTCTGTTGACATTTACACATGATAATGAGTATGGCATTTCATCTGCCCATGCTTCTCTGTTGTAGTCCCACGTTAGTTATCCACTGAACAAGAAAGAATGCTGGGAGCCATCTTGAATAAATGGAAAGTTAGACAAAATGGCATTCAGCAACCTTTCAACAAATATCAGGCTTCATTTATTCCAGTGTCTTCTTGTCAATAAGGCAGACAATTCCAGGGTCTTAAATAGCAATTCTATTTAACTTATCCAATATAGTTTCTCTTTATTAAGTGCTTGCCATGCATGCAACATTATATTAACTATTATGAGAGATATAAAAGACAGATATTATGTAGTTCCTGCCTAAGGAAATCTACATGAGATTTTAAAGACATGAACATGTGAAGTAATTTGAGGATTATCCCAGGTGCTCAAATCTGTGGTATATTCACTGAGACTTCACCAAGAGGAAGTGCTGAATATGTTTGTCGGAGCTTCCACAGGGAAGGACATTCTGCCAGAAATCTAATGGCAGGGAGCTGCTGAGTTACTCTCTATCCCAGACAGGTTGGATTCATGAGGGAAAGAAAACTGGGGCAGAACAGAGTAGGGGGGAAAAGATGTAAACAATGATACCTTTGTTTTTTGTGCAAATCACAAAAAGAACAATTTTAGAATGTTTGATCTTGTTTTTACTTTACATGTTCTTGAAATCCAAGTTAAAAGTTTTCAAAAGGAGAGAAAACAAAGGAAAACATAACTTTCTATAATTGTACTTTTTTAAACATTAGAAATTTAAATCACACATCCAGTTGTGTATTCTTATAGTATTCCTGGCTATTGGTAGGTCTAATGAGACTCCTAGGGAAAAGGGTAACTGTGAATTCCCAGTATGCAGTCATTTCTCCTCAATTCTGTACACAAAAACACAGCAACAGAAACTAACAAATTCTTCATTTTTTCCTAACCATGAAATGAAAAGATCATTCATGCCACAAAGCTTATGCATATGGACGATTTAAATTGTTTTTAGTTGATATTAAAAAATATTATTCTTAATTCATTTGGCATTTCATTATTTTGGCTCATCTAAATAAATGAATTCTGAAAGGTTATTGTGGAGATACCTATCAAGCATCATATCTGGCAATGAATAGAAGGAAAAAAATGGAGGCTGTGTACATTGCAAACTCTAATCTAAATGTGTCATTAGATAGAGAACAAGTTGTTAATGTTGCCCTTGAAGCTGACCTTGTCAGAAAGAAATGTAGACAGTACTCCACAAGCTTTAGTCTGAACTATCTTCCAGAGATTCTCATCATCCTTTTCCCAGTATGGAAATGCATCACTGCTCTTAGCTGATGTTCAAAATATACCAAGCACCCACAATTTTTCATACCGACACAACTACTGTGGCTACAATGGTCATGAGATGTCCCTGTCTTTGGAGACGTGTTTTGTCAAAGACTGAAATAAACCATCTCCATATATGGAAAACTTGACTATATGTTGGATTACATTATGAAGAAAAATAAACCTCACATTTACACATAAAGTAAGCCTAATGTCAAAGAGAAAGGTTTATGACAGAAAAAAAATTTTGTTAGTTGTCATGCTTGGGTTGAACAAGTGGTACAACTAGAAGAGAAAATTGGGTATAAATTGGCTTTTTATGACTGGCATTTAAGTATCTGGGCAGAGCACATCTACATACATGTTAGAGAAAGCTGAACCTGAGACATGATCCATCCACACTGAGAACTAAATCCTTTGTAAATAGAACCTGTGAGTGTTTTCTTAATATACTATTTTACATTGATATTTTTTGTAAAGACCAAAGCATATCTAAATATAACTACAATTTTAGCTGCTGAAACTTGCTGATGTATATTTATAAAATTACCTAGAACATCAGAAAAGTAGTCTGCAGAGCTGGGTTTTAGTACGTCTTTCAAACTTTAAAACTATATAAAATGGGAAAGTAAATTATATTGTAGCCTCTGTTTTCTTATCAGTAAAATTGTGTGATCATATTAAATTTCCTAAATTCTTTCACTCATATCTTTAACAAATATTTTATTGAACACTAAGTACTGAGCATAATTACAAAGCAGATATATATATATATATATATATATATATATATATATATATAAGATTTGAGCTATATATTTTGAATATTTGTAATGAAACATTATATATATATATATTTATGGATATAGCTTATATTCTAGTGACAGAGACAGACATTTAACAGCCAATAAATGTACAAGTGTGCTGTTGCAGAGACTGAGAAACTGTTCAACCATTTTCTACTCTGACTGGACCAATAGCTAGACTATGTTTTCCATATTATCTTGCAGTTAGGAAGCCAGTATAATAGAACAAAAAGCAATATACACAATTTCCAGCCCTGCCTCATAAATCTTCAATGCATGACTGTGATTTTTAATGATTTCTTGATATTTACTATATTGATATAAATGATACATTGATTTTTGAGGTCACACATTGAAGATAGTATGCTAACAAAATGGAATGAGCCTGGGTCCTTGAGTCACTGCCTGGAGAAAGACAATCTGCAAACAAGAACATCCACTTTGAGCTTCATATTAGTGAGAAATAACCTGTTATTATACATGTTTGAGTTAGATTGACTCAGTAGTTAATATTACTTAACAAATACAGAAGTTTGTACCTTCAAGTGAGTGGCTGCCATAAAAGAAAAATAAGAATAATAAAATGTATGAGATTGGCTTAGTAGTTGAGCACGTGAGCAGTGGGCAGTAAAAGAACATGTTTCACAAGCTAAAAACATGAAGATCCATGCTGTGCAGTAGCAATATATTTGGTAAAACTGTCTTTGCAATAACTTAGAAGCAAGATAATGTGTGCATTGAGACTACAGCTATAAGGCAAGTAGTTAAAAAGAGCCAGAGAGCTAATGTGGCATGGCTATTACTGCTTGCCTTTAATAAGATGTTATAAGAAAGATGAGTTCAAGTAAGGATTCACTGAATTTTTAACAGATTTGGGAAAGAATACAGAGATTACCATCTTAAAGTGTTGGAAAAGCCAATGGCTGCCATAATCCAAAGACAAGGAAGATTGAAAGAACATGGCATAATTAGATGTTTTAGCTGAAGTAAATGATTCAGCCTTGCATTAGAGATCAAAGAAAGAGTATTATTTTCACAATAGACCTCTTTTTCAGATTGCAAAGTCACCATTAAACTGAGAGAAAAAGATATGGAGATAGGAAACAAATAAATGAATAGGCATGACAAATATGTTAAAGGGAAATGTTGGGTGTATGTACTGCCCATAACTATGAAGAATCTTACTTGGAAGCTAAAAATTTAGCATGCCAGTTCCATGGATGCTGGCTGAAGATACAAGAATCCTGGGTCAAAGACAAAGAAATGTTTACTCACAACAATACCTATAGCTGAAGATTTGGGGGTTTATTTTTTTCACCAGTTCCCTATGTCCCTGTTCGTGTGAAGGCATTTGCACATGAAGTAGGCTGCAGTACAGTAGAAGTGTCCAGAGCATTGGGGATCCAAATATTTTGCAATGAGTTGTCAGCATGCCAGACCTCTGCCTGTAAGGAGATACTATCTCTGTTCTAAAACTGCAAATAAGTCTTCTCTTTGTTTCAGTGCTAGATATTTTCCATAACTTCTAAGTTTGCTTAGAAGTTTGCTATCCTTGGGAAGATAGTCTAGGAGTAAAGGCAGTCCATGCCTCTGGTGGCAAACTACACAGAATTGTGATAGTCTCATGGAGAATTATTTCCCTGTGTATAATAATACGTAAAGCTCTCTACAAATAAAACAGAAGTGTACAAATTATATTTATTATATTAATAAAGAAGCCATAATGCCAAGATGAAAATTAAAAAAAAAGTTTTTGAGTTATTAGGAAAAGGAAACAAAACAAACATATAACAGCAATAATCCTTAAGCCATCAAACCTGTGGAATGTGAAAGCTATGTGCCTCCAAGGAAGGCTTTTTGCAAAATACCTACGTCTAATATCTAATATCTAATATGGAAATTAGTAAACAGATTTGTCTCCCAGAGTATCAACATAAGAACCATGAAGAACAGTGAAAATAACTCCTCCCAAGGAACAAAATCAGAGTCTAAATAGCAAACATTCCTATCATTTGAGCTATTATATTTTGAAGATTTGTTTGTAATGAAATATTTTCTATTACAATGATAACTGTCATGTATGCTATAAGTATTATATCATAAACATAGAAGTTGATTATTCATCAAATTTATCAATAATATCAAAAGTTGATTATAATCAAGGAAAAATGATTGAGATTAGGGGGGTGTCATATTGGATGTGAGATGAGATCTGAAAAGTGAGTAACAGCAAAAAACAGGATAGAGATATAAATACTTAGGGTGATTAAGTACGATGTAATAAAAATAAAAAATCAAATACACAGAGAAAAAAATAATCAAAAATTGAGAAAAGTAAGTGAGCTATATATCATCTTCAGTTGCTCTAATACATATGATGTTGGAGTTTCCAAAGGGAGAAAAGAGTGAGAAATAAAGAAATACTTGAAGAAATATTGGCCAATGTTTTGCCCAGTTTGTTGAAAATTATAAAACCACAAACTTAAGAAGCTCATTGAACCCTAAGCAACAGAAACATGAAGAAAACTATACCAAAACATACAGTGATCAAATTGTTCAAAACCGCTTTTAAAGAACAAATCTTAAAAACAAAAACAAAAACAGAAAAAACAGCCAAACAAAAAAATCACTCCTTTTACAGAGGGAAAATGAAAGGATGACAGAGATTTCTCTTCCAAAATAATGTGAGTGAGAAGACAGAAAAAAGCATATTTAAAGTCCTAGAAGAAAGTCTATCAACTTAGAATTCTATAATCAGGAAAACATCTTTTAAAAGAGCAGAAAATGCAGAGCATTAAATGCTATATTAGAGCAAAATTATGATCTCGAATTAGTGAGCTTAGCTTTCTCTTAAGAAACAGGAAAGATAAGAACAAATTAAAAATAAATAAAACACGGAGAATAATAAAAATCAGATTAGAGATAATAAATAGAAAGCAGGAAACAATAAAGAAAATCAATAAACTCAAAAGTTGATTGATTCTTTTGAAAGAACAAAAGTGATATACCTCTAGATATAATAATCAGGAAAGATTTAGAAAACAGATTATCAATATCAGGGATAAGACACGGAATTTCAGTAACTATTCTAGAGCTACTTATACACACAAAAAATAATTCTAAGCATTAAAAAGGGGATTTGATGAGCAACTTTAAGTTGCTATATTCAACATTGTAGATGAAATGAGCAAATTCCTTGAAAGACACAAGATACTAAAGTTAACTCAAAAAAAAAAAAAAAAAGAAAGCTAAACCTGACTAACCCTATTTCTATTAAATAAATTGAATTTGCATTTTAAAACTGTGCCAACATAGTTGATTTCATTGGCACACTCTACCAATCATTTAGGGTAGGTACAATATCAACTCTGTATCAACTTCAGAAAACCTAAAGAGGAGGAAATAATCTGCAACTTTTTCTATGAGGTTAGTATTACCCTGTAACAAAACAGGCCATCATATTACACCATAAAATCTGAGAGGAGAACATAGGCAGTAACCTCTTTGGCATTGACCAAGCAACTTTTTTTCTGGATCTGTCTCCTGAGGCAAGGGAAACAAAAGCAAAAATAAACTATTCAGACTACATCAAAATAAAAAGAACAGCAAAGGAAACAACAAAACTAAAAGAAAACCTATGGGATGGGAGAAGATACTTGCAAATGACATATCCAATAAAAGGTTAGTATCCAAAATATATAAAGTACTTATAAAACTCAGCACCTCAAAAATAAATAATCCAAATAAAAAATAGGCAGGAGATATGAACAGACATTTCTCCTAAGAAGACATCCAGAGGGCCAATAGACACATGCAAAGATGCTCAACATCATTCATCATCAGGGAAATGCAAATCAAAACCACAATGAGATACCATCTCACACCTGTCAGAGTGGCTAAAATAAAAAACACAAGAAACAACAGGTGTTGGCAAGGCTGTGGGAAAAAAAAAAAAAAAAAAGACTTGTGCACTGTAAGTGGGAATGCAAATTGGTGCAGCCACTCTGGAAAAGAATATGGAACTTCTTCAAAAAGTTAAAAATAGAAGTATGTTATGATTCAGCAATCATAATACTGGGTATTTAACAAAAAAATACAAGAACACTAATTCAAAGGAATACGTGGACCCCAATGTTTATAGCAGCATTAATTATGATAGCTAAGATATAGAAGCCCCCCATGTGTCCATCAACTGATGAATGGAAAGAATATGTGGTCTAGGGATCCCTGGGTGGCGCAGCGGTTTGGCACCTGCCTTTGGCCCAGGGCGCCATCCTGGAGACCCAGGATCGAATCCCACATTGGGCTCCCGGTGCATGGAGCCTGTTTCTCCCTCTGCCTATGTCTTTGCCTCTCTCTCTCTCTCTCTGTCTCTCTCTCTCTCTCTGTGTGACTATCATAAATAAATAAAAATTAAAAAAAAAAGAATATGTGGTCTATATACACAATGGAATATTATTAAGCCATTAAAAAGAATGAAATCTTGCCATTTGCAATGACATGGATGGACCTAGAATATAATGCTATGAGACATAAGTCAGTCAGAGAAAGACAAACACCATATGATTTCATTCATATGTGGAATTTAAGAAGCAAAACAAATGAGCAAAGGGAAAAAAAGAGAGACAGGCAAACCAAGAAACAGACTCTTAATTATAGAGAACAAACTGGTGGTTACCAGAGGGGGTGGAGTGGGAATATGGGTTAAATAGGTGACGGGGATTAAGAAGTGCACTTGTGCTGAACACTGGGTGATGTATGAAAGTGTTAAATTACTATATTGTACACCTGAGACTAATATAACACTGTATGTTAACTAACTAGAAATAAAATAAAAACTTTTTGAAAATCAAAAAATTAAATGATAAAAAGCAACTAGAATCAATATGTCAGATTGTAGGAACTGAGTTTAATACACAAAATGCAATTGTATTTGTGTATTCACTAACAACGAAGAAACACTTGAAATTAAAATACCATTTAAAATAGCACAAAATATGAAATATTAGGAGTAAATCTGATAAAAGATGTGCAAAACTTTACACTAAAAGTTTCAAGACTTTACTGACAAGAATTTTAAATGTCCTAAATTAAGAGATACATATCTTGTTCATTAGTTGCAAGTTTCAATATCATTTTGATGTCAGTCTTCCCAAATCAATTGATAAATTCAACACAATCACAATCAAAACCTCAGCAGCTCTTTTTTCTTTTTCAGTAGAAATTGAAAAGAAAATACATATAAAATGTTTCTAAAATACATATAAAAATCAAGAGTACATTGATAAAGAATACTGGAGAGCTAAACAGTACTTGATTTTAAGGCCTATTATAAAACTACAGTAATGAATGTTGTGTGTTATTGGTAGCAAGATATAAAAATAGGATATTTGAATAAAAGAGAAATAGATATGCACATATACAATATAAATTTTGGTCATACTGCAAAATCACCCCAGTGAAGACTGGATAATCCTTTCAACAAATGATGTCAGAACAACTGGGTAATTGACATACAAAATAATAAACTAATACATATTTTGCATCACATACGAAAAATTAGCATCAATCATAGACTTAGAAGTAAAATTAAAGTATAAAACTTCTAGAATTTTTTTTTAATTCTTGAGTAAACACTTGTGAAGGGAACAGCTGAATCCTATGGTAGATACAAATTTACCTTGATAAAGAACTGTCAAAGTATATTGCAATGGTTATAATGGCTGCACCTTTTATACTTCCACCAGCAGTACATGAGAATGCTAGTTCCTTCATATTCTCTTCAGTATTTGGGATGGTCCTAGCAAATGAGTTGTTAAAATTGTATTTTCTTAATAAGTAATGATGTTGAGCATACATATTTTGGGGATCAGTGTTTATTCCATTTGGGGGGGCATTTATTTGTTGTATCTTTTGTTTTCTTGTTTTTGAGATACCCTAATATAATTCTAAATACATGTCATTTTTTTCAGATATATGCTTTATAAATATTTTCTCTGAGTCTGGGACTTGTCATTTCACTCTTTTAAGAGTGGCTTCAAAAAAACAGAAGTTATTAACTTTGATAAATTCCAAGTTTTCAGTTTTTTCTTTTATGTATCATGCTTTGGTATCCTAGCTAAGAATCTTTGCCTAATCCAATGGTACAAATAACCATTTGTTTGTTTGTTTGTTTGTTTGTTTGTTCTCTAAGCAAGTGTTTTTAGGGTTATTTGGGGAAAGGAGCTAAAAAAATATATGATAGTTTGATTGAAAAAAAAAGATGATTAGTGTTTTTAGAGGAAATATTCTTTGATTAAATCATTATCCTACTATCACTTTTCTTGGATTTGGTATTATTATATTTGGCTCGCTGTTATCTTAGAAATTCTAACACTTAGGAAATGTCAATATAAATGTAATTAATGCACATTGGCACACTGTTGTTTTTCCCTAGTGGTTTTTAGGAAATCTTAGAGATCAATATGGATCACTAAGTGTCTTTTTGAACAGACTGGTAGATATTAATTATGAAGACAACTGGAATTAGTATTAAGGAGAATATTCTTTCATCTTTGAGGTACATTTGGCATTTGATTGGGTTGATCCTACAGAAGTCTCTAGAACGTGTTCAGGTTGAACATTTTCCATTTCTTTGTCACTCAATTGTCACTCTTGAATAAAAGCAGAATATGAAAGTAATGCATCAGAAATAGTCTTATTACTAAATAAAAAGTAACTTTAGAAATTTTCTTAATGAAGGAAGTTTGGGATCTAATAGGCAAACATGATACAAATTTGGTACAAATTTATCCCTTACAAAAGGGATAAAGAAGCAGCACTAGTTAAAAAAAATAATCCATAGATGTCAGGATATAGCTACAAAATAACTTCTTTTTTTTTTCTTTAGAAAAGATAATTGAGAGAAAGAATAAAGTACCTGAGAGGAATCCATTGTATTTCATGACCAAGAAAACTTCAATTGTACTATTTATTAGTTTACACTGTGGCAGTTCTGCCCCTATTTAAAAGGACATAGAACTCATTGTGTAGCACCCCAGAAACATGGGAACACGAGGAGAAAGAGGCAGCCATCATCTAGAAAACAAACAGTGGAATGAATTGCTATTTGTCACCTTTCTAACTGTTCTGTTGACCCTTAGTCCCCATTTACTCTGAGTGGTTTCATGCACAATTCTTAATAGAGTACAAAAGAAAAAAACAATGCCTGCATTTTTAGAATGATAGTCATCCTCCAAAGGTTGCCCCTTTAAGGTAAAGAATTGTAACTCTGTCATCTTTGTGGTCTTGGAAATAAAAGAATCTCTTTGAGTGCAATTTTCTTTCTTTCTCATCAGCCATGAGTGATGAAAGACAGATAGTAACAAATGGAATTAGACTTTCTCTCTGCCTATCCTTAGATCAAAAACTCCAGAGGTAAATCAGTTTGTCAGCCATTTTCTCCCAACAAGACAGAGAGCATAAGGTTTGCATAATTCCTAGTAAGCTCCCACCCCAACATAATTAGGAGTGTGAATAGCCAACTGATGAGCTCTACCGTGTGGACATGATGACCTGTGGAAGAGGTCAGTAACCCTGACCTATATCCAATGCATTTATGTACTCCCTTTCAAGAAGGTGAGGACATGATAACTAGTGACATGCTATCTTCTTTCCACCAAAATACAGTGTTTGAAAAGATCTATCGGGAGCCAGAATGTTTAACACTTGTGTAATTCATCAATCATATTCAGCAAACATTTGTGAAATCATAAGGTGCAAATCATTAGGAGATACATAAATATGAAAGTAAGAAAGAAAAACTTTTTTGGATACTTCTTTGCTTCTACCAATTGTGCCATAATGCCCATCCTCTAAGGTTAGAACCTTATGAATATAGGACAATGCAGGTCTCAAATCTGTCCACACAGCTGTAGAGTGCTTATTGTGGATATCCACAAAGGGCTAAAGAGCACAGGAGGTGATATCTTGCATGAGCATATTCATATAGAAGAGAGATATCTCTTTATATTACATATAGAATAAGTGGTGAGATTCTTTTGTTTTGTTTTTGCTTTTTGATTGAAGGGACGACTGTAGACTGACACCATACTTTGTTTTTTTATTGTTGTTGTTGACCCATACTTCTCTATGCAACTTTGGATTTGGTTATTGGCCAGTATTGCAGGGACAATTTGTGTTTAAGCTTAGAAATATATTGTGGCTGGAACTAGAGATGTAGTCTATACAATGAGTCATAGTAACCTGTACATGTGTTAAGCCCAAGATTCAGAACCCATTTATGCTTTCTTGTAACCAAGCCAAGTGCTCAGTCATGGGGATGCACAAAGAAGTCCTGTCAACCAACATAGATTTTTTCTTCATATTTTCTTTTCCTTTTCTTCTTCTTTTTTTTTTTTTTTTTTTTTACTGTTGACTTAAGATGAATATCCTCATCACAAATGAGTTCAAGTTTAATAAGCAAATCAATTTGACTGAACCCTTTCCTTTTAGTACAACCCAAACTTGTCCAGACTGAGGCTAGAAATGTGTGAAAGGATGGTAGTAGAAGAAAATAAGCCCAGAGAGGTGGATTGGAGTCTAATGATGAAGAGCAATGGATGAAAACATGCTGAGCAGTTTGATTTTCCCATAGGGAAAAAGGGTGAATTATCATTACTTGGTATTTGGAAGGGTTTTTGTTTGTTTGTTTGTTTGTTTGTTTGTTTTAGGAGAAGGCCTGTGAATATATTTGCTCAGTTATAAAGCAGTGGCATTCAGTTGGAACCCAGACTATTTACAGCGGGGAACAGATACATACAGTTGTGAAGCTTACAACTGGACAATAGAAGGGGTGCTTTTTTTTTTTTTTCACCTTCTTTCTCTTTATTGACTCCAGGGCGTTCAAGAAGGGAAAAATACAAAACCTGTTTTCTCCTAGGTAGTACTTTCTCAGGTGGGCAGTTTTGCCAGAAGCCTCTGCTAGATGTTCTTCCCTGTTCTTGCCCTCAGATGAAAAGTTCACCCCCACACTCTGGTCTTTGTTTCGCTTTGAGTCCTGCAGGAGCTGGGAGACACTCCTGGTAAGGTGACAACTTCTGGGATGATGGCATTGGGTTAAAAGTTCAGATCCTTTCCCACTGAAATCCAGAGCTTGAAATTGCTGCTTCTCTGCAAATTATGGAGCTAGGGGATGGCATCTGAACAACATTAGCTAATTCAATTTGCCACTCATTTTGATTCCATGTAACTAGGTTTTATTAATAGCTGACCCCCGTGGAGTATGGAATTATAAAAGTTTGAAAGTTTAAAAAGTCTAGGACTTTATTGCAAAATAGTTCTATAAAGGGCTAACTAGAGATCTTCCCAATTCATATGAAAAATGAAAAGTCAGTGCTACTTAAACTCTCAGTAATGGGATAGATGTTTTAGTTTGTTTTGTTTTCTTGTATTGATTCTGTTTTTAAAATATGGAGAAACATTTGTATGAAGTAATTCATTTTTTCTGACTAAAGAGGTGTCCGAATTTAGGAATTATTCAGTTCATAGGGGGGGAAGGATGATAAATGGGATCACCCAGGAATCAAATAGGAATTGGCTTCATCAGCAGAGAATGGCCAACCAAATTAAAAATGGTCATTTTGATTATATTTTAGAGAAGTAATTCTCAAGACAAATGCCTACAGAAGGGATACCTGCTAAAGGAATAATTCAAATAATGGCCCTCATCTAATTTGCAGAAGAACATTTAATGAATGTACATAATTTTCTTAGTTTTAAGATTTCCTTCAGAATTTCCTCCTTAAAACACTAGAGTGGCCTCTATAAATCTGCTAACAATGGATAGCTGAGTGGAGAAACAAATTACAAATGAATATTGAGACAGAAACATAGAAAACACCTGAAGAGTCCTCTTCAACATCTTCTATTTCCCTCTCCTGAGGGAAGCATGAGTACTTGGTTGAGATTATAAAGTAAATACACTTAATATATAGCCATGCATATATTTTCTCTTCATAGAAATGTACTTTTAGTTCATATAAAATTATTGATTTTTTGCTGCATTCAATAAAAGTAATCTGAATTCAGAGCTCTGGACATCTAAGTTTGACAGCATTTGTTTTACCTTTCCAGATGTTTGCTTATCTAAAACATGTTTTCCAATTCCTCTTCCTGTAAATGAGTGGTTGAGGGTAAAACTCTGAGTCTGTTAATTTTAAAATGCCTTTTATTTTATTTATTTTTTTTAAGATTTTATTTATTTATTTATTTTTAAAGATTTTTATTTATTTATTCACGAGACACAGAGAGAGAGAGAGAGAAGCAGAGACACAGGCAGAGGGAGAAGCAGGCTCCATGCAGGGAGCCTGACATGGGACTCAATCCCGTGTCTCCAGGATCACGCTCTGGGCCGAAGATGGCGCTAAACTGCTGAGACATTGAGGGATCCCCCAAATGGCATTTTAAATAAAGGGCTGCATATGAAGATGGGCATAGTCATATAACTTCTCTACAAAGAATGAAATTTTCAAGATCAAACTGGTAGAATTAATATAATCAAAATTATAATACATTTTGAATATTCATGCTTGCATTTTCTCTCATTAGAATAACAAACTATGAGCAATTGATTGACCACCCAGAAACTGCTCTTAAAGAGAAAGAGAAAGAGACACAGAGAGAGTAAGCTATTTATAGGCATGGTTCATTTTTATTATCAAAAAATGTATGTTGCAACAAATCACACTCATTGACTACAGTATTTTATTTTTTAAGAAAAATGAGTAAATCAAATTAGTATAGTTGTTATAGCATAGTTACAAAGGATGTGAAAATGTATTATGTGATTACTTAAATATTATTTAAAATAAGTAGATACAGCCCAGCGTTTAAAATGCTTCTTCTTCTTTTTTCCTCATAATTGCAAATGTCTTTTTGAGCTATTTGAGTTATTTATCAATACCCATATGATATATATATACATGATACACACACACACACACACACACAAGAATATTAAGGTAGCTACTATTTTTTAAAGTGTCCAAAAGTGAAAATTAGACACGTTCACCTTGCTTGGACAAGTTAGCAGGAATTGATCTAAATCCTAGGAAACATATTATCTTAAAAGGAAAAAGAAATTATTAACTAGTTGATGTGATCTGAAAATATGTACTTGCAGAACATCAATTTAGCTCAGTAGCCAAAACACAAGGTCAGTAAAGAGAAATACATTTATATTTTTAGATCTTGTTAAGAATTCGATTAAGTAATCTTCCAATACACAATAGAAATAGAAAATGCTGATATGTTGGGGCAGCCCCAGTGGCACAGTGGTTTAATGCCACCTGGAGCCCAGGGCCTGATCCTGGAGACTGGGGATCGAGTCCCATGTCGGGTTCCCTGCATGGAGCCTGCTTCTCCCTCTGCCTGTGTCTCTGCCTCTCTCTCTCTCTCTCTCTCTCTCTGTCTCAATAAATAAATAAAATCTTAAAAAGAAAGAAAGAAAATGCTGATATGTCACTCCTTACTTGTACTATCAAGCTAGCAAAACAGTTTGTGACAGTGGTAGTTAAGTCTTTGAAACATATTTTATAGCACAAAAACAGAACAAAAATTAAAAGGTTGTGTAGTATGTAAGACACATGCGTGTGTGTGTGTGTGTGTGTGTGTGTGTGTATACATATATAGGTATATATCACATACATGTTTACACCCACAAAATCCTAGAGAACAAAGTTTTATATACGGACATACATCATCCATGCATTTCCAACTTGACACGGAAAAAGACTAGGCCAAAGCTTTCAGAAATCAAATGTGAACTCATTTTGAAATACCAGCAGTGTTTGAATTTTAAATTAACCTATTTACAATGAAACTATGCCTGCTGATTGCCATCATCTTCAGGAAAATTAACAGTAACGATCATTGGTGTCATAATGCAATTTCCCCGCAAAAATCACATAGGCTTCATTACTGTTTACATAAATTGTCATAAATACCAATTATGGCTGAACATAAAATGTAATGCTCTTTTTTTAATCATAATCAGACAATTGTTCTTCTAATTCATATGCTAGGGGAATAGGGTTTCGATTCAACCTTTGTTGTGAAGGAAGTGTCTTGATGGTAGTTGGTTTTGCGCGAAGTGCTGGTTGGCTCCTTGTCAAATCATTCACTCTCTATTTGGATCGTGTAGTTCTTGTCCCTGTTCAGTGTGTCCTCTAATACACTGGGAAGAGCATGGAGTAGTGCTAATGGCAGATGAGGGATATATACACTGCAAGTGTCCTCTAGACTTCAGCTGAGAGGTGGCTTTCGGTGGGATTTATAACAACATTTGGTGTAATTACAGGGAAGCCCCCATAAAGGAATAAATGCAATAACGAACCTGTTAGAGGAACCCATTTGTGGCACCAATTCCAGCTTCCCCCATAGGTCAGCAGGACAAATAGCTGGTAAAGGCAATGCCCTGCTAAATGGCTAATTTTCAAAACAAATAAGAGCTAAGTTGCTGGCAGGGGAATAGGAAAAAAAGAAAAGGCCAGGAAGAAGAGGCTCAGCATCCTTATCATTTTGGTCTCTAAGAAGGAGATAAATCAGCTAGAAAGGTTATTCAGACAGAAAGTCGGAGCAGGGGACAATTCTCTCTGTGGACAAAAGCCCTGTCTTTGCTTTCTGTAATCTGGCAAAGCAAAGGTGAGAATCATGCCATTTGGGGCCGATTTTATCTCTCCGTAGAGCTCATTGTACCTGCCTACTTGCTTGTTCTTTGGTTTTTCTTCTTCTTGACCTGTTTACTCCTAAAATTCAAAAATAAAGTCTGTATGAAGTTCCCATCTTCTTCTGACTCAGAGTAGTCCTTAAAAATTAGAATAAAAAAAAAAAATCAGTCCATTGATTCTTTAAACAAAGCTGTCCACACAGTTGGTGACCACACACAATTCCAGGTGACTGGGAACTGTGGTGAGTTGACATGCTGCTGTCTCTCCCCACACCTCAAGATTGGGCAATCTCTGTTGTTTTAATTAATCCCAGCGATTTAACCTAGTTCTACCTTATTCTATGCTAGTTGATTAAAGCAAGCTATAGTGATATGCCCAGTCAAGTTTAATGAAACAAAATTGCGATTGTTGATCTCAGAAGAAAATAATAAATAAAACTAGTGGGGATTTCATCTGTCTGAGAAATCAAAGTGGAGTGAACAGAAATCTGGTGAAATTAGCTGCTGTTGTTTCACTGTCTAAGCTAGGGAAATGCAAAAGGTAAACAAACAGCATCAGCAGGGAGGAGAAAATGGAACTTTTACTCTTTTTTCATCTTTCATAATCTCATGCATTATCGGTAACAGGGTGAGACATTTTAATACGGTGTGATCATCATTAAAAGGCAGATATTTATCTTATCACAGTGCATTAAACTCCCAGAAGGAAATGGGAAAAGAGAGAGAGTGAGTGAGAGACTCTCATGAACTATTTAATGAAATACTGTGGTTGTAGCTTTTCTTGATTATTTTTCAAGAAAGAAAGAAAGAAAGAAAGAAAGAAAGAAAGAAAGAAAGAAAGAATGAATGAATCTGGTGTTGGACAAAACTGGTTCCAAACATGCCCAGAATGTACCCAGAGCCTGTGCATTTTGAGAAGTCTCTACTGTGTTCTGACTTTGTTTAATAATTTCTAATTATGTTCTACAACACAAAATTAAATATTTCTATCTCCATTGTGTGTACTTATTCATGAGCTGGGCATTAATCGTAAAACAATGTATCTTGTTGTTTATTTATACCAGATGTGAGTATTTATGTTGCTCTGTTCAGGGTTCCCAGCTAGGTCTTTATTTGTATATCGAGCCGCCTGGTTTTGCATGAAAATGGTTTCTGAGCTCTGGAGTTCATCTCCACTCTTGTGTTTAAGACGACAACAACTTTTTTTAAGAGGAAGAATTTATGAATAACTAAGAGATTTCTGCTGTGGCTCCCCTGGTCTCTCACCATCAGGGCAGCCAGAATACGTTTTGGGGACCAAGAAAATTCAATTTGGGATTTGCTTCACAGTTTACAACGCTGGCTTCTTGCAAACAAAAGCTGCCTGGGCCATGGAGAGCTTTTCTTCTGAAACACATTTGCATACTGTTAATTTTCCATTTATTTATTGACTTTTAAAAATGTGTGCGTTTGCTGTGGTGGAGGGGAAAGTGCTTCCAGAATGTCTTTCTGTGTCTGCCTCCATGTCCTAACTCAGTGAGTGACCATAAGAATCCCCTAATAGATTTTTTTAAAGGCAATCTTGTCTTTGCCATTTGATTAGCATAATTGAGAATGTAACAAACCCAACTTTGGAGTTAAATTTGTACAAAATGGAAAAAGCCTCCCTCCTCTGCTGTCCCCTATCCTCTCAGTTCTCCTGCCCAGGTCAATTTCTGTGTGTTGAGAGAATTTTTTTAACCTACAAAATACATTAATATATATTTCTTACCTCTTACTGAAAATTCTATCATATTTATGTCCTTCACTTTTTTCCCACATGACATTATATCTTGAAGATTGTTGCCTATCAAGATATTTAAAAAGCTCTTCTCATTCTTTGTCACAGCCATATAATATTCCACTCTATGGATTATGCATAAAGTATTTAATAAAAGACCGTGTTTTATTTATAATCTTAAATCAGCTATATGTGGCACAATGATTGCCCCATAGGATATTTTCAATAAACCCTTGCAGATCTATACAGAATGAGTACCTGGTTACTGCACAACAATCCAGTGACATGGTTCTTTGTCGGTATGAGTTTGTGATCAGATAAACATGACCCCTTCTTATGTATTGTGCTTAAGAGTAAAGGGTGACTAATCTAACTATTTTAAATATCCAGAAATATACTATTTTGGAAAAGGCATTTCCTTTATGGCATAGGTAAAATGTCAAAGTGGGGAAAGCACCTCTATCTTTTCTGCCATGCCTTAAGACAGAGGATGCACAATAGGGGGCCTACTAAGGAACTTTAGCTTACAGGCAAGTTTTGTTTTGAATAATTAAAATATTGGAAATAGTTGATATGATTAACTAATTTAGATATTTAACATAGACATCTGTACCTGCAGTTTCTGTTGCAAAGCCTCGTGATCTTATAGAGTTGGTCTACCTTCCTGTCAAAACATTAGTCCCTGTAGCTGGGTAGCGCTCCCCTCTTCAGACAAGAGCATGAGTGCCAGGATTTCCCAAGACTTATCCTTGCCAGCTTCAGCCATTATTTGCCTAGACCCAGTAGACATTTAAGTTTCCCAAAATGGATCAAGTAGATAAATCCACAAGGAGCTTTCAAGTAAAAAATCTGTATCTGACACCAAATGGGATAAATGCTCTAGTAATAGTAATAGATTCCTGTGATTATAATGTTAAGATACCTGGACAATATAAATTCCTCATACTGGGCATTGGGCATCTTTCTTCTTCTAATGCCTTCAGATATGCTTGGCTTTACTCAGTCATACAGACACTTAGTATCATTTCCAGGTCATGAGTGAAGACTTCTGGAACAGAAGAACAAATGCGAGTGCATTGTAATGGGAGTCTGGTGCCACCCATAAGTGGCAGAAATTTTTAACCATATTGGATGGAATAATGCAAGAATGCTGGAGGATTTGGAGGACTATAGCAACATCAATGCTGAAAGAAGATGTTGCATTTCTAGTTTCCTGTTCAGTAAGTAAGGAGCTTGGAAGTCATCACTCCCTCCCAACAATAAGTACAAAGCAAAATAAACTAAAAGCAAGCAATTCTTCTTCAGTCCACCACAGCACTGAAGGAACAAAGCAAATGACTGTCTTAAAAATCATAAAAACAGAAATGCAGATACAGAGAATCACAATTTACCAGAGCAGTAGAAACCCATGAGCTCCATGGGAACTTGTACCAAGGTAGGAAAACCTAAACTGATTGATGAATTGCTAGAAGCTTAGGGTGGACCACTTTAGGAGTTAGAAACTTTGGAGTGGATGGGGGGCCGATCTTGGGGGTGGAACTAGCTTTCATGAGGCATCCAGGAGGACTTCTGTTTACCTCCATGGGATCTAACAAGTTCTCACAGTGAAGATTGGAAAGAAAGCCTCTCATTATTTCTGCAGGAGCGGGGGTAAAGTTACCATTCTGAAATTTGCTAAAGCGTGCTGTTCTTCTTCGCAATGCCTGCCCTCAAGCGAAGGCCTTTATGACCCTAACCTACAGGGGTTTAATCAGAGCCTAGCCAACCAGGGAAGCATCCAATTTTATCCTTTACCCACCTAACGGAGTGAAACAACAACAACAACAACAACAACAACAACAACAACAAGACTGAGAAGCACTTGTGAAGTTCAAGTTCAGGGCAGGGGCACAGGCTCACTGAACAGCTGAATGCCTGAATGCCTGATCTTGGAGCTTTGAACGCTTCCTCTCCTCCACACCTCACCACATCACTAAAGGTCTATTTACCACAGTTCCTCTGACCCCAAAATCATGTCAAGCTTTCAACAAAAAGTTACAAGGCATACTAAAAGGCAAAAAGCAATTTGAAGGGACAGAGAAAACACCAGCACCAGACTCAGTTATGGCAGGAATGTTGGAATTATCAGAACAGGAATTTAAAGTAATTATGATTAATATGCCAAGGGCACTAATGAAAGAAGATGCTACTTAATGATTTGGAAATCTATGAATTGGGTAGGTGTCCTATTGCTTTATACATTGTGCAACATGTATTTTTGACTGATCTTGGGAAGGGAAGTTCAGGAAGGGAAGGAGAAAACCTATTCAAGGGTAGACCAAGACAAAATCATACCAGAATAAGAGGGTTGAGGCACCTGCTGACAAAATGATCCTGTTAAATGCAGGGCGAGTCTAGAGGTGATGCTTGCCACTTGAAGGTCTTGAGAGGAGGAGGAATCTGAGAGCCCAAGTGCCAATCTGCCGGCCACAATAATTATAATCTATCCTGCCCCCACCCACCCAAACTTCTGATCGTTCACTTCCTTTTGCTTCAGTTCGGTTCCCCAGATCTTTCTGAAGATCTACTTCTTGGACCCCACACCACTTGAATTCCACAGAATACAAGAATTCTTCATGCAAGGGAAGGTCCTAAATATTGATTTCCACATAACTTACACGCTGTGATTTTTGTTCTCTAGAAGACAGGTCGCCAAATTAAATACTTTGCATTTCTCCTCTCCTGCCAATTGTTTCTCAAAAACAAAAACAAAGCAAAACAAAAACTAAAAGGGTGCCAACCATTGGCATGTCCGTCATGTCTGCACTCTCATAACTGCATCTTTTAGGGAGGAGGGTGAGGAGAAAGTCTACCCTGGCATCCATACCTAAGTTTACTAAAGAAAAGGAGAGACAGCTAAGAAAAGACTCAACATATTTTAAAAGACTGATCGTAACACAGAAAGCACTTTGGAGTCTGGCAACCTTTACTGGTAACAATGCCAGTAATAATCAGACTGTGAGGATGAGAACTGTCAAAAAGGAACACTATTCACCCCTACTCATTGAATCAATTCTAGAAGGGGGGTAGTGCAGAGAGGGGCTTTTACCTCCAAGTCTCCAGTTTGATTCCAAATATAATGAGAATGACCAAATGTCACTCTAATTAGAAGGCAATAAAGTTCCATAGCAAAATGAATTCCACAGTTTGAACTTGCTTCAAGGGGACATTTATCTTCATTATGGGATGTGCATACTTGGGGCTTGGTGGACATTTCTGTTTTAAAAAGGCTTGTGCCATAATGAGTGTGAAGATGGAAACCTTTGCCCAGTTCTGAGCGCTTGGGGCTTGCCTGGAACAGGGAGCCTCAGCCTCCAGGTGCAAATTCAGCAGAGCCTGGCCACTCTTCCAGACTGCTTTCCTATAATTGTTCCTAGAGAAGAAAGGACAGAAAAACGTTCCTGACAGATTGTGGAGGTGATAAAGTTCTTGAAAATTAGACCTGCTAATAGGGTAAAGTCTATTATTACTTGAAATCTCCTAAGGTTTTACACTCCTTCTGCCCCTTTCTTTCTGTTTCTTTTTTTTTTTTTTCTTTCTGTTTCTTTTTTTTTTTTTTCTTTCTGTTTCTAATTGAAATATGAAATTCTGTAGGGGAGATAGCCAATTGAGTCGATAAGTTAAAAGCTTAGGTGTGCAGCTTATTTTGTCCAGAAGTAACAGTTGTTTGTTTGTTTGTTTTTTCCCCTTCTGCAAGCTCCACCATGGCCTATCCCCTGCTTAGTGGGAATAGCTGTCATGGAATGCAGTGGCTTTCCTCTTATAGGAGAATTTCAGGGCCACTGAATCACTGAGGTCCAACAGCCACTGGTAAATGGACACCTGGAAATTATTAATTTCCTATTCCCCAATCTTATCTCATTCTGCCTTGCTCAGAGTTGTGATTTAAGTGAATGCATCCTCGTCCTCTTTTGGGTATGAAGCATGTTGGGAAGACTAGATCTAGGAGCCAGACATGGAGCCAGAGAAGAGAGTGAGAGGCAGCAGAGATGTTGACATCTCCCAGCAGACTGTGATAAAGCCAACTTGCTATGTGTGCAAGACAGTGAAAAAACAGAACAAAGTAGGTACTGCATGACCTGTAGATACGTCATTTTACTCTGTCTTTCCATTAAAATGGAAATATTATCTCATTTGTCTCTCTTACAGGATTCTAGTAAGAAATAAATGCACTATTACATGTGAATGTGCTGGGCAAATGATTTAGAAAGTCAACCCATCACTCCCCCATATCTGAAACAGTGCGAGAATAGATAACTAGAAGTCACAAATAAATTCACACTGCAAAAGTTAAGAATCTGTAAGCTGAGGTCAGTAGTTTAGATTTGTTTTCACATGTGTATACATTTCACTTCACCAATTCTTGGAGAAATAGTGTGGCAGGGCCGTAGTTGACAAGTGCATAGGCTCAGAGCCAGCCTTCCTGAGTTCAAACCTACCCTCTGCTGTGAGACATGGAGTAAGTTACTGTTCCTTAGATCCCTTATCCATAGAAAGGTGGTGATTTGGGGAGAACTTCCAGAACACTATGTGGGCAGAGTAAGGGCTGAGTTGACATTATGAATTCTTTCTTCCTTAAGTAAGTTTCATGTATTCATGCCCCCAATATGTTATATAACACTCCTTTCCCTCTTTCTGAGAAGTTCTCTTGGCCTGTATATTTGAAACGAATGCTTTATTTGATTTCCTTTGTGTTAGGGAAGTTTTCCCTGATTCGTCAAATCTGTAGTGATGTCTCTCCTCTCTGAGCTCTTGAAGTACTTACTGATAGTCCCTCTGTTGGAGCTGAATTATGGATTGCCTGTTGATATGACTTTTGTTGTTGTTTATGATTTTCTAGGAGGTAGTGTTAGCATCAAGAATTAACTTAAACCTTGGAATCAACAGGCAAGGGATTGAGCTATTGGTCCATCATCCTCAAGACTGTCATTCAACCTCTCTGAGCTTTCTTATGCTAACCTTTAAGGTGAAGATAATAATAATAATAATAATAATAATAATAATAGTAATAATAATATCTATCCCATAATTAGGAGACTTTACAGAAAGAAGGCCTATGAAAATTATTGATAAATTGATCTACTGCTTATATGTGCTCTGGTGCATCCAAATGAAAAGTGAGATCTTTAAAGAATGAAGTATTATATATCTCAGAGTCCTACAGCATCTAGGAGAGTGTTTTGTGCCTAATAGTTACTCAATAAATATCTACTGATGGTTAAGTTGATACATTGAATACATATATTAATTAACAGAGATAGAGGTTGAATAAGTTTCCATGGCATGAATGGGAATAATTAGAAGAGTTACATAATACACAAGGCAGAACAATGGTGCCCTAAAATCATCCCAAAGAAAGGATTTGAGCCTCAAATGAAAGTTAAAGAGTGGGGAGCCTGGGTGGCTCAGTTGGTCAAGCATCTGCCTTGCGCTCAGGTCATGATCCCAGAGGCCCAGGACTGAGCCCCACATCGGGCTCTTTGCTCAGTGGGGAGTCTGTTTCTCCCTCTGTCCCTCCTACTCATACTCTCTCTCACACACAAATAAATAAATAAAATATTTTTTAAAAAGAAAGGCGTGCCTGGATGACTCAGTGGTTGAGTGTCTGCCTTTGGCTCAGGTCGTGATCCCGGGGTCCTGGGATTGAGTTCCCACATCAGGCTCCCTGATGCAGGGAACCTGCATCAGAAGCAGGGGAACCTGCTTCTCCCTATGCCTATGTCTCTGCCTCTCTGTGTGTCTCTCATGAAAAAATAAATAAAATTGTAAAAAAAATAGAAAGTTAAAAAGTGTTTGTGATATGTGTCTGTGTGTGTGGAGAGAGAGAGAGAGAAAGAAAAGCTTAAAAATGGGAGAATAACTTAATCTAAAAAGACATTAAAATTTTTAAAAATTAGCAACTTTTAAGTTAAGTCTCACTCTAAAAGAAGGACGTTAAGAGTAGATGTTCTCTCCTCACCGTGTTAGGCACATTTCAGAAATAGAAGAGGAGAGGATGCATGTACCCACTTTCTGCCACTGGCTTTCGTTGCAGGTGAAGCCAAAGTCTTCTGTGCATTTTTACCCTCAAAGTGGACACTGTTCTCTCTTTTCCTTCCCTCCTCTGTCTCTTCCTATTCACTTCATTAACTAACCCTAAGCTCATTCTTATTCAAATGATAGAAGAAATGGTTTAGTTGGTACTTCAGTTCAGGCTTTGAACAATTCCCCCCCACTTTGGAGTTACTTTCTTTCCATTCAAAAATAAGTAAATAAATAAACCTGATCCATCTGGAGCTGGCACTTTAAATAATTGGGTCTCGGGTATGACATGATCAAATAATGAGTATATTGATTCTTCTCGTTGGAACGGGATGGTATGGAATGTATTTTGGCCTCATTACACCACATAATTTCTCAAGGAGTATCCAAGGTAGTCAGGGTGTTAGTACATGGAAGTCTTCCACAAACTAGAGATAAAGCCCATCATCATAGTTCTACACATTCCAGCTTAAAAGTTAGATGTTTGGAAGACTGGAAAAAGCCTTGTGCCTGGAACAAGAAGTTCTTAAGAGCAGTGGTTTCAATGCTAAGAAACCCAAATCCCTCCTATTTAAAATTAATATTTTCTAGTACTCAGTATAGTATAGTATCCCTAAATGAAATTCATGAGTATATAACTTACAGCATACAGAACTTAAAAAAAAATGTAACATCCAAATTTGGTTTTAGGATCAATACAAGGAATTTCATATATAATAAGATAATAATTATTATAAGATTTAAATGCCCAGGCAGACCCATACTAGGAAACATAATAAAGTGGTTGGATGCTTCCACCTATACATAGAATCTTTATGAATGAATCAAGTACAAATTATGTTAATGCAGCGTGTGGCTATGGCATTCAAATACCAGGAGTAGTATTGCCATCAGTGAAATGATTTTCTAAAATGACAGAAAATGCTTAATAAAGTTCTGAACAAAACAAAAATGATCTTTCTTTGACCTCCTGGATAGTTGCATTTATGGAAAAGTCAGTGTATATCAAAACTGACTTTGTATATGTATAAAGCAGGGATAGGGTCTTGGCTTCTATACATGAAAGACTGGCAAGGCATTCAAAATTTCTGTGGGATCTAGGATATGTTTTTGCATGTGATTTTCCACACATGGCAATAGATGAGTCTCTTCTGGTTTCCTTTTTTTTTTTTTGAGATTTTATTTATTCATGATAGACACACAGAGGCAGAGAGAGAAGCAGGCTCCATGCCAAGAGCCCAACGTGGGACTCGATCCCAGGTCTCCAGGATTGTGCTCTGGGCCAAAGGCAAGTGCTAAACCACTGTCCCACCCAGGGGTCCCCTCTCTTCTGGTTTCCAACATCTAATTTCAGTAGTTCTCACCAATGGTTTTAACAACAAATATGCCCCCAGACAGCTGTATTGCCACTATTGAGAATCATTGGGGGAAGTGAAGACCCATGGAAGGACAACGTACCATAATTTATACCTGGGCAGGGGCCTCTCTAGGATCTCTAGGGTCGGTAAGAAACATCAAGGTTTCAGAGAGTTGGAAGAACCAGAAACAGGGTAGATTTGGTTTATCATGACATGGAAGATAGCTGTGAGACCCCTGGTCCCATCTCTCACTGTGCTCAGTGCCCACACTTTCCTCATAAAAGGATTTACAAAAGCTAAATCCTCCAGAGAGAGATCTCACACTATCACGGAGTAAATTTGGGGCACTCATCTAACCTAAATAATTCAGACAAAAACATAAGCAATGAATACAATTTTTTCTTAAGAGCAGTATTATATTTTTGGTTAACTTTTATGAGTTTTTGTCCCTGCTCTATACTTCACTTAGTGATAAATGGTAATCATAAAACCACTAGGGTTAGTCCAAAGTGAACTGAAAAATTAAGTGTCTCATCACGGCACCTTTCCATTCCTTTTCTCCAATTTCAAGAATAAAACCATCTCACTGAAATGTCTTCTGGCCCAGGCCCTTCTGGAATAGGATTTGCTTTATACCCCCATCCGCAGTACCTCTCAGCTTGAATATCTCCTGGACCAGGAAACTCACTTTTTGATTCAGATCAGTACAACACACATTTGGGAAAACTATTTACTCTTTCATCACTTGCTTAATTGAAGTCGACTCTAGTCTTCTGTCTCAGGATCTCAATCAGTAATATTTTGCCATAAAATTTTCATTGTAATCCAAGAGTCACAATATTGTGTGCTGTTTCTCTTACCCTAGACATAACCTTCAAGGTTCAATCTTTGCACTAGCCATGCAGGAATGAAGATGAATGGGTCACATCCTCTCCTCTGTTTTCTGATGCCATATGTTAGCAAAGCAAGCAAAAAAAAAAGATTTTTTTTTGTGTGTGTGTGTGTGAAGTCAAAACAAAACAACAGCTTTCTAGTTTTCTTCTTCCCTGGCAAACATAGGCATTAGACAGCATAGATGTCGGGTTAATAATAGCTGGAATCTTTATGGGGCAAATTTCATAACTTTGGTGCTTAACCCAGTTGTAATCATATTTTTTGTCCCTCAAAGAATCCTTTTTAATGACATGGAGAATAGTCCAATGAATGGTCATCACAAAGGTCACTTGGATATTCACCTTTGGTAGACGTTTCCAAAAATATTCATTTGAGGGACCCCTTTTGCATGTCCCAAATGTGTCTGAGCCTCCATATGATAGTACATATTTGTTTATTATCTCTTGATTTATAGTATACATATCATAATTCAGTAATTAGAAAAATAAATTTATATTTTATTGATCATGTTTTATCATATTGAATACTATAATATATAATAATGCTATACCTTCAATTAATCCCAAAGATATATATTTGAAAAAAATGCATATAATTTATTTGTTTAACTCATAGTCTCTGTTTATTTCACATAGTGATTCTTAGGCCCTTTGCAATGGTTTTCCAGCTTTCTCTTTTCATGCCCTTAAGCCACCCATTAGTCTTAGGAGGGTTATTATGTTATGGAATTTATGAAAACAAAGAAGGTTGAGGAACAAGTCACCAGACATGTATTTCCTAGTGTTTTTCATTATACACACACCAAGTTGGTTTTTGATTCACCAGTTCTCTAGCCTCACAAAACATTACAACTATTACCACCACAAATGTTTATTGCAAAGGTACAATATTTACGGCACTGTGATAAATTATTCAAATAGTTATTTTTTTCAATTCTCATAAGATAGATTTAATTATTTTTTCCAATAAATAAATTGAAGTGTAGAAAAAATAAATAATTTCCCTAAGCTCACACTGCTAATAAGCGTAGAAGCCAAGACTTGAAGCCTTGCTAATGCCAGAACATTGTACTTAGCTTCCTTCTTCTGCTTTTAGAATTCTCTAGCAAAGGCAAGAATTCTCACTCATATTAGAAATTTCATTGTGGAACCTCTCCAGGGATTTTTACTTTTTCCTTGTTGATCCAACCAGGAAAAAGATGTAAGAAGAAATAAAATTTAGGTTACCTTCTTAACCAAGAGGAGAAAGGAGACCTGTGAATGGTTACAACAACATATTTTTAATAAATAACTGCTCCAGCTTCCACAGGTAGTTACCTAAAATTTTGGCAGGTCCTGAGAGAAAGAGCTCCCATGAGATTCTGACCAAGAGGGAACTGTAATATGTCTTCTGGGGCTATTCTGGAAGGCCTCACATAAGATGCCTCTAACTTAAAAGCTTCTGCTTATCAGCAGTTCAACTGGGATAGAATTGAACTCTGGACAGGATTTAATTTTACACATTTTAATTCTACTTAATTTTTTAATCAAGAAAGTTATTTTTTAATCATAAGGATTGTAATGATAAACTGGAATAGCCTGTTTGCTCCATTGTCTGATTTCTAAAGTTTCAATGATTCATTACTCAAATCATACCCCCAATCCTGTGCAGATGTCTAAATTTTCACACTTAAAATAAGGATAGACAATATGAGGTCCTTTAGTAAGTGAATGGATAAACAAACCGTGGGCATCCAGAAGACAGAATATTTTTCAGCACTAAAATTAGCTAGCAAGACATGAAAAGAAGAAACTGTAACTAATATTACTAACTGAAGGAAGCCAATCTGAAAAGGCTACATACTGTATTGTTCTGACTACATGACATTATGGAAAAGGCAAAACAATGAAGCCAATAAAAAGATCAGTGACTGTCCATGATAGGATAGGGGAGAGGTGAATAGATAGAGTACAGAAGATTTTTAGGGCTTTGAAAATACTTTGCATGATATTGTAATGATGAATATATGTCATTATACATTTGCCCAACCCATAGAATGCACAGCACCAAGAGTGAAGCCTAAGGAAAACTATGGACTTTGAGTGATTATGATGTGTTCAAGTCAGCTTCTCCCTGGTAAACAGTATACCATTCTGGATTAGTGATATTTGTAATGGGGGAGGCTATGCTTATGTGGGAGGAAGGTGTTTTGGGGAAATCTCTAGGTCTTCCTCGAAATTTTGTTATGAATCTAAAACTTTTCTAAAAAGTTAAATCTTAAAAAATAAGGTTAGAGATATTGTTTCTAACCTTCATGGCATAGTATAAATGACTATTACCCAGGTAGGTATTTTGGTGAGCAAGGTCCATGGTATGGGAAAGAAGAAAGAGAACTACTTTGAAAAAAGTGAAACTTCAAGGAGAGGTTGGACATCAAGAGCAGAGGCAAGGAATATGATATTTATAATTCCCTAACCTTTTCATGGGCTTGGTCTCTAGTTTAGACTAAAGGAAGTCATGAACTCAGCACATCTGAATTATTGTCATCAACCTCTGTTCCACAAAGATTTCTACTGTGTTCATTACTCTCTGGTACCTTGGTGCTTCCTTATTATACTATCTGGACTCATGCACAAGCTGTTGCTTATATACTTTGTGATTCCTGGGTTTCTATTTTATCTAATGAATTCAGTTTCAAGTGAAGTAAGGACAATGCCCTCTATCTTTTTATATTCTCCGCATCATAAAGGACACTACTTAAAAAAATGATAAAGGCTTGCTGAGTGACTTCCTAGATAGAACCAACAAACAAAAACAAAGAATGTAAAAACCAGAAGTGGATTTGAAGACTAATACCAACCCACCCCACGTTTTGAAATTCAGAAGTTAAACAACTTGTCCAAGGTCACACCAGCAGTTGGTAGCCATCCAGGACAAGAACTCAGGTGTTCTAACTCCCAATCCAGTATCCTCCATTATATCATGAGCTGTCTCACGGAGCCTAACAAATTAGGCCGCAGGAATGTTATATGTTTTCTATTGTCTTCATTTTTCTTTTAAATTTGGCACACAATTTTTGTTCATTGGACCATCTAAACTTCTACTTTTCATTGTTCAAGGGAATTGTCCCTAGAACTATCAACAAAAATGACAGGGATATCTATCCATCTACTCATTCATCCATCACACACTCCAGTGCAGTTATTTACATAGCATAGTGACACTGTGAGCAAACACACGTGGAGAAAAAGAGAAAGAGGAGAGGACAAAAAAGACATCTGGGATTTTTATGAGCCATTTCCTTACAGTGTGCAATACCCAATAAGCATTATGTATACAGTAGGTGTATCTGTCACGGTCTGCATGATGCTTTGGTGATAGTGTATTAGCTATTATCAGTAGAGCCATTGCAAAAGCCACTACCCCAACTTCTGCTGAGGTGCATTCCTTGGTACGTCTCCAAATAGTTGCATGTGATGTAGAAATCTGCAACAGTTTATTAGACATTATTATACTTCCATAAAACAGTAGAAGTTTCTTGCTAAAGAAAGGAATAGATTCCCAGAATGAGTGCTTCTATATCACACTCTTATGCTGATGTCTTGCACCAAATTGTTTTTTTTTTTTTTAATAAAAAAAAATTTTTTTTTATGATAGTCAGAGAGAGAGAGAGGCAGAGACACAGGCAGAGGGAGAAGCAGGCTCCATGCACCAGGAGCCCGACGTGGGATTCGATCCCTGGTCTCCAGGATCATGCCCTGGGCCAAAGGCAAGCGCCAAACCGCTGCGCCACCCAGGGATCCCTGCACCAAATTGTTAATAGAAGAATCCTATCGTGTGATTCTGCCTTTGTTTCAGTAACACCATTCTACTTGTGCAAACATACTCACATATGTATACAATCACACACAAACGCACACACACACATACAACATACAGACTTTCAAAGGCTTAGGACTAGAATGTAAGATGGCTAAACTAATATTGAACTCCAAATACAAAGCCCTCAGAAGACTAGTTCTTTTCTTTTGTATTCTTCCAGAACACCAATTAAATGACTGAGCACATAGTCGGTATTCAGCAAATTGACTGAAATATTGATTGTTTTTTTTTTAAACTGTCACAATCTCTACAGATTTTGTTTTATAACCAGGGAGAAATTCTAAGGCCATCAGATGATGCACAATTTCTTTGAGGAAGTAAGTTAGATCCTGAAGGAAAGAAAAGTGATCAGGCCATTACACGATTTTATATTGCTATTGTTGTCTTTTTTTTTTTTTTTTCAGATTGTATAAGGTGGTAGTTGGAAGGAGTGGAGCTTCTATTTTGTTAGTGATAATTGTGTTACTGCCCCATAAATCTGAGAGGGAATAAGTTAGTTCCCTGCCACATTGCTCCTTCTAATCTCTCCCACACCATTCCTCCACCCAAATGTGAGCACGCTGGATCCAAACTGGACTTCAATGAGAAAGGCCCAGGAAAAAGGCTTTCAAAATCTTCCAACTCTGGGTTCCTGTGAAGAGTTGGAACAGATGCCTGGTTCTCCCCTTAATCCAGCTAAACAAAGCAAAACAAAACAAAACCCCCTTTCTTTATCTTCTCAGGTCCCCTTCCCTTTTTCCTCCTTCTAAAAAGAAAAAAAAAAAAAACATGAACCTTTCTTGCTGGAAGGAGAGAGGAAAGAAGAGAAAGAAAACAAAAGCCATATGTGGCTGGTCTGGAGCAGAAATGTCTATGGTTTAGGGATTGTGGATTATTTTTCTCAATTATGATGTACAAGGTTATTAGAGAGGCAGAATTGATATTTACAGGTTTTTCAGTGGGTTATAAACTACATCTCCTTAACATCCTTTAAGACGTGTAATCAAACAACAGAATTCTTTCTAGACATTTCTTCTGGCTGCTAAGTTGCTTCTTGAGTGCTGTACTTTGAAAAGACTCAACCATGTGATTCCTAAGTTCACAGTATTTAGACACATGGACTTAGAGGTTGACCTTTGTAGGCATCTATCTAGCCCTACCTCTCATGCAGGACTCCCATCTTAACTGCTTGATTATTAAAGGATTTTTGGCAGGCCTTCAATTGAGCACTTCCAATGTTGATATTTCATATTCAATGGAAAAAAATGCATTGCTACAACCTCCCTGCATTAGTTGTGGTGTTCTCTGGAGATGCACAGAATGATTCCACCTCCTTCTTCTCTGTCTCCTTCTAAGCTACATCATCAATAAGTTTGTTCTCACATCTTTCAGTAAGTATGTTCTTCTCTACTCTGAATATCACTGGTTCTTTTAATATCTCCTATGGCATATTTCCAGACCTTCTAAAATGACTTTCCCTCTCATCTGAACATATTTCATGTGAGTATCATACCTAAGCTGTGATGCATAACTAAATATAACACTCCAGAAGTAGTCTAAGTGTTATTGCCAAGAGCTCAGCATGACTATTATTTTATTTTATATTTTATTTATTTTTTCTTGGCGTTATACTTCATTTCTTCTCTCACATGCTGTTAGGCCAGGTCAAATCACCTTCCATATCCTATGATAAAGCTTGTACACATGCCCTAATCTGTACCCTTTAAGAGGTAGTTTGCAGAGTCAGTATGATAACGAATTCTGGAATTGGATCTAAATGGGTTTAGATCCCAGCTAGACCATTCACAGACTAAGACTGTGAGACAGTTTATTAATTAAGCCATTCAAAGCTTTCACAATTGAAATGGCTCAAGCGTTCATTCTTCTACCAGCTTTTCATCATCTGCCTGAAAGAATGTCTTCTACAACCTCAATAATAGAGTGGTCTGTGGACCAGCAGTATCAGTGTCACATGGAAACTTATTAGACATGCAGACTCTCAGGTTCCAGTTCAGACCTATGAAATCAGAAATTGCTTTTAACAGGTGTTGCAGGTGAAGCATTTTAAAGCTTGAGAAGCCCCATTCCTAAATCACTATCCACAAAGTGGAGAAAAATAGTAACCAATAAAGACATGGGGCAATTGCTTCGAAGTCAGTTCATAATTTTTTGTATATGCTCAAGAAATAGGAGAACACTCAATGCTACTGTGATTTAAACCATGTTACATCACTCCCCAAAAGAAGATTGTAAGAATTTTAAATCATGTTCCTATTTCCTCCTCATTGGATTCTGGTTCTTAATCTGAATGAATGTGGGCCAAAGCTGTGGAGCATAAGAGCATACCTGTGTTCAGAAAGTTGATGCCTGAATTCAAACCTTGCCTTGGCCACTTACTTTCAGTGTAACTTGGGCTACCTGCTTAGTTCTAAGTCTTTGTCTCCTCATTTGTAAGAAAGGAGGATAATAATAGTACCTGTCTCTTAGCTTTATTGAGGATATTAAACAAGATAATCTATGTAAATAATTTAGTAAAATGTTTAAAATGTAGTAGGTGTTCTCTTCCTTTTCTGAATTCTTAAAATGCCTGCTACTTAGAGAGTTTGCTTTGGTTCATAAGTAACTTTTTTGTACATTGTTTCCATATTTATGTATTAAATGCCTTGATGATAAGGGTATCATCTCATACAGGAATTCTTCGAGCCATGATCAGGCTGTTTGTCTAATGTTCATACGTGAGGCATTTTGGGAATTGGAATGCATTTTTTCAGTAGAGTCTTAACCCAATCCACAAATGCCCAACTAAACAATGATTGGTCTGATAATAGTCATACTATAGTACTAGCATGACTACTACTAGTTATACTATAGTATCTTGCCACCTCCCATAACAATATACCTATGGGAAAACCCACTTACTGTTTTTATGGACTTATTTTTGCCTCAACTAGGCTAGTGTCTTTCTCTAAGGAATTTGGAGAGCAGAAGGTAGAAGGCAGGAAGGCCACCCTTGCTGTAGAGCCCCAGAAATCAAGCACATCCTGCTGATACAGTTCCGTGTATGTTCTGGTTATTCCTAACTTCCCCCCAGTTCTGAGGAGTAGGTCGTAAATATCTATATAAATAGATAGAAGCCCTGGATTTGGAATTAACAGTTTTGGATTTGAGTCTCAGCTTTCATATTTACCAAAATTTGAATGTTTTTCAATTTAAATTATCTGGGCCTTCATTTCTTTAGAAAGGTCAACATTTTAACCAGGTGAGAATAAATATCAAATAAGTGTCAATAGATACTGATTGGAAATATCTTCATAAACCCTTAATATCTAGGAAAAGCATGATGAAATAACAAGTGATGCTGATGATACTTTGGTGCCTTCTCTACTCTTACAAAGATATTATGCACAATCTATGTTCTGGATATGCTTTATGATTATTCATGGAAATTCCTGAGAGAGATATTAGCAGTAACTAGTGAAATTTATTTCTGTCAGCAACACAATTGTTATTTATTTTCCACCATTGACCCAACATGGAGATGGCCATATGATATCAAGGATGCCAAAAGTAGCATCCTTGCCCTTAAGTAGCTCCCCCACTGGCCTGCAATGGGGTTAAGTTGCTCTAATGGCATTATTCCTTAAGGGCTTCTGTGAAGCTATAGTAGTTCTTCTTCTTCTTCTTCTTCTTCTTCTTCTTCTTCTTCTTCTTCTTCTTCTTCTTCTTCTTTTAATCTGGGTCAAGGCTAATGTGTTATCCTAGGAGGGTTCATATATTAGCTAGTTAACATATTAGCAGGGGTTATTGTCTCTGATTAAGCCATTACCACCCACTGTCCTATATAGCAAAGAGAAGGATCCTGGGGGAATGGGGCACATGATGTGCTCATTTTGATAAAAGAGAGGCAAAATTAAAAGGTTGAGACTAAGTTTGAGGCTAGTTAAAATTTTGGTACCATGGCTTTCAGGCACTAAATCATTCAGATTGGGTCTCTAGAAAAGGCTTCAAGAAAAGTAAAAGCCAATTTATTATCTTTTTCAAGGGCCAGAATTTGCTTACATGCTGGATTCCATAGTAGTAGTTCAGTATTGGATTTATATAAAAATATTAAATATTAAGGCCTTTTAGATTCCTTTAAGACTTAGGACTAGTGGCTAAACTTCCTATCAAAGAGATTGCTTCCTTTATCATCAATACATGAAACTCATTTTGAGAAATTTGTTTCAGTTTTCATTTAATTTCATAGATACATATACATTCACATGCACATACATCTATTCTAGAATAATTTTCAATTTAAAATAAAACATCACTTCTTTATGTTTTCTAATATTTTTGGGCCCTGGAAAAATTTCATCGCATAGACCTAAAGCTGTAAGATGATAATATTGAAATGCAAGTCACAAGCTTCAATTAGGTACAATCAGAAATCATGCGGTGACTTCATTAAGTATCATTAAGAATGATCAAAATATTGCTCTTAGGAAAAATACATCAAAAGCATTGCATTTACACATTGATTAAACAGGATCTGCAATTTCTAAAATCTGGTACGAGAAAAAAGAATGGAGTAAATTAAGTGCTCATATCCCACTTAGCAACAAGGGAGTGCTTAGCAACTGGAAAAGGAAGAAATAAAGGGAGATGGTGGAAAACAAAGTATGATCAGCCTGGAAACTGGAGGAGGAATCAAGAAATGACAATGTAGCTAATTGGGACTGAAGGAGAGGTTGCTGTCCTAGGAACAGTGGGCAACTTGATGTCAGCCTGTTTTGTATAAGGTTTTTATTTTTATTTTTAGCTTCAGGAAATTAAGCTTATAATTAGGAATTAGGAGCACAGGACTCTCACCAAAACTGTAAGTATGGCCAGAGTCATCTTTGGTGACGTGTAAGTACTCGTTGATGAACTTTTCCTCCTTTTACTCAGATACAGGTGTGTAGCCAGGTCTCAGTTCCACAGGGTTTTAAGCCTTAAGGAGGCTTAATGTAGATTTGATATTGTATCCCTTTGAGAACTCTTTGACAATATTATTGTTCTGATTAGTCTTCCTGTTCCCTTTGCTTTGCATTTGATCTGCCCTCCCATCCACCCCATGGCTTCGGCTCCCTCTGTACATTGATGATTCTCAACCTTTCTTATTCATTCAGAGACTTCCCTGTGCTTAAATCCATGCCCATGACTCTTCCACCAGGCACATATCCTAATATGACAAATCTCGTTCTCCCCATGCTCTTGCTTCTTACCCGCATTCACCATTTAGGAAAACCTCGTCCATGTAGGCACCCCATCCAGGAACCTCACTCTGTCTATTTCCTTACCACCCACATCCAGTTGTTAGCTAGCTGTTGTTTATTTTTCTGAAATATATGTCAGACCCTCTCTCCTTCATAATCAATCTGAGATTAAAAAAAAAATCCTCCTTTACCATGAGCAACATTCAAATTCTTAGCCTCATATGAAAGTTCTTCATCATCTGGCTAGATCAACTTTTCCTTTTAACCTCAGTATTGCCACTTCCTATTTGCACATAGTGCATATTTAGCTCATATATATTAAATGTGTCCTCATTCCTAAAATGTACCATGTTTCCTGACAACTCACATGTAAAACTCATGGCATGTTCTTCTTTTAGTATGTCTTTCCCCTTTTTTCAACCTTAAAAACTTTCACAGAGTCTTAGTGCTTACCTTTTCACATCATTCCTAGACTGGACTTATGGTAAAATCCCATACTAATTTTTTGTTTATCAAAGAAATCCCAAAGCAACAGACATTTGCAATCTAATTTCAGACATTACAGTATTACTAAAAATAGCACTCAACAAACATCTGCTAAATTAAATTAAATATATGGACAAGGATCCAGCATCCCCAAAATCAGAACTTAGAGATGAGGAGTAGGAAGTTTTTTCAGTAAGGAACCAAATAGTAAGTATTTTAGGCTTTGAGGGCCATGTAGTCTCTGTTGCCACAACTAAACTCTTCCACTGTAGTATAAAAGCAGCCATAGGCTAATAAAAATTGAGTATAAATTTTATTTATGGAGACTAAAATTTGAATCTCATATAATTTTCAGTTGTCACCTAATAGTGTTCTTTTGATTATTTTTGAACCATTTAAAATGGCTGAAACAATTAGCTCAAGAACCATATAAAAACACTCAGCTAATTGGATTTAACCCACAGGCTGTGGTTTGATGATCCCTGCCACAGTTTGTCACCTGTTTCATTTCCTTATTTGATCAACACTTTATACGAACCCTCCCTTGGATTTTTGCCATCTAAGTTTGCCTAGTACGTATATTATTTAACACAATTCATATTCATGTCATTGCCTTATCTAGCTGTCATTTTAGCTGTGTCCTAACCAGAGAGGTCCCCAGGCCACTGGTTTAGATACACCTTCTTTGCTAGTAGTATAACTATTGACCTCCAACACTTGTTAAGATTATGCACATTGAATAGGCAAAGATCTTGGCCCACTCATTCTAGCAATTTTAGAATGAACACAGAACTTCTGTTCGATCCAGTGTTTGACAACCATTTACTACTTAGGCATATCCTATATTGCCAAAATTATTTTTTCAGTAACTATCTACTTGCTTCCCAAGAATCTAAATTTTTTCCTGAATTGCCGTCTTCTCATCTGTCAAAGTAATTTCTTCCCTTATCTAAAGCATTTCAATTTTTTTAAAACAGAGAATCACTTCTAATCTTATTGATATTACTAACCTTGCCTCCCCCTCTCCAGTATGAAATCATGAATTCCTATAACCCCTATGGTAACTCCCCGTCTGCCCACCCCCTCAGAGTTTTTCATACTCACTGAAACACATTATGATTCTGACTTAGTCCAATTTGGCATTTAGTCCATTCAGACTACTATAACAAAATGTCATTGACTGAGGGATTGTGAACAATACAAATTTATTTCTGAGATATAGTTCTAGAGCCTGAGAAGTCTAAAATCAACATGCGGGTGGATTCAGTGTCTGGAGGGGGCCTGCTTTCTGGTTCACAGACAACCATCTTCTCTCTGTGTTCTCACATGTGTTCTCACAGGGGATGAAGGAACTCTTTGGGAACTGTATTTGTAAGAGCACTAATGCCACTCATAAGGGCTCTACCTTCATCACCTCATCACTTCCCAAGGTCTCATTTCAAACATTGTCATGTTGCGAGTTAGGTTTCAACATTTGAATTTTATGGGAAACACAAATATTCAATCCATTACAAATATGTATAATTACATTCAAAAGAAGGATAATGAAGGGATGAAGAAAAGGGGAAAGAAGATTAAAGAATAAAGAAAGCAGAAAACAGTACAAGGTAATGGAGACTAAAAATGAGGAAACAAATAGGATGGTAATATAATAATGTAATATAATACAATATAATATATATTTTTAAATGATAATCTATAAACCTCTTTTGCAAATATTATCTCTTATGAGCCGGGAAATGAGGAAAAGTACCTTTAAAGTGACTTGAAGAGTTTAATCAGTCAAAAAGAGAAAGAAGGCTCAAATCAAAATTTTTTTAACTCTTTTTCTTGAATCATACTCTATTCCAAAGTCTGATAGAAGATATTTCAGGCTGACAGTTTCTCTTCCTCAAGTTCCATCTGTGTTCAGACTCTGGGCATCCTGGGTCTTTTTATCTGGATAAAAATCAAATCCTAATACAGCATCAGAATGTTCTAGCCTCTTGCAATGGCATTTAGATTCCTCTGCTGCTATTTCAAAAGACGTCCAAACCTATAAATATTAAGCTATGTTTTGGGGCCCTAACCTTGAGGGAGGGCAGATGCCATTTAATATTGCCAAGGGAAGAGAAAAGGTGCTGGTGTAGGCAAGGGAAAGAAACAAAACAAAACAAAAAACCCAAAAATGTCAAATCTGATTGATTAAAAACTAGGTAGGCAAATCAGCAAGGGCTGGTCCAGCGTCACTGGAGACTGAGGTCAGACAGGGCTGTTTTAAAATTATTTGGTATTTTCAGAAATTGATTACTTAGGGAGAGCATTAAGAACTAGCTGTGCACATTCATTTAATGGGCCAGTGCCTCTTGTACAGGGCTGGAGTCGTCACATTCAATCTCATCTACTCCTTGTTAAGTTGTGCTTTCTTCTGGAGCGTGTTTATTTATTACAGATGCTATAAGCATAAACTACAAACTAGAATAATAAATAATTCCCTAAATGGGATTTTGTGAACAACACCTCCCCGCCCATCCTTCTACTCCCAACTCTCAATGAGACAGACACCATTGCTTACAGGCCCGTGAATGTCTATGAGCCTGAAGAACAAGTCCTTTTCTGCCCTAGGGTACATTGCAATAAGTAGACAGTAACTCATGTGGAGAGGACTGAAGGACACTGGGATGTCCTCTTGTTCTCCAAAAGTGCTTCTCAGTCATCCATTCCTTGAAGAGATATCCTGCTGTTTCTTTCAGTTGGGAGCACCCTTTGCAAATATAAATGGTCTTGGGAGAAGCATCATGCATTATGGCAGTCATAGATCTATGACCTGGTGTAAATGCACTTTGTTGACTTGTAAATGCACTTTGTCACTCTCCTACCCTGGCTGTGAACTGGAAACAGGCCCCAAAGGAAAGGTTGCTGTGATGGAGAAAGAGAACACTTTGAAGTATAGATTATGCACCAAGGGTGTAGTTGGGTGAACATCTATAGAGTGATGTGAGAAGAGAGCAAGTTTAGTGAAAATGCATACATGAACCCAGACACACATGCTCCACTCACAAGCAAAAGTCAACCTTCAGCTTTAATTTCCAATCTAATAACTGCTTAAAGATGTCTCCATTTCTCCAGAGATAATTTCAAAACTCCCATTATGACATGGTGAGAGTCCTCACTAGAAACTCTGCTGGTTTACTCCGACACACATTTTCTCTTCTATCTCATCAACACTAAGAACACACTGTCCACATCCCTCTCTTCATAACTCTGCAACTTTTATTTATTTTTTTAAGATTTTATTTATTTATTCATAAGACACACACACACACACACACACACAGAGGCAAAGACAGGAGAGGGAGAAGCAGGCTCTATGCAGGGAGCCTGATGTGGGACTTGATCCTGGGTCTCCAGGATCACACTCTGGGCTGAAGGGATGCTAAACCGCTGAGCCACCCAGGCTGCCCAACTCTGAAACTTTTAAAGTTGATCTCTAACTGCAATTCCATGAGCCCAGTCACCTCTGTCTTTGACTAAAATTGACTTCTTCCAATTTCCCATTGATATTTGTGATGCTCTATTCTATGTTTGTACTGTTTCCAGATGATTTCATTTCCCACATATAGGTTACAAACTCTTTTACGACAGGAAGTACATTATGTTCCTTGTATCTCAACATATGGCTGCATTCAGGACCCAGTATCAAGTATAAAATTAAAAAAAATGACTTATACCTTATTTTTTTTTTAAAAAAAAAAGCATCCTGTGGTGGAATCTGGGTGAGGGGAGTGTATTGGAATCACTGACATTTTTCCCACCCACAATATGAAACTGAATACTCCTCCCAAGACCATAACTTTATGGATTTTATGTATTTCTCCAAAATGCATCTTTCAGATACCTTCCTAAAAAGGTAAAAGAATTCCTTCACAATATTTAATTCCTAAGAGTCAATATAGAAAATGTCTCAATACATGTAATATCCACTGGTGAAAAATGCAATATTTCCTAGGCTTGTACTTTTTTAGCCATCCTGCAATGCATTTTTTTTTGTTTTCTAATTAGGCATTCTAAGAATCTAACATCCTCTTCTGTTTACCCTGCAACAACAGTAACCCAGCAGCCTGACATCACAGTATTTCTCCCCAGAAATAATTAGTCCATGGCCAAGGCAGCAATGTGAGTGTATCCTAAGACAAAACAGAGCAAGGAGGGGGGACCCTAAAGGCAGTACTTCATATTCAGAGACAAACATGGTTCACAATTAACACATCACCAATTTTAATAAACCTGATGAAAGGTAAGTAGATTTGATATGAAAGTCAAATATACTTGAGATTCCCCCCTTCTCTAAGAGTCCCTCTTTAAATTAAGACTTTGCCAGGTGATTAAGAAGAACGCCAGTGCTTCAAAGGGAAGCAGAGCCTTGTTCTCTGCTGCTCCACAGGCGACCGGCTCTCTTTCCCTTCGGTCCAGATGGAGGCTTTGTTCTCCTGAAGTTGGTCAGGTGCTGTGCCTGTCCAAAAAAGGGAAGCAAGCGAAGCTTTAGAGCCTGCACCTGTTTAAAAAGCAATGCCGCTCCCTCAGCTCCAAAGCCCAAACATCAAATGCCTCCCTTTGCCAGGCAGCTTGGCTATTCCCCAGGCGTTTTCAATCTAGTTGGGTAAAACAAAAATTGCATAATTTGTCATTATTTTCAAGGAATGAGATGTGCCTTCCACAATCCCTTTCGAGTTAAATACAATGATGCTGAGCTTCCTGTGAATGCCAATGCCTTCTTTCTCAGAAAGAATAGAAATAAAGAATGGGAAAAGAAACACCCAATTGATTGCCTGTAATTTGCTCTGGTATTTGTTATTGATGTATTCTTTGTATACATTTTAGGGATAGGTAGCAGAAAAATTATTTTTTCCAGGTCTTCAATAAAGAGAAGCCGAACTCTCTGGAAAAAGCTGGGACTGGAAGCCAGGACTTCTGAGTCAACTTCAAGATTCAAAACAAATAAATCAAATCAATTTAGGCAAGTCACAAGCCATAATCATTCAATTTCCTCATTTTAAAATGTGGATTAAAATGATCTTCTCTAAATATAACCCATTTAATTATGAAGCTAAAAAAATTGATAAGAAAGTGCTTTAAAATTTTTAATATTCCCTATAAATTTAAAGTAGTTTGAATGAGAAATAAGGAGTGGGACAGGATTCTTAGACAGGGATCCTATCATTCTTTCTAAGGTGAAAAGCTTCAACTCCAGGCAGAAAGGGGAGTGAGGAGCAAAGAAAACAACTCAGAACAATCGCTGGAAAGCAAGAGCATCCTAAATCTCATCTATTAAGAGCAGAGAAAAACACCTAAAAACCTCCACCATATTTTTTTGTGTACAGTGCCTTTTTGCTGGCACTTGGTTACAACAATAGTGGAGAAAAGTAGGCCCATAAAGCAAGATTGATTGCTGGGAAGATGATCAATTGCTGCTGTGAAAGGGGAAAAAACTGATAAATGTTTTTTTTTTCCCTCTCTTCACAACCTTTTGCTAAAGCTGTGCAAAATGTGTCATGCATAAAAAGTATGCAATTTTCATGTAATTAGAGGAACACAAGATGAAAATGAGTTCCATCAGAGCAATCAAGGATGGTAATGTGGTATGTATTTGTCAGTGCCTATTTGTCATGAAAGTAAAACCCAACAAGTTATATATTTTATTTCATTTTAACTCTGAAAAACATAAATGCCATTTTGCCATGGTCAAATCTATAAATTTCAATAATTCTTTTTTTTTTGAGAACTGTAGATTAGATCATTTTACTCTTTTAAAGAAGAGAATACTATCTTATGAAAAACACTGAGATTACAGGACAGATTTATTCCATGGAGGGTCAGATTTACAACAGGAGGTGATAGGTTTACAGTTTGCTATACAAGAAACACACTGTAATTTATTTTCTTTAAAAATACACTTGCATCTTACAGTAGCATGTGCTTCTGATCCCATCCCCATACCTCTAAAACCAAAGGTATTAGGTTTTTACATTCTTATTGGGCAAAAGGACATACATTTTTCTTCTTTACTCTTACTTTCCTTCCCTGCCTCCTTTCCTCTTCCTTTCTTTCTTCCTTCCTTCTTTTCCATTCATTATTCATCCATTTACTTATTCATTTATTATATTCTTTGAGCATCAAAATGGTACCCAGCATGCTAAATTCTGATAATATAAAAGCAAAGAAGACCTGCCTCATATTCTCAAGCTGATTTCATTTAATAGGGACAGAGGCAAGCAAGCAATCAACACAGTAGGATAGTGTTGTAATACGACTAGAATCTGGTGTGTATGGAGGAGCTGTGTATGCTAGGATTGGCAAAGCTAATGGGAAGATTGCACTCTAATGGCTCAGTCCTGCTTTAGGAATTAAGTAGGCCAAGTGTGGGAAAAGGCAGTCAAGGCAGAGGAACAAGTAAGAGCAGAAGCTGTGAGGACATTGAAAGGTTTCATGAAAAGTGCAACTAGTTAATTTTTTTCCATGGTGGAAATTGTGAAGAGGCAAGTAATAAAACCAATGAAGTGAAGTAGAGAAGGAAAATATGGGGAAGATCCTTATCGACCAGGTTGATCTCCATCCTCAGTGCAACAGGAAGGCTTTTAACATTTAAAGCAGAAATATGGTATAATCAAATCTGCACGTAGAAGAGACACTCCAGCAGCAGCAGGGAGAGGGATGTGAGTCTAGTAAAACCAGTTAGGCATCTATTACAATAACCAGCAATCGTGACAATTGGAGCCAAGTTGAGCCATATCTTCGTTTGAGATACCTCTCAGAAGAATGTACATGAATTAGAAATGGATTCTAAAAAGGAATGAAGTAAATAAATAAATAAATAAATAAATAAATAAATAAATAAATAAAAAAAAAGGAATGAAGCAGAGAGAGGACTCAAGGTATTCAACACAGGCAACTGGGTGGAGAGAGATATTCCTACTAGGTCAGGGAATACATGAAAGGGAGCAAATATCGCTTGGAAGATAAATGACTTACAATTCGGACCTGCTTAATTTGAGAGAATGGTGAAATGTTAGAGAATCACTGTGCACATAATCTGGAGAGTAGAAATCCAGAGACTTTTTCTTTCCTGAGATATTATGAGCTTATAAAGTTGTCAGATCAAAGGTTGTCCAGAAAAAAATCATTCATTCATTCATTCATTCGAAAATGTATATTGAGCATCTACAAGGTCTAGTTAAAGAGATAGTAAAGCACAAGAACTATCTCTAAAATAGAGATTTTTAAACTCAAATGTGATTATATCTACACTTTAGGAATAATTATCAAGTTTATGGGAGATGAAGCACACAGGGTAACTAGCCCAGTTCCTGACATATGATTATATAATTAGCATTGTTGAGATCCAAGTCACTAAAATGTATGTGAAGTCAATAAATATAAAAACATTATAAAAATACATCCAGGAAACTTGAGCCATCAAGTTATTTTATTATAATAATAATTATTATTATTATTATCAGTTTATATCTAGTGGCAACTAATGCTAAACAGGTAATCACTGCATCTACGAACACTTAGAAAATTATAATGTGATAGCTCTATATAGCAAACAATCCTCATTGTACACCCACTACTGAGAAAACATGAGTTATATTTATAATTATGTCAATGCTAGTAATAATGATAATAATAATAGCTAATATTTGTGTAGTGGTTTTCTATTTACTGAACATATATTTGCCTCTAATTTTCTTATCCTATACTGTCCTTCTCTGGCTTTGATTTAGGGATATTGTTAACTCATTTTGAAGTATTCCATCTTCTATTTTTTGAAAAGAGTTTGAGAAGAATTTGTATTAATTCTCCTTTAAATGTTGGGTAGAAGTCAGTTGTAAAGCCATTTGGCTCTGGACTTTCCTTTTTGGGGAGATTTTTGATTACTGATTCAATTTCCTCCTAGTAATCAATCTGTTCAGAGTTCCTATTTCTTCCTGATTCAGTTTTCGTAGGTTGTATTTTTCTAGGAATTTAACCATTTCTTCTAGATTGTCCAATTTTTTTGGTATAAAATTGGTCATAATAGTCTCTTACAATCCTTTGTATTTATGTGGTACCAGCTGTAATGCTTCCTCTTTTATTTATTATAATTTTACTTATTTTCATCATCTCTTTTTCTTGCTTTGTCTTTATCTTTTTTTAAAGCTAGGTTTCATTGATCTTTCCCACTGTCTTTTCTTTTTTCATTATTATTTATTTCTATTCTGGTGTTTGTTATTTCTTCTCTATAACTAACTGTGGGTGTAGTTTGTTCTTTTTCTAGTTCTTTAAGATACAAAGTTAGGTTGCTTATTTGAGATCTTTCTTTTTTTCTTAATGAAGGCATTTATTACTATAAACTGCCCTTTAGAACTGCTTTTACTGTATTCCATGAGTTTTGGCATGTTGTGTTTCCAGTTTCAGTTGTCTCAAGATAATTTTTGATTTCCCTTTGGATTTCTTCTTTGACTCATCAATTATTCAGTAGCATTTTGTTTAATCACCACTATACTTGTGAGTTTTCCAGTTTTCATCTTGTAATTGATTGGTACTCTCACACCATTATAATCAGAAAGGATACTTGATATTATTTCCATTTCATTAAATTTATGAAGATGTATTTTATGACCTAACATATAATCCAGCCTGGAAAACATTCCATATGCACTTGAGAGGAATGTGTATTCTGCTGCTGTTCGATAAAATGTTCTGTATATGTCTGTTAGGTACATCTGGTCTGATATGTAGTTTAAATTCAATGTTTCCTTATTGATTTTCTGTCTGAGTGATCTATCCATTGTTGAAAGTGGGGTATTGAAATCCCCTGCTCTTATTGTATTGCTATTCCTCTCTTCAGATATGTTAATATTTGCTTTGCTTTATATATTTAGGTACTCCTATGTTGGGTGTATAAGTATTTACAAATATTATATCCCCTTGATGAATAGATCCATCATTATACAATGAGCTTCTTTGTGTCTTGCTCCAGTTTTTGTCTTGTGGTCTATTTTGCCTAATATTTCTACTCATGTGATTTCTTTAAAAGTAGGGCAGTAATACAACTCTGGCCAATAAGATTGTAAATGATGTCTGGTGGACAGCTTCTGGGAAAGTTTTTCTTGCTGTTAAAAGGGAAAAATGTATAATAAAAAGAAGATGGAAAAGACAAATCCCTCATTAAAAACCCAGATATAGGTTTTTGAATGGGCAGGTACCCAGATGTGTTATTAGTAAAGGAAATCTCATTTGCCCAAACCTGCCATCTGCTCATTATAAGAGCCTCTCTAGCAGTTATTTGTTCATGGCTAACTGTCTGGGCCATCCCAAGGACCATCCCTTCAATAATATAATCCCCTGTGCTTTCTATAATACTTTCTGACAAGTACTTATTTCTTGCTCGTAGTTTATTTGTTCACTGTAGAGGAAGGATTTGGAGAGTGGTTGTTCATATAACTATTTTCTCACTATCCAATAATCCACTGAGTATTTGACAATTATCAGTTTTATATACCAGAACATTATCTCAATATTTCTATTTTCCTATTTTATTTCTTCTTTTCTATAATGTAACAGTGGTGTTCTATTCCTCATGAATTCACTTCTAATCACTCTCAAGGAACATTTTTATCTTGGCATTTGCTCATTCCTCTAATAAAATTATCTCTATCTTTATCTCTCTCTTTTAATTAAGTTGCATTTTCTTTTGCTTCTGTAAACTGGGACAAATCATCCCCAAATTTTATAATGATGGAACTCCTGAAACTAAGGATATTGGTGGTACCTCCTCTTTTTTTCAAGATTAATTTTCGTATTTTTCTCAAATTATTTATAGTTTTCATTAGCTACTCATAATGTAAAACAAAATGTACAGCATTTTTGTTATTTTTGCTTTTTTTGTTATTTGTCCTTCTCTTGTACAGTCATTTAAAGTGTGCTTAGAGGATACTTTCTGATGTCCTCATTTTCTAACTTAGATGTCAGTAAACTTTTTCTGTCAAGAGCCAAAAAAATAATTTAGGCCACATGTCTCAACTACTCCACTGTGCAACTATAGCCCAGGAACATCCATAGACAATACATAAAAGGATAAATGTGGCTGTACCCCACTACTTCTTTATCAGAGCAGGAGATGGACTAGATTCCATGGACTATATAGTTTGTTAATGCCTATAAATCTAATCCATCAGTTTTCTATATTCTGGGTGGACAGAGTATCTCTTCAAGTTCCCCAGGTGATATAACCATAAGAAGCTCTGCAGTTCTACAGTTTTGGAAAGATAATTTTGAGGCTCTGAGTAACCTCAAGTGTGGTACCTACATTGTACATACATTCCTAATATCAAACAGTTTACCTAAAATACAGTCTAGATAATGCAAAGTTTTAAACCTGTATTTTTGTTATAATCAAGGTTTTAATAAACAGTATACAATATCAAGTAATATATGTCATTGTGTCTCTTTCCTTTTCCTATTAAATCAGATTCTTTTCCCTCTTGTTTGTTTTCACCCACAGATATATAGAAGGCACAACCTTGTGGTCATAACTAGATCCCTGGCTTCTCACTGCAAAATAAGAAACTATCATTAAAGAGTGGCTGAACATATTTTTCACAAAATAAAGTGGTAAGAACTGAGGGACATGTTGCATCTGATCCCATTTTTTTTGTCAAAAATTATTTGACTATATTTATGTGGGTCTATTTCAGGACTCTCTATTCTGTCCCATGGATCTATGTCTCTATTCTTTCATCACTACCACAGTGTCTTGATTACTGTAGCTTTATAGTAGGTCTCAAACTCAGGTGGTATCTGTCCTCTAATTTTGCTCTTTTTCAATAATTTGTTGGTTCTTGTGGGTCTTTGTTTCTTTATATAAACTTTAGAATTGGGTGTCAATGTCCACAAAATAGTGCCTCCAAATTTTTATTAGAATTGCATTTAATCTATTGATCAAGTTGGGAAGAACTGACATCTTGGCAATATTGAATCTTCCTATCTAGAACACGAACAATCACTCTGTTTATTTAATTCTTCTTTACTTTTGTTCATAAGAGTTCTGTAGCTTTATTTAAGTAGAGCTTGTACATATTTTGTTATATTAACAGCTTAGTATTTCATTTTAGGGTGCTAATGTAAATGATATTGTATCTTTAATTTCACATTCTAATTCTTCATTGCTGATATATAGGAAAGTGATTAACTGTTGTATATAAACCTTGTAGCCTACAGCCTTGTTAAAATTGCTTATTAGTTTCAGGAGTTGTTGTTATTGTCACTGAAGTTACTAATTCATTCAGATTTTCTACAAAGATGTTATCTTTATTTTTTTTTTTAAAGATTTATTTATTTATTCAGAGAGAGAGAGAGAGAGAGGCAGAGACACAGGCAGAGGGAGAAGCAGACTCCATGCAGGGAGCCCGACGTGGGATTCGATCCCAGGTCTCTAGGATCACGCCCTGGGCTGCAGGCGGCGCTAAACCGCTGCGCCACCAGGGCTGCCCAGATGTTATCTTTAAACAAAGAAAGTTTTATTTCTTCCCTCTCAATCTATATACATGTCATTTCCTTTTCTTGTCTTATTGCATTAGCTAATACTTCCAATATTAAAATGAGTGGTGAGAGGGGACATCCTTACCTTGTTCCTAATTTTAGTGGGAAAGCTGTGAATTTCTTACAATTTAGTATGATGTCAGGTGTAGATTTTTTAAAGATACTCTTTGTCAAGTCAAAGAAATTCTTATCTACTCTTAGTTTTTTGAGCCTGACTGCAGTCTTCTGCCTGAATTGCTGGTACAGAACATTAGGAAAAGTAACTAGATTATTCTTAAAGCCAAAACATTTTGCATGAACTCAGAAACTCCCAGTGATGTGAGGCATGTGACAATCATTTGTTATTTCTAACTTCATGGCGAGTTAATGAGGTACTCTGCTCTGACCCATTTACCTCCCTTTCACTATCATAGGATAGGACATTGATTACTGGCTTCTTGCTTGTTCTGAAACACAAGAGCCTCTTGTTTCTTAGAAGCCCATCTGGTCACATAGTTAATGGCCACTGTGTCTTCTTCTTTCTCATAACTTTTCCTGAGTTACTTTCATTCTTTGCTCATGCCTGTTCATAGCCTCTAGCAATGGAAAATTCCCTAGTCTGAGTTTATATATATAAACTCATATATAAAATTCCCTAGTCTGAGTATATATATATATATATATATATATATATATATATATATATAATATATCCAGAGCCCCAATTTATTAAAGCTCATCCCTAATTTGGAATTCTCTTGTTGATGTGATATGAAGGAAGTAGAATGCATCTGAAATGTTCAACTTTCCACTTCTACCATGTAAAGAGAGCAGAACTGCCAATGCACCTGGAGAAGTTCTAAATAATAAAAGACCACTCAACAAAAAGTAACCAGAGAAATGAAGAATAGACTCCACGGACATGTGTAGTATATATTGTGTAGTGTGTGTGCATGTGTTGTGTGTGCACATGTGTGTGTGTACATATGAGTATTTGAACTTGAATTTTCAGGATTGAAAGCTCAGTGAATATAACAGTCTTAGTTTTTATGATAAATTATTGGTGACTAATTTCTCTTGATAAGTCCTGGAAAATATCTTTCCAAAAGAGAAATGAGAAGAATTCTGAAGAACCTAAGACAAAGGATGGAAACTAAGACAAAGAATAGTAGGTGCAATAAAAAAACGGGAGGAATGGTAGGTGAAATTTGGGCTTCTGCCAGCAAGTCTTGAGTAGGATAATCCCAACTCTTTTTATGTAAATTACAATCAAATGCATGCTATTCCTCATTTAATGGTTAGATAAAACTAGATGGGGTTAGATTTTACTTGGAGAGGAGATCAAATGGAATAGTGTAAAGTATAATTTGGGATTTGGGAGGCTATAACTGTACTCAGAATAGACAAAAATTATTATTAAAGGGCTCTTGTGAACTCATTGTCAGTACCCCAAGTTCTGGTCTCTGGTCCATGGAAGGATTTTACGGCCATTAAAAGCATAGTTTTAAGGGAAATATTCCAATCTTTTGTTAGTGGGAGTTTTTGTCCAAGACCCAGATGGAAGGTGTCAACAAAATAAACTTGTCCCCCTCCTCTATCTTTACCTCCCATTGATAAACAAACCTATACCACTGGGTTTGTTTATTCTAAAGTGGATAAGCATGTGCTCACCTCCAACAAAACATTGCTGGTTTCACACTCCAGTGACTCTAAGGCCATCTGTCTAGGTATTAAATATTTCAATTTTTCCCATAAAATGGTCATCAAGCATGATATCTTGCAATCTCCATCCACAGAGACTCCTGACCAAGGTAATGATGATAGGCTCAAGGCTCTATGCAGGAGAATCTGAGAACCAAGAATGATGTAAAGCAATGACATATGAACACTTAGGAGGTAGACTGAACTAGAGGCAGAAAATCTAAGTTCTACCAGGATTATGCTCCAACATATGTAAACTAAGGTACTTCCCTTAGCTTTAATACTGGTTAAAAGAGAATGATTGAACACATGTACTACATGTCCAGTACACTTAAAGATGGGTAAAAGTCCTTACTTTGAGGGTATTCAAGAAAATTGGGGATGTCAGACAAGTACACAGGATGGGATATAAACCAGGTCCTCAGAAAAAGAGAAACTATGCAGAAAGGATGAGAGAGGGGATAAAAAAAATCTGACATGGTTGAGGAGGGACTCAAAAGCCAGCTGTCCTTTTTTTTTTTTTTTTTTTTGCCAGCTGTCCTTAATAGAGTAGATCCATGAATCTCAGGCTTTTGCCAGGACTTGATACGTAACTTTCATCTAGGTTCCACACAGCTACAAGCTATGATGACTTAAAGAAGCTTTGAATTTTACCAGAAAACAATATGAACTCTATCCCTTTCTTTCCTTCTTAAGAATTCATATGAGCATTGCAAGTGAGTAAAAATTACAACATATTTGCAACAGAGGTAAATTATTTAGCATTTCAAAGATTTAACTATCCTTAATATCACTTGTAGCTCAACCTAAAGACTCCACATCAGTTGAAAAGGATTGATAGTCTTGAATCTTTGAGGTTTTTTAGAAATAAAAAGGGTAAAACACTAAATAATCATGAAATAATATTACCAGCTTTTTTTATTTTTAAAAAAGAGGGTGGAAGATATAATCAGCCATAAATATTCAGCAACTGATTATCAAAAATGTGTACTAGGCTTCTGGATATAATCTGAAATGTAGTTAAGTATTCATATAAAAATGGATTTATAATATAATGGAATAAGCATTTTGCAATCTATCTGATGTGATTACATATCGATATTTATTCTCTCTCCTATCTTCTTTATTTTCTTGATGACATTGTCTCAGCTAGGCATTAGGGAAATAGAAAACAAGTGAATTATAGGTCAATGCTGGCAACTCAAGACACAGATAGTCAATATCACAACTTGAAAATATTGAGCCATGTTGGGACTGTTGGACATAGCTGAGAGTCTCTCAACTGAATCCAACTCACTTGCCCCAATTTGGCCTCTGTGCCTGGGAAGCAACTTAGAGCTGTGAAGAAGGGTATGCATTTGTGAAGCAGACAGATCTGAGTTGAAACATGTTTCATCCCTAGGTCATCTTAAGAAGTTAATTTATTCTCTCTGAGCCTTATTTTGCTTAATAAGAAAATATAGCATCTACCATTTTGAGAATATTAGACATTTTGTCTTATATATGCCTACTGAAGCTTTAGACTTGCTAACTCATTTCATCCTGACAACACTAAAAATTAAATGATATAATGTATAAACATCTGTCTAATAAACATTCAGGGCATTTTTCTTACCTTGATTTTGCACTCATATGATATTAAACTACAAATTTGATATGTTCCACTTAGAGAGCTATGGGAGTATACATAGAAGAGAAACTTCTGCCCAGGACCGGAAATAGTAACTTCACCTTATGATCAATGTATCTATGGGGCAATAGCAAATGTTTAGATTCACTTTGCCTTTACTTTGCTTAATGCACTTAAAACTCTCTTCACCCATACCCTCTATGATAAACAGGCCTACAGCGCCATTTGTAGATAAATAAATACTTAAATAAATAAATAAATAAGTAGATTCCCAGAGCCAGCTTGGAAGAACGTTTGATAATCTGAACCATTACGGAGGTGAAATTTCATTACACAGATGGTGACATCCCGATGTCTATCATCAAAACACAGCAGGTAGAAACTATCAGCCAGGCCCATTCCCTTCTATAAAATTACACTTATATTAATGTCACTCCAGATTTCATTATGCGGAAAATGATATTGCACAGGTCTTCAGCACTAGGAGGACAGCAGGGGGTGGGGGTAGAGGGGTGGTGAGGGAAGAATAAAGGGTAGTGATGGGAGGGTGGCAAAAGAGACTGTGGAGAGGCCATAGAAACAAATTCAGATGCGGGTTGCCTAGGACTAGCAGATAGACAAAAAAGTATATCAATGTATATATAAATGTATATTTTAAAAATTCTTGTTGATTCTGCTGCCAGTTCATGCTGCCTCTTGATTGACTCGCTGCCAGACGTCCTCTGCAAGCCCCTGATGGAATGTTTCAAAGGCCCTCCTGTGGGAAGTAAGGAGATTTGCTGTTAATTTTTATTAATGAAGGATGACAGGCATCTCTGTTAAGCCAACAAGATGCTACACCAATCCAAGATAAATGCCCCTGTGTTTGGAGCATGCATCCCCACACCCATTTCATGTCTTTCTCTGTTTCTATCTCTCTCTGTCTGTCTCTCTTTCACACACACACACACACACACACACACACACACACACACAGGCAATAAAAAATTGATTAAGAAACAAAAGAAAACATCTACTTATTTAGATATAGGTACTCTGCTTTCCAATGAGGGAGGAAAGAGGATTGCATGAGAGCCTCCTGGGTGGAGTAGAGGTGAAGGACAGCAAATCCTACTCATTTCTGTTGCTGTTTCCCATTAGTCTCCTCCATTCCCACACCTTCTCTTTCTGTTCACTCCCCCTAGAGAAATCACTGCCCTTTCTGATAGGAATTAGGGTGTCATATTGCTTTTCTAACTGGCCCCACTACTCCTACTTGGGCCCTTCTATTTTCTCTTCTATGCTGTGGCAAGTCTGGTCTTTGCATAATACAGATCTGTTGTGTTATGGACATAAGATGTAGCCTTCCTTCTGTAAATGATCACTGATTGTTCACTAGTGTTGGGGATGTATAAGACTTGTCTCCCCTTAAATTAATACTTTTTTGGTTGTTTGGTTTCATGTCCTATTTTAATTCCATTATGCTGCCCCTTTGGTGTATTCCACCCTTCACCCCTCTAAACCTATCAAGGAGGTATTATATCCTACACTTTATGACTTCCTTATACTGTCCCTTCCAAAGAAATGACCATCACACATATCTTGGTTTGAATCCTATCCAACCTTAAAGAACAGGCCATCTCTTAACTTCTCTACAAAAATTTCTTCTCAAGCATTTTGACCTCCACTCATCTCTTCTCAATTGTATAATATTTATTTAGAGTATACTTTTGTATGTAACTTTTATTGCTTTCTAAGAGATGTATACCGATCTGATCTCATCAAATGTAGTATTATGTCCTCTGCTTACAGTGTCTTTTTAAAAATCTTTCACAATACTAGAGTGGCAGTAGTGCCTTAAACTAGGCAGTAAATATATAATGAGGAATGGTTGAAACAAAGAATGAATTAACTAATAGTGCTGCTCATGAAGGAATTGTTGGGTATTTTTTATTTTCAATGAGCATATATATATATATTGTATTTAAAATATATATCTTCCTAGTTTCCCATTCATATTGTTTTGCAGTTTCAGGAACTGTAATATTCTCAGTTATCCCTTTCCTGAGGTCATTTCATGCCTCAAGATTAAACAATTATAATCTTATTCTCTTACCATGTGGACTCCTCAGGCATTCTTCCTGGGGTTCCTTCATCTCTTTTTTTCCACAATTTTTTTACAGGACATTGTATGAATTAAATGACCAAAACTGGACTTCACTCTTGTAATATGGGCTGTAGAACTTTGCTAAATAACCTCAGTATTGAAATGATGCACTCTTAACTGGGTTCTTTCAAACTTTCAGGTACCCACAAATTAATAATTTGGGCTGTTGACTTTTAGAAAACTCACAAAGATTTCAGTGCAGTGTGCTTGAGGGACTCTCTTAGAATCGCAATGATTTTAACCCACAATGTGTTTCTCTGCAGGTGCAATACAGAGCACATTTTGAGAAATATTGGTTAGAGAGCAATTAAATAGAAATGTGTGAGTATGTATGTAAAGTTATTAATAGGGAAAACTAAACACCAGCAAGCTGATAATCTAGTTTCTTCTACTGCTCTCTATAACTTATTTATCTCCATTCACTCGACAGGAAATTCTGGATTTCAAAGCATGTGCCACTCCATTCATATCTGCATTCTCCACCAAAAACTACACTTATAAAATTACCCACCACTCTAATCAGACTTTTCATTTACTAAGTCAAATAACATCTACGCCTTGATTTCCTTGTTAGTTTGAACATTGATAATACCATCTGAATGCCTACAGAATGAATAAAAGTGATATCTTCAAATTTTCCTCTTTAACCCAAATTAATCTTCAATTGGTGCAGCACACTTGGAATTTTTGGAACTTTCTTGCTCTAGTACTACTCCTTTGCTAGTCTATAATTCTCCTAACCTCCTCCCATTATCCAGTTTCTGATATGACTAGTAAACACATACATATGCATACATGCACAGACACACAGACACATGTCCACCCGCACCCTTGAATTTCAAGGACAATTTACTGTATTTTACCCTAGCCTTGGTTCTTATAAAACCTCTTGTTCTTGACTAAATTCACATGTAGCTTTATTTTTTTAAGTTCAGTACGATATAGTCATCTCTGAATAGAAGATCAAGTTGACACAATATATGCTTTATATAAAAAAACAAAACAAAACAAATTGACTTGGACTTGCAATCAATTAACTTGATTAATTTGAATACACTTCTCTATCACAGGAAATCCAATTTAATTTGTTTGAGGTAAAATGTAAATATAATAAAATTCTCGCATGTTAAGTGTACATTTAGGAGACTTTTGAAAACTACACATATATTTAACTACCAGCACAATTAATTTATAGAACATTTCCATCAACTCCAACGTATTCCTGTGTACCTTCAGATTCACTTAGTACTCCTCTCTGAATACCCTTCACCAGGCAAATACAGATCTAAGTGCACTCAATTTTCATTTTCTAGAAATTCATATAAATGTAAACATATTGTATATACATTTTCATGCTTGGCTTCTTTAACTCAAGATATTGTTTTGTGTATCAGTGGCTTGCTGTGTTATTACTATATTCCATTTTGTGAAGGCACAACATTTTGTTCATGTGTTTACCTGCAGATGGAAGTTTAGGTTGGAAGCTTATTATATATAAGAATACTGTGAAAATTTGAGAACAAAGCTTTGCTTGGAGATGTTTTTATTTCCCTTAGATAGATACTTAACAGTGAAATTACTGGGTTATATGCTAAATGTATATTTAACTTTGTGGGAAATTGCTAAACAGTTTTCCTTAGTGGTTGCACCATTTAAATTCTCACCAGTGGAGCACCCACCTGAGTGGCACAATCAGTTAAACATCTGACTCTTGGTTTTGGCTCAGGTCATCATGTCAGAGTCAAACTCTCAGGGTCCTGAGAGGGAGCCCAGTGTAGGCCTCCTCACTCAGTGTGAAGTGTGCCTGACTTTCTCACTCTCTTTTTCTGCCCCTCCCCACCTACATGTGTATGCACACATGCTCACATCTGTGTACATACATTTGTTCTCTCTCTCTAAAATAAATAGATCTTTAAAAAATTCTCACCAACAAACATAAAAGTTCATCTACTTCACACCCTGACCATCATATAGACAATTATTTTAATTTTAGCAATTCTAGTAGTTGTGTAGTAGTATCTTATTATGGTTTTAATTTGTATTTCTCTGATTACTAATAATGATGGTATTTCAATGCTTGTTGGCTCTTCATACATGTCTTCTGAAGTACCTATCCACATATTTTGCTCAATATTTTATGGGTTTGTCTTCTTTTTTGGGAAGTTGGAAAAGTGTAACTTACAATTTTATAGCTATTTCTTTCATTTTAATAATTGAGTTTTTCAAGGAACAGAAGTCTTTAATTTGTATGAAGTATGATTTATTCACTTTCCTTTTATGGTTCATGGTTTTTGCACCCTAAGAAATCTTAGCATTTCCAAGGATTGCAATAATTTTCTCTTATGCTTTATTTTAGAAATTTTATAGCTTTAACTTTTACATTCAGAATTTGCATGTTTTAAGTTAAGTTTTTAATGTCATGTAAGGTAGAGGTCAAGGTTTAGTTTCTTCTTTATGGATAATCCAAATGTTCCAGCACCATTTGTTGAATAAAGCTCTCATTTACCTATTGAATTACTCTGTCACCTGTGTTAAAATTTATTTGATAATATATGGGTTGGCCTACCTCTAGACTTTCAATTCAATTATTTGTATAATCCTATATTTGCTAATTTGAGTTGAAGAGTTTACAGTGATTTTGACTTTAGGAGCCCAAGGGAATTAAAAGCTCCTAGAAATCACAAAGCAGATATAAGTAATTATCCATCCAATGATTAGTACAAGAATATCATTCTGAAGACAGAGACTAATAACAGCATTGATTCTGGACCACAGAGAATTTGAACCATAGATAAATGTATCTAGTCTCTTCAGGGGAGTTAGAACTTCCTCCTGGGTCAACATTGGAGAGCTCTGGGTATGAATATTGCTGATTGCTTAGCATTCTTCTTCTCTTAATATCTATAAAGCAACATACTCACAAAGAGTTGGTTCCACCTAACAAGATCCAAGTCAGAATATGGAGACAGGCGAGAATGGCACAAATGACTATGTGTCAATGACATTTCAATATTACCAATTAGCTCATTTTATATATATATTATATATAATATTATATATATAATCCAGTGCAAAATGAAAATACAGAACTACTTATTCAGATATCATTATGAATTTCACATTAAACAAATAAGTATGGGCTCTTCTAAATGTGAGGTCATGTGTAACTTAAGAGCTTGCATCCATGAAGCTGGACATAAATTGATATGGTGACCTAAATTATCCCCATGTAACAAATGACAAAACCACAGAATAGAAGTGTTCACTGGCTTCCATAAAGTTGTGTAGCTGAAGTCATGAAGCTAAAGAGGAAAGGCTTTCTGATTCTAAAGACTGTCTACACTAAAACTTACAATCACTTTACCATGTGATATAAGAGAATCAGCCTTGCATTCAACAGGCAAATACACATACAGGACCAGAACCCTAGGGATTTGTCCTTGGCACATGCATACTTAATATGCTTTCTGAGTAATAATAGGTAGTTTATTCATAGTGGTCAAATCTGGACTCAAAATCAACCCCAGCAACTACAGACAACCAGAGCTCTGCATCACAGATCCAACCTCCTTCCAGTTCATGTAAAGAGCCCAGAGTGCAGAAAACAGCAAGGACCATGCCACTTTTTGGCATGGTTAATATTTCAAATATAGAGAACAAAGATAGACATTGAGGGGAAAGCAAAGATGGTGGACAAATAAAGGAGAGAAATAGAACCAATAAGAGAGAATTCAAAATTTCCTGAGATGGTATCTGGTCAAAGATCACAATAGGATAACCCGGCGTCAGTATAAAACTTAGATACAAATGAAAGGAACAAAATTCTACTAAAAGTAATGTCAGCAGGATCAAATTTCACTTCTATACAGCAATGCTTCAAATGCTAAATAATTCTTTCATCATTTTCTCCAAAATATTCATTTTACATTCAATTTTCTCATAAAGGAAAATAAAAGTAGAGAAGGAAAAATGAAATCAAATAAGAAAACAAAATTATAATAGAACCTTTTGGTTCATTGCTACAAAACCTCTTGTTCCATCATTGTGCCTGCCTTTGGAGGTTCCTCCACTCATCGGAGAGAACACAGGGGAGCATGTTTTTCTGCCCAATGTGGAATCAAACACTCAGTCTCTCCTCTGAGAGGCTTTGTTGGCAGTCACACATGGATCTGCTCCAGGACCGGCAGATTTCAGGCCCCTGGAGAGATGTGAGATTGCAAAGGGCAAGGAAGATTGGCAAAAATATTGACTTTGATATTTCATCACTTCACATTTCTAAAGAGTAGAAATGCACTGACAACTGCACCTTTCTAATCAGATACTACCAGAGGTCCCCAGCATAGCACACACACTAGAGACTGCAATACCAACAAAGCCCCAAACAGAATGATTTATATTAGAGCAAAGTCATCAGCAGCATTTCTGGTTCTCTCTCTGCTTGATTTCTCTGTTCATCTGTTTGGGTAGTACTTTACAGCTCCTATTATGGGCCTTCTCAACTTCTGGCTGTTTTCAGATGCTCTTTTGACCTCATTCATCCTTCTAGTGTGTATATAGCTTCCTTGACTCTTGTGCTCAAAATGGACAAGTAGCACCCCAACTTTTTTCCCTGCCAATTGTTCCAATATCGTAGATTTCATTTGAGCAGAAACAGTGAATATTACTCAGTGCTTGGGAGGATGTATTTATCTGGGAATGGCATCATCTTTGTGGGGTTGTATATTCCAAGGGTAGAGGCTTGTGAAGCATAAGGAAAAGGGTATTTAAAGTAGTAGTTGGAGGAAACCCAAATCTGGTTCATATGTTTTTTAAGATAATTTTGAAAGAGTTTGACTCATAAAATAATACAGCTGATAAACTGAAGAATAAACATCTTATCCTATGAAAAAGTTCTTTGCCAATAAGATATATAAGAACAATGTAATTTTTGTCTGATCATTTTCTTTTTAAAAATTTATTTATTTATTTATTTATTCATTTATTTATTTTAAAGATTTTATTTATTTATTCATGAGAGACACAAAGAGAGAGAGAGAGGCAGAGACACAAGCAGAGGGAGAAACAGGCTCCATGCAGGGAGCCCGATGCAGGACTTGATCCCAGGTCTCCAGAATCGCGCCCTGGGCTGAAGCCAGTGCTAAACCACTGAGCCACCAGGGCTGCCCAGGTTTTATTTTTAAGTAGTCTCTACACCCAGTGTGGGGCTCAAACTCACAACTCTGAGATCAAGAGTTGCACAGTCCACTGAGTGAGCCAGGCAGGTGCCCCTAATTATTTTTTAATACAAGTTTTCTTTCCTGTTTTTGTTAGGTACTAGAATAACTTTTTTAAAAATGTAGTTCATGCCACCAATATTTCTACCACCCTTCTATGATGTGTGACTATAATCCTATGTACCCCTCAAAATGCAGACCCATTGTCATCTCCCCTATGAAGCTGTCCCCAACCCCCATGTGCTGATTTACTCAGCCCCTGCCTTGCACATCCTACTGTTTGGCACTTACTACCTCTTGTTACAATATGTGTCTGAACATATGCCTTTCACCTAGGGAGCTTAAGTTGTGTTTATTTTATATTTTGACCTCCTGTAAAGACTGTAGTCTTTGTCTTGGTGCATATTAGGTGTTCAAAGTTTTGTTGTTTTTGTTGCTGCTATTTTTTAACTAGCAATATGACTCTTGGTTAGAATTGAAATAGCACATTTTGGCAGTTTGCTTTGCTGACATCTTTCCAAACAACATCCTCAGCTACTTATTCCTCATTTAGGCATTACTTCTAACTACATTTTCTCCTTCTACATTAAAATCATTCTTTCTTGGGATCTGTTTTCCTGCTTGATCCTTACTAATATATGAGAACAGAAAATTTACCTAATTCTTGGTATTGTTATAAGGCCAAAAGGAGATAATGTTTTAATACATTCTTGGCACATGCTAAGTCCTCAATATGTGCTACATGATATCACGTACAGAATAAGCATTCAACTATGATGTATATTATAAGCATTATTCAGAATACTATCTGATTTTAGAATCATCTTTAGTTAGACAAAGCACGGCCTTGAAAAGCATTTAATGGGTAGCACTCCTTATCTTCCAACCATCTCAAAGAGATATTCCACCCCCTTAATCTTCTCTGGCGCTGAAACCATCCATTGCCTTAGAGCTCTTTCCAACCTCAGCTTGTCAGGAAAGTACAATTAGGGACCTGGCTTTTGAAGAACTCTTTTAAATCTGTTTCTGTGCACTGTCCACTTAGTAATGGTGGAAGGAGACGGACAAGTTGTCGTTTCTTGAGGGAAACACAGCAATTACAGCAACCTGAACCCATTGGTTTGTAGTGCACCTGTTGCACACTGCCTTTACCATGATTGGAAACCCAAGGTTGCTTTGCCCACACCCATACACACACACACACACACACACACACACACACACACACAAACTCTATAATAATGAGGAAAGCAAGACAAAACCAGGCACAAAAGAATGCTAAAGATCTATTCATGTATGATACATTTTCTTCTATAGAACCCTTTAAATTGATTCTTATCTAAGTTTCACAAAAGCAAAAGAAAATAAAGACTGATCAGACCAGTCATAAAATACTTTTATAAGTGATTCAGGTAAAGTTACCTCCATCATAGGAGAAAAGGAAATGGGAGGCAAAGATAAGGCCATGACACCTGCCAGGGTGAGAGATGGCACTGAGTGCAGCACTCCTTGGCCCATCTGCTTCACCTCACCATGAATTCCAAGAAAGCACTAGCTCTGGGCCAAGCCCCAAAAGAATATGGCAAAGTGCACATGGGACTCAATGATTGGGGATAGTGATCTGATGGAGTTGAACTTGCAAGCCTCCGGGAACCAGCCCCTTAGGAAGCTCACTAACTTGTGCATGGTCTTGTGTGTTCCCTTGATCATCTATTCCTCTATAGTTGCCCAAAATTTATCTCAGATGTATATGCTTTTGTCTATTTCCATAGCATTTCCATCTTCCACTTACTAAAATTTGTTCTTCAAACCTACATGTGGAGATAATTTGGAAATGCCAATCCCACAGAAATGATCCCTGTCAGATGAACTTGCCTTTGAACAAGGAATAGTGAGGGTGGAATCCTAGCCATACCAACTGGCTATAGAGGAATGTTTTCAAACAAGGAAGCTACTATGATCCATCAACTCATACCTCATCATCCAGTCTTCTTAGTGTGTGTAGTTCTGGGGTAATAGTACAAGTGGAGATCCATATAATATATGTTTAAATATTTAAAGTTTTTATAAGTCAAACCAAAAAACAGCTAAATTATATTTGATCTTCCTACATTAAAATACATATTTTCATAACAACCTGGAAGGGCACATTTGAAGTTAGAATTCTGTGACTCTTCAGTGTCCTGGACCAGAAACATGGTAGTGTGAGGAAAGCTGATTCTCTTTCTCTTCCTATCACTGGCTCTGTCCAGCAATGAGGGTATACACATGTGTGATCGCTTGAGACTAAATCAAACTCCATCTACACCTGTTGTAAAGAGTTTCCTTTTGGCTAATGCTTGACCCTAGGAATGAGTACACTGACCACTTCCTCAGAAGTGAGACTTGGAAGGCCCTGCACAGCCCTTAGAAGTGAGCTTGGGGTTGATTTGGCAGAGAATGCCAAAGTCCCGGATATGTAGAGCATGGTCTAGAAAAAGAATAAGATTTCCAAGTGAACATATCTACACCGTTTCTTTTTTTTTAAGATTTATTTATTTCTGATAGACATAGTGAGAGAGAGAGAGAGAGAGAGGCAGAGACACAGGAGGAGGGAGAAGCAGGCTCCATGCAGGGAGCCCGACATGGGACTCGATCCCGGGACTCCAGGATTGCACCCTGGGCCAAAGGCAGGTGCCAAACTACTGAGCCACCCAGGGATCCCCATCTACACTGTTTCATAAGCATTTCCCACTGTGTGGAGGCCCAGGAGAGAGGAGGGCCAGAAAGGTCCTCTCTAAAGCCAGGGTCCAGAATTAAGATTCCTCTTGCCCGAGATTAATGTGGCACTGCTCATCAACACCAGCTGGATCAGCCTGTGTTGGGAGCAAATTTAACGCACGGTTCAGGATAAAAAAGATATGGTGATTATTTTGAGAGTCTAAAAGACTAAGGTATAGCAAATTGAAAAAATATTGATGTGATGAAATTTCCTTTTCACCTACCAGCCCTTAATTTCATCCATGTTTTAGAAAGTGAGGTAAAGGTTGGGGAAGAATTTGAGATTCTCTCAAAGACTCTACTGGGGGAATTTAGAAGCAACATTGATTGCTGGAGAGGGAGAAAAATGTGTTTGTGGTCTTCAGGGAAGGTGGCACTTCTGCAACAGATGGGCCAACTGAATTTTTTTTTAATGATGATTTTATGCCTTTGGCAGAAGTTTTCCATGTAATTTAGGAAAGAGGGAAAACAACATAAAGACAATTGATGCTATTCTATAAGACTGGGGAAGGACATCAAAATTAGAGTTTTTAGGGGTGCTAGGTTGAAAACATAAAATATTTATGAACATTTTATGAAAAGATTTGCCTTGGAAATTAGCAGAATAAAGCCAGGTTTCAAATACACATTGTATTGGGTCAGCTGTAGGATATGGAGTTCTCTGAAAGGAAAGGGTCAGTAAATTAAGTGAAACCAGTGTCTTTTATTAGCCTTCTCACTTCTCTCTCCTATTTTACTACTTTAACTGCTTGCGGACGGTTTTCCCTGCAACCTAAATCTGCACTTTCCTATCCATCGTCTCAAAAACCTTGCTAAAAGTGAGTTTGAATGTGTAATCTCTAAGCATTTTTAGCTGTTCCTTATCAGTTGCATTTGAATTTCATACTCCTTAAAGCAACTTGGGAAAATGACCCCCAGTATCTGGCCTTGATCAGTTTTTTTTCTAGCTTCATTTCCTGACTACATCCCCTAAATAATCCCTGGAAGGTTTCTTTCTAATATGACATGCTCCTTTAAGTCCCATGCCTCTGCATATCCTATTCCTTTTACCATCTCCACCTCTTTTTACCACACTTGCTCTTGATGAACACTACTTATCTATTAATTCTTTTTAAAAAAATCATCTTTTCTTGAACATTTTACAACTCCCCAAAGGAGAGTTAGTTATTTCTTCCTCTGTGTTTGCCATACTTTGGTTGGGCACATCCCCAGTAGATCAGTGTACGTGTCATATAGGTCTGGTGGCTCACCTTCAGCATTTTCTTCTAAGCCAACTACCTTCCTTTAAATTTCAAAGGTCTGCTAAAGTTAAGGACAAGAAAATAACATCTAACAAAAGAGAACCTCACCTGTTTCTTGTCTCTTTTTTTTAAGAGTATGAATTTTATTTTTTTCCTCAGAAGCTTCTCAGAACTACCTATTAGGTCATATGCCTATCCCTAAACCAATCACTGGTGAGTGTAATGAAACTATCATGCTTAGTTAAAGAACTTGGAATCGTGTTATCTTCCCTGCGGGACAGGTAGTTGCATAAAAGTGAAATTCTTATGAGAAAGTAGGATAGGAAAATAAGCATTGGGATTGGCAACCAAGAGTATTTGCTCCAGAAGTGAAATGTCTTGATCCAAATTGGATTCACTAGTCTTGTAGCCTAGCATGTATAGGTACTGTGATTACAAAACATAAAATTTAAAACAAAACAAAAACTACTGGAGGATTACTTACTGAGAAAATTAGCACTTCTCAGAAGATCTTGTCTTCCAAGTTGCAATCTGAGCTCTGAAACATCACCTAATATTTGCTGCTGTTTTTTCCACCTATAACAATATTTGAATCCTGAGACCATGATTTGGAGCTGTCCAGTTGAGTCTTATGATTATTCTTAAAGAATAGCTCAAAATCTTTGTTTTCTGGTTCTCTATAGTGACAAAAGCCAAAAGAAGGATAATTCAACCCCAGGAAACAAAAAAATTTCAGCAAATTGGAAATTGGAACTTTGTGTTAGTCATCTCAAAACTCCTTAATTTCATAGGAATAGGCTTTTTTAAAAAGGGCTGTTGTACTTTGCAAAAATATTAGGAATGAATTTTGGTACCAGATAAATTTGGAACTTACTGAATCCCCTATGGAGGTTCTTCTATAACCATGGTCAATGATAAAAATTAATAGCAGTCTACCATTATATTCAAGACCGCATAGGCCTTGGATTCCTGATAACCAAGTGTTTCACACCATTGGACTAAGATTTCTGGCTAACTGGTGTTCTAGACTAAGACCAAAGACTCTAATATACCCTGGGGAAAATAATACCAGCTAAGGTGTTATGATATACATTATAAATAACAAATATTGCCTTTGCCATATCTCATTATAACTGGTATTGTTCATATGTGTTCTAATTATTCTTTTTACTACACAAAAGATGTATTGGTAGCTAGATTTACTATGTAGTGCATAGCTTATAGATAGATGATCTGGTAACATCTGGGTGGGATTATGATGGAATTAAAGGAGAAATATACAACATATGGAGACTGTGAATTCCAACACAAACAGCATTTAAAGGAGCCTGTGATATTCCCTGTGGATAAAGTAAACCGAGATGTCTTTGAATTGCCTCCCTGCTGAAAGGCGATGATTGTGTTTATGTTTTCTTCTCATGGATTATATTAGACAGATGCATCCTTGAAGCTGAATATCTACCAAGATGGCAGCCAAGGGCATGAAGGATAGAATATCTACATTTACCACTCTAGAGAAAGAATCAGTGAACTAGATGGCTGGGAGAGCAGAACAGCAAATGCAAGCTGGAGCTATCTTAGGCAAATTATCAAACTATGCCCAATATCTCTTACTTTATGAATCTGCCCTATCCATAGACCAGCGCTTGGGAAATAAGTACTGAAGTGTTCTTCAGGCAGAAATGCTACTGACTGGGGCACCTGGGTGGGTCAGTGGTTGAGTGTCTGCCTTTGTCTCAGGTCATGATTCTGGGGTTCTGGGATGGAGTCTTCCATCAGGCTCCCCACAGGGAGCCTGCTTCTCCCTCTGCCTGTGTCTCTGCCTCTCTCTGTCTCTCATGAATAAATAAATAAAATCAAAAAGAAAGAAAGAAGAAAGAAAGAAGAAAGAAAGAAAGAAAGAAAAGAAAGAAAGAAAGAAAGAAAGAAAGAAAGAAAGAAAGAAAGAAAGAAAGAAAGAAAGAAGAAATGCTACTGACTGAATCAGGATCAGACACTCCTGTGAGTCAAATGGAACTGGGCAGATACTGCATGATGAACAATAGTGTATTCAGTCATAAATGACTCTATCCAATAAGGTTAATAGTAACTAAATAGGCCAATCAGACTAGTTTCTTCTGTTATTTGGACTGAAGTTCAGAGAATTTTGAAAGGCCAGGAAATGGACACAGATATAACAGAAATGAATGCACAATGAGAAGAGTAAAGTTCCACTACCCACCTTGCACCAAGGATGGGAATTGTGTTGGAGCTAAAATCAAGAATGGATTGATAAGTGGAGACTTCTTTTACATACCTTCTCTAGTAAATAAAAACAAAGAGATACAGAAGACAGTGAATTTACATCTTGATGGGGCCAAATTAAGAAAAAAAAAAAAAAAAGCTCTGCAAATAAGCCCTTGAATAAAAATGGTCACATTAGCACACATTAAATAGTGTATATCAAAATGCCCTGGATGACATTTGATTCCATAGGTTAGCAAGAGACTGTTTGGGATAAGTAACTGAATCTAGGACAAAACACAAAATATTGGTGATATATTGACCCTTCATTTAGAGGACATTACTTATGCATATCTGTTTGTATATATGTTTATGTACATATTTCTGCTTTTCTCATTTAGCAAGTAGCTATGGAGAGAACATAATTTGCTTTCAATAATGTGCTTTCAGGAATAATAGGGGATTTTATGAGAAATTATGTATTAAGAGAAATTATGTCCTCTGATCTCTTAAGGTTGTTTGGATCACACATATCACAAAAAGAGAAAAAAATCAAGGCAAGCCTAGGCCAGCTCATGGATTTGAAGTCATCAAACTATATAATCAGAGATGCTTGGATTTAGAAGGAACTGTAGAGGTCCTATCAATAGATATACATGGAATGAATATTGGTCTAATGCATGAAAGATCCAGTGAATCTAATAAAAGCCCTACTGAATTGCCTGCTATATTACCTGGAATTGTTATTTACTTTTCATGTATATTAATTAACACTTCTGTACCCTTCACTCAGTGTTTGCATCATGCCTTGTGTATGGGACATAGTTAAGGAGTCCTTGGTACATCTTTATTGAATTTATACTGTCAGAGATATCTGTGCTAAATGGGGAGGAATAGATATTCATTTTGTTTTCATCAATCAATCAAAAAAGACTTGTTGAATATTTAATGAGCAATAAATGTGTAAGATAGTATAAGATAAAATGTATATTCATGAATAAACACCAAGGGAATTAAAAAAAACAAATTGTAAATTCAGAAAAATAATCTATAATATAAATATCTTTCAGAGAATTGTGATTTCTTATGGATAGCAATTTTTGTTGTCGATGAGGTTCTTCTAGTATAGACAAAAAATTGTATTTCCACAAAACAAAATATTTCTAATTTCACTGATGTCAATATCTGTCTCCTAATATTAACCTTCCTAAAACACCCTATCCAAGTTGGATACAGTTGAAAAATTGTTTGTTCATCATAGTCCTTGTATGGGTTCTCTGTCACTTTTTTTTTTTTTTTTTTTTTTTGTCCCTCTGACTCCTTCTCCTTCAGCTCCTTCCATAGGGATTGCTTAAAATTATTTTACCTGTGTTACTATACCTAAACTCCCTGAGGTCACAAACTGTTTTTCATTTTTGTTTTTTTACTACTGGGTCCTCTGGGCCCACCACAAGGTGACCCTCACTTAGGAGATTAATGTGTATACTTTAATAAAAATGTAGGGAAGGATTATGGTTTTTAGTCCTGATCTCCTTCTTGAGCTGCAGACTTACATGGACCAATCCTCAGCTTGAACATTACCAGGTTTCTCAACCAAGATTTCCAAAATTCAAAATTCATCTTTCATCAAAATAAATCCACAGATCTTTCCATCACTGCAGGTATACCCTAATAACTGAGTCTCTGGACTACTGATACTTCTGACCAGAGGCCCAGAACATCAGACTACAATCATATGAAGATGGGGAGCACGGGTAGCTCAGTCAGTTAAGTGTCTGCCTTCAGTTCAGGTCCTGATCCCAGGGTCTTGGGATGGAGCCCTGCATGCTGGATGAGGCTCCCTTTCAGCAGAGAGCTTACTTCTTGCTCTGCCCTTCCCCCTCTTGTGCTCTCTCTTTCTCTCTCAAATAAATAAATAAAATCTTAAATAAATAAATAAATAAATAAATAAATAAATAAATAAAGTAAAACAAAAGAAAATAAAATCATATGCGGAGGAATCCTAGTAACCTATCATAACACCACAGAGTTTCCTAAAAGGAGACCTAACAATGGATATCCTCTTTAGTGTCAGTATATGTATGTGATATACCTAGGCCGATTCTATGTCCTCCTGCCCGCTTCATAAGAGGCTTCTGAAAATTGTTCTTACTAAATACTCTCTAAGTTCTTTAAAGTCAAAATCTCTTGCTAATTAATGTAGTTCTTACTGACCTGGAATTGAAAAATCATTTAAAAATCATTTGGAGAATTTTCAAGATTTCAAGCAAGAAAACATGCACTGTTTTTCTGATGTGGCACAGAACATCAGAAAATATTTTTGAACAAAACTTTGAATTTTGTGGCCCCAAGAAAAGAAAACACCCCAGAAACAAATAAGATGTGTCACAATAATCCATGATTTACAACCCCTTCCCCCGGATCTCCCGTTGCCCTTAGCAATCCCTAAAGCAGAAACAAACAAAACAAATCCTTTCAGCATATCTTCATGAAACTGTCTGGGATGTGACAAAACTTTGAGAAACAGTTTTGTGATAATGGTTTTGCACTTTATTGGTACTTCTCCAGAGGAGGTGGTGAATGGCTGCTTTCAAATACATAGAGCTATCAAAGGCTAAAGTCAATAAAAGCCTCCATAGAATAATTGGGGAAGGAAGAAAACGGGGAAAAACAGAGCATCAAAGGAATGAAAAGGAAAGAAGGACCTATAAATATAAAAGCCTAAGGAGTATATTTTGGGAGAATAGATGATGCAAAACAAAATTGGGAATAGTTATTGGAGGACCAAGGAAGGCAAATAAAACAATGAGATATATGATGCCTGTCCTCCTGCCTCAAGTCTAGCTCATCAAACAGTTTTTCATTCCATATCGTATATATGAGTTTCATCTGACTACTGCCAACAGAAAGTGCTTGGATTTTCTGACTTTTTTTTCACTGTCAAAGGAAATAATAGATTGATAAGATTCAAAAGGAACCAATATAACCTCCTCTTCAAGAATGAGAAAAAAATACAAATTGAATTGTTAATGAATAGATCTATTTTTCATGTTCTTGAAAATAATACTAGCACTGATTATAATAATAAAGTACAGTATTATGTTTAAAAAAGCCTGTCTAGGAATCAGAAGGCCAGAATTGGTTGAAAAAAGTGTACTTTACTTAAAATACCACAGACTATATTATGTAATTAAAAGAACTTGGAACTAATCTTCCATCTCTGGGAATACCTGAGTGACAAATCACCAAAGAATATCCCAGAGAATTATCTTTGTTGTACCAACGCACACAGAGGTGGGAGAAACCCTCTATCTGGAGAGAATAACTCACTTGAAGTGAGAGGGCAAGTTATCAAATCAAAAGAGTCAAGCAGCCTAACTATGATCTTTGAAGCAGGCTGGCTTAGTATGGACAGGCTAGAAGAAGATGCCAGCCAATGTGGGCACATAGCCACTCAGAAACCTGGCCAGGACTCCAGTTTATTTTTTTTATTTTTATTTTTTTTTAGGACTCCAGTTTATTTTTTTTATTTTTATTTTTTTTTAGGACTCCAGTTTAAAGTTAAATTTTAGAAGCCTAGAATTACAGAAGGGTTAAAGAGCCTAGATATGTGCCAAACACAGTGATTCTGACCCCTTCAAGGGATCAAAAGAAAATAATCATGAACCACAGAAAGTGAATACACTGGAGACAGAGGATAGAAACAAACTGACAGTCTAGGGAGATCAGGTGAGCTGGAGATCTGGGGGTAGAATTTTAACAGAAATAGAAATGGATGATTCAATCTTTAGGTTCATTTTTTGGCACTGGCATCAACCAGTTCTGTGACTTTGAACAAGTTCTATAACCTTCTAGTATTCAGTTTACTCATCACTAACAAAAAAGGACAGGACTAAATGTTTTCAAAGTACTGCCCTACTCAGAGACACTATTATTTTCTATTCATGATAGTGTTTGCAATTATATGGTGCTCTGCACCTCCAAAATGTATTTACGCGATAGTGTTTGTTCTTTGAAACAGTCCTGTGTGGTAGCTCATATAGAAAACACTATACCTCATTTTAAAGATAAGAAAATGAAGGCTTAGAAAGGTAAGATGACTTTCTCAAGGTTGCTTAGCTAATTAGCATCAGAGCAAAGACTAGAAATGTTGGTCTACTGTACTTGTAACTACTTCACATTATTCCTTTCAGCAAAATTGTTAGAGCTTTATGTAGGGAAAACAATTTTCTTACTTGCATTTTCTTCAACTGCCTTATGTCAACAGGGGTTAAGAACTTCCTGAGAAAAATAGAAAAAAAAAAAGGTCAGGATTAGAAAAAGAGAAAGCCTGTACATTTGTATATTGAAAGAAAATGTAAACAAAGTTAAACAAGCAATTGTTTAGCAAATGTATACCAGAACGGGCAATGTGCAAGGTTCTGTGTCGGGTGCTGTGGGAAATACAAAGATTTTTTAAAAGCAACATATTTGCCCAGATAGAGATTCTATTATCCAGTAGAAACATCAGATATGTCTTGAGGGAATCCTTTTATAAAGCACGGAATATAATAAATGGTTTAAAATACATATTCCTCAGAAATTTCAGAAAAGGTTCAAATAAAATCCAGTTATGGACAAGTCAGGGAAAATCTGAAAACTTGGTATTTGTATTTGGAAATAAAGTGGAATATCCTGCGAATTTCTGAAGATTAGAAATCTGCCAGATTAAAGTGTACGTTGGTTAATGTAGGAAACTAGAAATGAGTAAAAAAGAGACAATTTAGTTGGCAGCTAATTATTCAGTGGTGGCCACATAAGAAACAGCACATCACATCACTCCTATCTCTCCTTGCCTCCTTTCCTCTTTTCTTCACCTTTATTCTTTGTCTTAAGTTCTGCTTTCAATGGACCCAAGATAAGATAATAACCTGTGCTTAATGATCTGGAACATCATAAAGGAAAAAGTGTTAGAGTAGAATGTTTAGTGAAATAAGGTACATTCCACTATAAAAGATTCTCAAAGAATTCTTGTACTATTATAAAATATTATAGGTTCATAGAACTAGGTAAATCCATCAGGATAAGTACAAATTTTCCTCAGTTGATAATGTGTAGGAAATCTCAACAAAACTGTAGATGTTTTAGGCATGCATAAATGTGTAAACAAACATTTGTAAAACAAGTTGTGAACCTAAACATTACATGAGAAAAATACATGAAGAACATAGCGTAGTTATTCTTATGTAAATGTGAATATTTTAAAGAAATAATTGAATGAAATAGGAATGCTTGCAATGTAGGGGTGCGCTGGAATTGATATGTGATTTTATTATCCGACATGTATTGAAAACAACAGTGAATTAAGGTCAGCACTGTTAGCTTCAGATTCCAGCACTGTCAAGATTTAGGCCTTCAAACTGGAATAAGTCATTTCACTTTCTGGACCTCAATCAATGAGCAAGTTGGAGGAGTCACAATTTTTGCGAATTATGTACTACAGAGCAGGAGTCCAAAAAAGGTGATCTTTTAAAAAAGCATTCTGTTGTAAAATATATTGAAGAAACACCTGTACATCATCTCCAATTTGTAGATTCTCAAGAAATAATGCATATTAAAAGCTCAGAAAAGCCCTACAGTAAAGAAATATTTTTAATTCCATCTTGACATTTTCCAAATTTAAAATATTTTGAAATTTCTTGTTCAAAAAAAAATTTCTTGTTCCATTGTCCATATGAACATCTTATGACATAGTTTTCTGTGGATCTAATTTTTGGAAATGCAGGAATAGGAGATTTAAAGTCCTCAGATACTAAAATAAAATAAGTAATTAGTTAAAATAAATAAATGAATGAAATTGTAGGATCCTAATGACTAGTATGATCTTACTAGAAAGATTGCACTGGGAAAAACAAAAAAAGAAAGATTACACTGGAATTTGAAATCCCCTCCACACCATCCTCTACCCAGAGCCAAAGAAAGCGGACTGACGTAAGCAGAAAGCCTGAGCCTGAGGGCTTCGGGAGAAAGAGGTGAACGAAGTGTTACTTCCTCCTGTGGAAGAGGTGAAATTGAGTTTTGATTAACCAAAGGACTTGAAGTATGGTAGGGGGTTCCAGATCCAAACATGAAGAAGAACAAGCTAGTGATGCATTTTCTGATCACATAGAGCAGGGTTTTCCCACTTCAGCACTGTTGTGTTTGGGGTTGGATGTTTCCTTGTTGCAGGGATGTGGTCCTGTGCATTTTGACATCCTAACTAGCTTCCCTGCCCTCTCACAACTAAAAGTTGTAGCAATAAGGAGGCAAACTTCAGGAAAAGCCCATGTCCCCTCCATAGGTATGAAGAAAATGCACAATAGGTATCTGGAAAAAATGGAAAGGCAGGAAGTGGGAGAGGAGAAATGGGGTGAGAGAGGAAGGACTTAAGGGACAAGAGAAGAGAAAAAGATGAAAGGACAAAAAGGTGCAGGAACAGAAAGAAAGGAGAAGAAGGAAAGAAAAGATGCTTATAATTATTTCAACTCCATAGTGGAGGAGTTGAGGCTATCTGAGGTCCTTTTTGGCCCATCTATAGGCAGCATGAGCTTGGAAAACAAAAAGACCTGATTTTATTCATAGTTCTGTATCTCTTGTGTCATCTTAAGTAGTTCAGTTAACCTGAGCTTCTGCTTCTTGTCTGTAAAATGTGGCTTACAGTGTTGTAGGTTTGTTTTATGGACTAGAGAGAATGTATGTAATGAGTTTAGCACCTTGCTAAGAATTTAATAAATGGTAGCTGCTTTTATTATTGCTATTTTTCCTTGGGACTTAATCATGTACTATCTTTTTTGTCAATTAACTTCATATGTCTCTTGTTCTTATTCTTACGTTTCATTAGCCAGTGTGTGCTAGATTACGCTGCCATAATAAACAACTTTAAAATCTCAGAGGCTTAAATGACACCTTACTTCATGTCTATTTTATGTTAGTGAAGTCTCTGCTCTCATTTGTCCTTGCTCACAGACCCAGGCTGATGGAGTCTTCATCATCTGGAAGGTCAGTGGGTACCATGGCAGCAGGGGAATTGTGTAGCAGCTTTTAAACATTTTTCGAAGTAGTGACAAACATCACTGCTGCTCATATTCTTTGGCTAACACAAGACACATTGCCACATGGCCAGCTCCAAGGCGGTAGTAAATGCAACCCTCATATGCTCAATAAAGGAGACATAATAAAAACTAGCAAAAGCACCATATCTCTCTGACCAAGTTTCATCATTGATAAAACAGGGAAATCAGAACACCTCTCTCATAGAGTTGTTATAAACATTACAGTGGTAAATACACGTGGAATATTTAGAACGATGTTTAGCATATGGTAATCATGTAATCATTGCTAATTGCTAGATATTGAGATCTATTGTTATTGGAAACCCTTCTAAGACCCGAGCCATGGTTTGTGCTGCCTTGCCACCCCATCAGCACTCTCCCTGGTGCTTTGCACCATCTAGTTATTCAATAAATATTTGTTGAATTGAATTGAATAGTGTTGTAGCAACATGCCTAGGACCACCCACTGGCTGGTAGACCAACCACATGTAGGTTTATCAGTTCCATTTCCCCTGCCAAACACCAATGCACTTCGCTAAGCATCCGTCAGCAGTGATTCTCCATTTTGATGATGGAATTGACCTTAATGTAAATGTTCCCAGCCACATAAAACATGTTGTGAAGTGCACAACAGCAGGCATAGTTGACTGCCAGCTGCCATCACACTATGTGATGCAGTGTACTCCTCCACAATGCCTTTCTTAGAAATATCCCAACAGTCAGCACACATGATATCAGTGATACATTTTAATGAACTTTTCAAAAGAAAGATAAAAAGAAATGCAGACTTTAAAAACAAGGTCCTGCATCCTGATAAACAAATATTCTTTGATTGGAGCCTGGTAGAGGGGTCACTACCTATTTGGAGCCTAATGGAATTATGTTTCTTTGCATTATTCACACAATTAAATATAAGGCCCCAGGGGGCAAATGCACCAGGAAAAAAATGTAACTAAATTCTAGTCTCCTCTCTGCCACTCTCTCATGAGAAATCCTGAGCACTACTTAAGTTTTCTGGTTATTAGTTTATGCACCTAACAAAAGGGAAAATAATGTTTGCAGGATCTCTTTCTAAAAGCTGATAAAAGAAATCGAGAGGATAAGAAATAGCAAAATTCTATGAATAGGTAAAAATTATTATGCAAATATCAGGAACTATCAGTAAAAATATTTTATTTTGATTTTTAGTATCCTCTTTATTTCTTGACCTTTCCATATTTGATCTTAATCAAAGTTCTCCTGTTAGGTTTCCCACTCTTCCCTATAAATCATGGGTAATGAGTTGCAAGTTAAAATAGAAAAAGAGCAAGTTGATCTCAGCCATGTCCTGGATAGATGCTGTTCATGAGTTTGTGCTGAACCCTGAGATCTTGATAATAATAGAGAGGATCATCTCAATCTATTTAGATTTCTCTAATCTGGAATTTGGAAAGATGATAAAAAATAAATTGAGAACCACCAAACCCAGTAGTAAATGGAGAACTGAGTGGAATGTATGAGCATTGAGAAGTATGTGCATCTAAACACAAAGGCTCTACAGAGGGGCTCTGGGATAGGACCTAGTTATGCTTTACTAGTAAATTTCATGTAAAATTCCCATTTAGAAAAATGCACTTGAGGAAGTGACAGATACAACAATATTCCTTGAGGATACTATCTATTTGTTGCCTTTTTTTTTTTTTTTTTTTTTTTGGTTCTTTTTCTTATCTACTAAAGGAAGGAAAGAAAAGAGAAAAGAAAGGAGGGAAAGATAAAATAAGGAAGGTACAAAAACATTGATTAAAAGCCTACTTTGTTTCAAGCAAGAGGTCAAATAATTTATACATCAGACATTTAACCACCCAACAATACTGGAAAAATCTTTATTACTGCCATTTACCAGATGAAAAAAATGGGTAACAGATTAACTGTGTTAACTTGTATGGTTATCACGTGGCTATCAAGCAGCAGGTGTCTATTTGATTTCAGACTGTCATTTGTTAATTTACTGACATATTAACAACATGAATGATTTGAATAGTGCTGAACAGCACTATTGAATATTGAACAATATGGTAACCACTCGTGAAGTTACTTACATTTGAACTAGTTAAAATTAAGTAAAATTAAGAATGTAGTCCCCCAGTTGCATTAGTCACATTTCAAGTATTCAATCACTACATGTGCTGAAGGGCTGGCTACTATAGTTGACAGTGGAAATTTAGAACATTTCTATCATTGCAAAAAATTCCACTGGCTAGAGCTGGTTTAGAATGTAAGCTTTTCATGGGTCAGAAATAATCTATTTCTGTTTATTTTTATGAGGCTTATTACTGAACAAACATTGTGATTTCTGATTCTTCTTTGAGGAAAATATTTTACTAGACAAAAAAAATGCCAATCAATCTTTGATTATTTTAACACGGAGGAAAATAAATTCCATGAGGTTCAAGTCTAAATTCTCAGTAGACCTCTGCAAAGTGATTGGTGAAATTTATGAGCACAGCTGGTTTGCAGTTGTAAAACCCTATATTTTTTAATGCAAAATGGCATCTGTGCCTGCTAATTGGATACTTAGGCATACATACAATAAATTGCCTGGGAATTAGAAAGGTGTATTTCTTAAGTCCTGCCCACATCTTGCCATTTTGAGAATCATTGCTGGGATTCATTTTTCCTCCTTGTTATTCTTGTAGAGGAGGTGGAAAAAAGCCTTCTCCTTGTTATAAATATTGCCGGTTGGGAATACATCCTTCCTCCTCCTAATCCAGCTTTAATCCTTTCAAGCTCTGAACTAAGAAACCACTGTCTGCTGTGGTAGCTGCCATTCTAAATAAGTTTGAGCTCTGTGATCATTGCCACCTGTCTGGTCAGAAAAGAAAAATCAAACTTGTAAATGCTATAGGCAAACTTGTCTTAGGAGTTGGATTCGAACGTTACTGAGGCCATAGAAAAGAAGTCAAGATAAAGCCTTGCCTAGCCTGTGTTTGAACATTTTAGTTCTTTGTGGGTACTCTCAAGTTTGCAGTGCAATGGCAACAGTAGAATCTAGGGATGTTCTGTTACAAGTCTCATGCAAAAGTTTATTAAATTTGCTCTCATAATTATTGTAAGCCCTAGAAAAGATGACTTGAGCTCAGGAGCCTATACTTCTCCCACCTGAGCAGATTGCTTTTTATCATTCTTCCGTGCACTGGTAATTTCCATTAGAAAGCTTGCTAACCTGGTATTGACAATTACAAGCCATAATCAGAAGGTGAAAAAGGCTCACCCACTCTGATCTGTGGTAAAGCCGATACCAGCTCTCTGGGAAGAAAAGAAACATAAGAAAGTAAACACCGAACTGCTGGTGTATCTGCCCTTTTTATGTGAGCATGACAAAGTGTGAAACATGAATGCAGAGAAAGAGAATGATTTTCAGAGATTTAATCCCTTTAGAATAGAAAGCTTTGGTTGCCTTTTAAGGAGCCTTTTCACCTCAAGGTCACAGCTTGAATCTCATCTGGATTTATGTATAGTGTTCGCATTCAATTATTTTTGAGCTCTTTCTGCAGTATTGGTTCCTTGAGTTGCATATATTGTTTATGCCCATTGGGCCTTTTGCACATTTGTCCTGCTCATTCTTGTCTGGTTAATATGCCCTGATCTTTTAAATTGGCTGATTGGGGGTATGATGAATGGGTTATCCTCCTTCCTCCTTCCTCCTTTCTCCATCAAGATATAATCAAGTTGGACTTCCTGGCCCTTGACGCTCAACCGGAAAACAAAAACAAAAACAAAAAGTGAGCAGCTCTGGTAACAGGGTAGTGCTTGGTGGCCCTTGGCCCTTGGAAATATAGGATCTGTCTAGCTGTTTTCAGCCAGCGTAGAAGCTTCAAAATAAAGAAAATCAACTGACTATGTGGAAAATTACTTATTTAGAAAAATCAAAAATCATTCTCTCTCTCTTTTTTATATATGTATACATATATATACACACACACACACATACACACACATGTATATGCCCATATATGTATATATACGCATAAGTATTTGTGTGTATATATATACACACAAAAAAAACACAGATGGCCTACATATATTTATTTTAAGGATAACAGTAATTTTTGTTAATAACTATTAATTAGGAACTTATTATGTGAAAGTCACTACCAGGGACTGTAGGTTCTCAAAGCACCATACCCTCCCTTAATTAATCTATTAAACAGGAAGAAACATATATTTGTGCAAAATAAAAATTAAGGTATAGAGCAACATGATGACAAACAAGAAATATATAATAAATCCTTCAGACTCACAGTGACAGAGGAATATTGTAGTCTGGGTTGATTAAGGAAGACTTCTTACCAGAGGTCAGACACGGAGAATATACAGCACATGAATGAGATAGGCAGAAAAATTAAATTGTAGGCCATTCTAGAAAGTTATTAGTTGAAAGAATGCATAGGGTGGGCTGTGGATTAGCATGGAGCATGATCCTTTAGAAGATGCATTTGAGAGGTTTGGAGACAAACTGAAGCATCCCTTTTTTCTTTCCTACATGCCTAGTCAATCCTTCCTTTCTTTGTCCTAATTTCCTTGTTCCTCCTACTAATAGGAGGCAGCAGACCTAGGCCTGCAGCCCTATCCTGCAGAATCTACAAGCCCTGAGCTCTGAAATGCTGAGATGACCTTTGAAGGCTGCAAGATGAGGAGCCCAGCTGAGGATTCCAGCAGGAGAAGAAAACCAAGCTTAACAGTGCTCAAATTGTGGTTTGGGGCTTTAACATTTTTCTTTCCTTTTCTTTTAGAGCCATCAATTGCCTTCTACAGACATTGAATTCACTTACAAAGTTAGAACAGAGAAATAAAGTGGAATGCAATGATCAGGAAATTCCATTTGTTTTTTTCTCCCTTTCATCATTTTGTTGAATGTGTGCAGAACTATATGAGGTTATTCATTTGTACCCAAGCAGGAATATAGGATTTGCCATATTGGATCAGCCCATTGGTCCATCAATGTTGTATTCTCATAGCCTCTGGCACCAGATGATACATGAAGCACCAGAGGAGAGCAAACTCCCCCTTTCTCTCCCCAACCCACAAGGCAGAGAGTCAATTGTGCAATATATGGGGTGAAAAGTCTTAGTTGCTCAGGCTGGAACTATATGAATGGAATATGGATATAAAGATGCCCACATAGGGCAGACGCTACATCAGCTGAGGACCAATTTAGGCAGTTCTTACTTTAGAAATTGTGTCCCATGGCTTCCTGCTCACTTTCAATTATAAGAACTATTATTTGTCTTGCAATAATAAATTGAAATAGTGGAATCAAACAGCCTCATTCCAGAAAGATAAAGACAACACTATATGATAACTGACATATGGCTGCTTTCTCTCTGGTGAACGCATAAATGCAGTCAAAACTAGAATTTAACATAATGCCTCAGAATCTGACCCCTCTTCCTTCGGTAATTATTAAAATGGTTTCACAGTCTGTTCAATTTTTTAGCCTACTCACTCATTTGCTCATCAGACAAAGACTATATTGTGTGGGAATCTATCCAGTGTAGGGTGCTACAAGGAAGACCTCCAAGGCTCAATATGGTTGGGGAGTTGAGGTATCAAGTGTAATCACAGTGCAAGTGAGAGCATGGTCTGTGTCACAGGTGTGGCCAACTGAAATAATGCATGCATCCAGAAGATAGGGACCAATTCCAGATGATAGTAGATGGAACAAGCACTGTGCAGATATTTTCTTTCCGAAGGAGAATCTGAACATAACATAAAATAATCAGACATCCACAGAATACAATATTTGTGCAAAGTAAAAAATATTGTTAGTTTTACCAATAAATTATAGGGTGAGAGTTGTGTTCAACTATAGATAAGTTTCCTGATCTGTATAATTTTGCAAAATTACTTCTAGTTTTATCAGGGATTGTCAACTTGAAGCCCCACCCAGACATGTTGATAGTGATTATAATAATGATGGCAGAGCCAGCTATATAATCTCTGGCACTCAGTATAACATGAAACTGGAGAGACCCCAGTTCAAAAATTCAAAAAGCAGAGGGGAAGGTACCCTTAAATATATTAAAATATAAGACTTTTCCCTTTATTCTGTAGTCTCTTGTTCAACCTGTCATGGTGCATTTTATTTGCTATTTAATGTCATCCTAATTAGTGAAAAATTAAATTTAAATTATTTGCGTGAATTTTACTGTTAATTTTATATTATGCAATGCCAGTTTTAAGTGCACATATAAAGGCACTTATGTGTGGAATCACTAAAATTGCACAATTCATAATTTGAGCTCATACTCTTTATAAATTTTGTTCTTACCAGAACAGTGGACCCTACACAAAACTAACTTAATTATACACATTTCACTTTTTTTTCCCCAGGAAGTTAGGATTTTTTTTTTTATTATAAGGGGCTTATCTTAGGGTAACAGTGATTGCAGTGCTTGCAGACCCATGTGGAAAATATTACCTCTTTGGTGCGGCTAAGGCTTTCCAGTTGGACATTCAGCTGCTATTTGTCCCTTGAGGAACTGAGTCTCCTTCACCTGTCTCCACTCACTCTCCTACTTCTTGGTGCCCTCACACTTGGCCTTCTGTTTCTTCATTTGCCTCTCCAATCTTCTCTTTCCTATTTCTAATTCTTCAATTTTCCTCTCCATGTCTGACTTCCCTATTCAGCCTACAGCACTTTCCTGGAGCCAAATGCCACCCTACTGTCGTATGAGGCCTCGTAGGTGGTGATTGTCATATGGTTCTCATCCTGAACTAACAGCAAAAACTGTCCCCTCTCCACACAGTTGATGGTGACCTCCTGGATCAGTTTGTCAAAACACCATGAGTAGAGCTCCCTACGCACAGGGAAGATGCTGGTCTCCCTGGCCTGCTGCTGCTGCTGCAGTTACAAATTCAGCTGCCCTAGGGGTGCACCAAAACCATCCTTGTGCCAAGGGTGCTGGATCCATGGCTGCATGTCATCCACCCCCTCCTTTATGGGCAAGATGGCATTCAAAATTTCTTCTGCCTGCTTTGTAGGATCCGGGACACAGGAAAGTTGAAGGGAGCTTGGTCTTTGGTGGCTGTGGGACTAGATCTGAGGGTCCAGGCTGCTAGGAGCTGACTTTCAGAGGCCCTCCTTTGGGGTTCTGTTTCTCTGTGTTCTGGCTCACCAACACTGGATGTATCATACTTGAGCAGAGAGTCCGCAAGAGGGATCATGATCGTGACTTTTTTGACTTTTTGATATGCATGCATTCCACCAATACGCTCTACCTTTAGCCTAATGATAAATCAGAAATAATTGAAAAGGAAAGAACTATGGGTTTCCCTATCGTTTTCTTTCCTTTTCAGACAAGTTTTCAGTGTGAGTGGTTAGCTAATCTATAGGGAAGTAACTTGAGTTAAGAAAGGATATAATGAAAAAAAAAAAAAAAAGAAAGGATATAATGGAGATCCTGGAATGTTCATGATTCTTGGACTGTAATTGTCTTCCTTCCTCATTCAAAGCAAGTTCTGGTTCAAATGGAAAGCATGGTCCCTTGGGGAAAGTGCGGCCTTACTTAGTCATAAACGTTAACACATTTACCCTGTACTTTTGAGTCTTACTGAACTCAAATTCACCTCGAGTCCATCAGAATTCTGTGCTATAGTAACGTGTGAGTTTTAAATGCAAATAGTTGGCGAGTAATGTTGGCAAGAATGCATATTTCAGGTATCAACTCTGCTCACATGCACACCCCATTGCCTCATTGAACTTCACTTATAAAATACAAGTTCAAAGGTAAAATTATAAAGAATTCAAGATGGTGACAAGAGCAATAAAACCAAATACAGAGCCCCTTTAAGACAGAGCTCTGACCAGCAACTATCCTGGCCCAAGCCCATGAAGCCGGTCTTAATAATGTTTTTCACAAAATGTCTAACACTTATTGTACACTGCTATGTGATAAAGCTGCTTCATATACATTATATCTTTAATTTTTACAACAGCTCTATTTGCCATATGAGGAAATTGAGATTTTGATACACTAAGCAATGAGCTTCTAAGTCCTTAATACTCAAAGTATGGTTCTCTGGACAGTCATCAGCCGAAATCTGTTGGGAATGCAAAATCCTGGGCCGTCTTGCAGACCTGCTGGATCCTAATCTGATCCACTTTCTAGAGTGCCCCAGGTGATTTGTGTACACATTAAAGTTTGACAAGCACTGTCTGAGTCAGTCTGATGCTAAGCAAAAGGGGTCATAATATGTATCAAGTCCTATCTGGCTTCAGACCTTAAACATGAAACCAATACCCTACTGTCATATAATCCAAATTTCTGATGATGGGCCCCAGTCATGTGTATTAAAAGACAGATCTAAATTTCCAGTGGACCGTGATCTGCACCATTGGTAATAACCACTGGCCTGGAAAATTCTACCATGCCTTCCAGTTTTACAAACTATGGTAACTTTATAAATCATATTCTTATGGAACACAAAAATAATGTCAGGGAATACAGGGGAAGAGATATATTTCTGAGGTTAATGTAAAAGACTCTAAGAGAAGATCAGTTTTGAGCTGGGTTATTTAGCTTGGACAAGAGAAGTTGGAAAAGATACTTGCAAAAGACCTTTTCAAAATATTCAGTGTTATGCTCCATGAGCACTGATCAGTTGGTTTCCTAACTCCATAGAGCTCTGTAAACCTCCAAGAGGGACAGACATCTCTCTTCACCCTAAATAAAATCAATCCATTTATAGACACAAGAATTGTGCTAGGGGAAGTTAATTCACCTCAATTCAATTATATATTATGCAAATAGATATTGGGCTGCATATATATATTAAGTACAGAACACTGTTTGGTGCCATAGAGAGTAATAGAGATGCAAGACACAACCATCATCAGCGAGCCTCTGCTCTAGCAGACGTTTAGTTATTTAGCAAATACTCTATAATGCATAAGAGCTTTAGAGATATTAACTCATTTAATCCTCATAATATTCTTATAAAGAATGTACTCTTTTCACCATCTACGTCTTGTAAATAAGGAAACTAAGGCACAAAGAGGTCAAGTACCTGACCCTAATTCACACACTAGTGGGAATGGATTTGAACGCAATCCTTCTGGTTCCAGAATCAATGTTCTTAATTGCTACCCTAGGCTGCTTCTAGGACACACAAATTATTTTATTATGGGACAAAATTAAACTACAAGAGCAAGGTGGGGTGGGAGGAAGAATAGGTTTGATACAAAATTTTAACTATATTGACAGAAAATCTGCTATGACAAGAATCTGGGATGCAAGGGACTAAAGAGTGAACACGTTTTTTAAACAGGTATAAAACTGTAATTCAAAAATAAAACATTTTCTCTAGAAAAAATACAAACTGTGGAGATGACACTATTTTCTGGGGGGAGGGGGGTGTTTACTATCTATATTTTTATCATTTACCACCACATAGATGATTTTTTTTCACCGATTTCAATTGATATGCCTTATTTTTAATTCCTGGTTCTTTACCAGAAGTTTTACTAAGTAGATCAAGTTAAGGGATATTTAGTTCTCTCAAAGTCATTTTAGAACTTGTTCTGTCTAGAATGGCTAAAATTAACAAGTCAGCATTTAACAATCCTAAAATTAACAGATGTTGGTGAGGATGCAGAGAAAGGAGAACACTCTTACACTGTTGGTGGGACTGCAAGCTGGTGCAGCCACTCTGGAATAAAGTGTGGAGGTTCCTCAAAAGGTTGAAAACAGAGGTACCCTACGACCCAGGAATAGCACTACTGGGTATTTATCCCAAAGATACAAATGTAGTGATCTGAAGGGGTACCTGCACCCCAATGTTTACAGCAGCAATGTCCACAATAGCCAAACAATGGAAAGAACCCAGATGTCCAACGACAGATGAATGGATAAAGAAGATGTGTTATATATATATATATATAATGTGTGTATATACATACATGTGTGTTATATATACATACACACACTTATATAATGGAATATCATACAGCCATCAAAAGGAATGAAATCTTGCCATTTGCAATGACATGGGTAGAACTAGAGAGGTTTATGTTAAGTGAAATAAGTCAATCAAAGAAAGACAATTATCATATGATCTCATCCATATGTGGAATTTAAGAAACAAAATAGAAGATCATAGAGGAAGAGAGGGAAAAACAAAACAAGACAAAGTCAAAGAGAAAAACAAACTATGAGACTCTTAGTCATAGGAAACAAACTGAAGGTTGTTGGAGGGGCAGGGGTGGGAGGATGGGATGACTGGGTGATGGACATTAAGGGAGGCACATGATACGTGATATGATGAGCACTGGGTATGATATAAAACTGATGAATCACTGAAGTCTATCTCTGAAACTAATAATATACTATATGTTAATCATTTTAATTTAAATTTAAAAAAGAAGTTGTTCTGTCTAACCATGTGAATTACAAATACACAGCTTTAAATCAAAACAAAGAGTACATTTTATTGTCAGAGCCCCAGGCACTGGGCATGTGACTCTGACTTCTCGTGCTGATTTTCAATGAAGGATCTAGATACTGTAAAGTAGCTATCAATGTGACTTGTTTCACCCTAAAAGTACATGTAAACCTCACTATTCTGCAGAAAAGTAAAATATAGACTAAGTGGATGATGGAATAAACTATGACACTATCTTGTTTTAGTTTGTCTTTTCAGGTAAGTAGAAGGGCCCTAGTTTACCATCTGTTGTGAGTTAAATAGTGTTCCAGAAAATTCATGTCACCCCCAGAATGTAATTTTATTTGGAAATAGGCTCTTTGCAGACGTAATTAGTTAAGGTGAGGTCATACTGGATTAAAGTGGGTCCTACATCTCATATGATTAGGATTCTTATTAATGTGACAAGCATGCATAGAGGAAACACCATGTTGTAATGTGTACTAATGCAACACTTGTGCCAATTTGCCACAGGCACATAGAGAAAACATCAGGTGAAAACAGAGGCAGAGATTGGAGTGATGCATCTATAAACCAAGGAATGCTGAAGATTGACAGCAACCCCAAGAAGCTGGGAGACAGGCATTGAAAAGATGCTCCATTTCAACCCCAAGAAGAAACAAACCATGCTGAAACCTTGATTTCGAATGTCTAGCCTCCAAAAATGTGAGAGAATAAATCCCTCTCATTTTAATTAAGCCATCCACTTTGTGGTGTTTTGTCATGGCAATCCTAGGAAATTAAAAGTCTCTTAGTTAGGGGCAGCCCGGATGGCTCAGCGGTTTAGTGCCACCTTTAGCCCAGGGCCTGATCCTGGAGACCTGGGATTGAGTCCCACATCAGGCTCCCTACATGGAGTCTGCTTCTCCCTCTGCCTATGTCTCTGCCTCTCTCTCTCTCTCTCTCTCTCTCTCTCTCTCTCTCTCTCTCTGTGTCTCTCATGAATAAAGAAATAAAATCTTAAAAAAAAAAAGTCTCTTAGTTACCATTGAGCATTGGTGATATCTCTGAATTCGTCTTTGCCTACAGTCCAAGGAAGGTATGTTTCATGAAGTCAGTGGTTGATTTTATACTACTCAGTCTATTTCATATGGACAAATGTATTATGCCTAGTTATAATAAAAAATATGAGTAAATAAAACAAAAAATATTCTAAATAATGGGCTGATAAATTAGTTGAAGTAAGGACTCCAATGTTGAGAAAATAAAAATGATTTCACTAAGACCATGACTTATTTTACAGCTGTGGTATGGAAGGGTACCATTTCATTGCATGGGTGGACAAATTATAGAGGATTTTATAAAATGCACATTAGAGAGTTTGATCATATATAAAATCTGAAAGTTTGTAACTGCTTCTAGTTTATTATCGTTATTGTCTATTTTCCTATCCTGGTTAGCACAGAAATTCTCCAAATGTAAAGTACCTGTATGGTTTTTTCAGGAAGAGTAGGACAAGGAATCAGGGAGTGGGCAGGTAGCTAAAGAGGCTGTGTCTACCCTTGAGCTACTCAAGAAGTTGTGCAAGAGGGATGTGCATGCTTGCAATAATCAAGATAGGACCAAGACAGTCTCTGGGGCTGGTGGCCCAGAAAGAAAATGTGTGTGTGTGTGTGTGTGCACATGTGTGTGTTTGTGTGTGTTGGCCAGGCAAAGGACACATGTGTGTGTGTGTGTGCACATGTGTGTGTTTGTGTGTGTTGGCCAGGCAAAGGAAAATGTGTGTGTGTGTGTGTGCACATGTGTGTGTTTGTGTGTGTTGGCCAGCAAATATTTACTGATATTAAATTCCATTGGGACTCTGTCATGTTTAGGTCCAGATGACATGTCGCTTGCCCAGGAGGGACTAATTTTTCTCTCTGTCTTGTCTTCATCTTCTGTGTTCTTCTCACTTCCTTTCCTATTCACCATCCTATTGCCAAAATGATTCTTTTCTGCTTCTCTTTTCTGTCTAGCTCTGTCATAATTCCTGGTAAGTTCATAAATCTTGTCTTTGGCAAAAAAAAAAAAAAATCAAAAATAAGAAAACAGAGTTTCCAGAACAGAGACTAAGCTGATTTCTGAATTTTGAAGGAAAGATATGGACTTTATTTATCTTCAAAGAGTTCACCTTGATGTAGTGTGTGTGTGTGTGTGTGTGTAGAGAGACTAAGTGAGAAAGAAATGTGTAAAGAGAATGAAGCTGAGAGAAAGAGAGGAGAGAGAACCCAAGAGCCAAGGAAAGAGTCAAATGTACAGAATGAGCTATATATGTTCAGAGCCATATTACAGATTTAAGCTGCCTGGGAATCATGATCTACTGGATATGTTTGTAAATATCTTTGTAAATTTCCTCTCCTTTAATCTACTGAAACATTTTTATCTTCTTATTCCTATTGAAGAAAGAAAAGAAAAACTTAATCATAGAGTGTATTTTTGGCAAAAATGAAATGCATAAAAAATGTCTAACTGCTCTAGGAAAATCATGAAACCCCACCACGCAACAGAAAATCTGCCTGTGAAAACTACGTTCTTCTCTCCTCTTGTTACACAAAGGCCTGCAGTCAGTTTTCCAGCTGTAATTCTCTCTGACACTGGGGATATTAAGAATGTGAAGAAAATGCTCGAGTAGATTATAAATAATAGTGTGAGACACAGTGAATTATATTTTCTAATAATTGGCATTACATTATTGGACCAAGGGGGAAAAAGAATGAAAGCAAAGAGAATGTGAAAGTAGAGAATCAAAGATTTCTCATCAGTTCTTAGTAGTGGGAGTGAGAACAAAGAAATAGAAAGTAGAGACAGAGACAAGGAGAGAGAAAGAGAGGAGGGAGGGAGAAAGGAAAAGAGAGGGAGTGAAAAAGAGAGTAGAATAAGAAAAGAAAGAACAAATAGAGGAAGGAAAAAATAAACCAATGCTCATTTTGGGGTTGGTCTTGATGCCATGTCAAGCATCTGAATAAAATGAACTCAAGGACAGAGAAACTCAGCTGGACCTGTGTAGATGGGGGAGGGGGGGGGCGCTGTCACCTAGGGGAAGCAATTCCAGTTTCCATGGGGTGAGTAATTGCAAATGTTACTTCTCCTTGAAAAAGAAAAAAAATCATATGTGTTTTTTCTGTATTCATTGTTTTCATATTTGCTTGTTTTATACACAAGTATTCTAATGTGAATGCATAGGTATCAGTACAGTAAAGACTCAGAAAGATCTAGGTTCTATACTAATTAACCTATTGTATTGTTGCCCAAACTTCTCTGAAGCAGCTTTGCCTCCCTGCCCACCTCACATGATTTGGGGGATTATCTGAAAACATAATACATGGGAAGGCATTTTTTTTTAATGTAAAACACGATTCCTCTTGGGATTTCAACACATCTTGAAAGATAGCTGCTTGGGAGGATATTCCACTTTAACAAAAGAGAAAGGCATTACTTTTTTATGGAGGCATTGTGAAGTGAAGTGTTAAAGCAGGAACATAAAAAATTTAAGGCCTGAAAACACACTACAAAGGAGAAAAAGGGTGTTTTTGTGAGCCGAGGTTGAAAATTATTTATCTAGATTGTTTGTCTACATAGTCAAACCTGACCAAACAAGGACTTCGCTTATTGCAGTTTACCTAATGCTACCAGAAGCTGGAATGCAGACTAAACAGGGAGGGACCTCTAATCATGGAAATTGGTCCAATAGGGACAAATATTCATTCCAGTTGACTCCTAAGGCTGAAAGGAATGAGGAGAGAAAAAAACAAAGGAATTCTAACAGGAGTCAAGAAGGAAAAAATGAAGGAGAAAAGAAGGTCCAAATATAAGGAAAAGGAGGAGGATAAGAATAAAAGAGTGGAGAGGCCAAAGGGTAGAGGGAAGACGAGGGTGTGCCAGAATAAGAACCAAGAGAAAAAATGAGAGATCGATTTAGCAAACCTATGTAAGCATGTTCTCCAGAGTAGTAAAGCATCAAACTTGACTTATCTTCAAATTTGCCTCCAGCAGAGACTACTGTTCACTGTGAGATGTCTCTTAAATTTTCCAACAGTCCATGATATCACTGAAAAGTCATTATAACTCCTCAGCCTGAAGGAATACAGGTATGAGTGGAGATCCACCTCTGAAAGTTGTCGAAAGGGTTCCTTTATAGTTACAGCTGTGTATAACTTGAAAGGACTATGAATTAGAGTAATGTTGAATGCTTATTCCAGCCTGAATTCCAACCTGATCCTTTGTCCTAGTATATTCTATTTCCAAACCAATAGATATATGGCTATTCACATGGTCAATTTCCCAACATGCATAAGAAATAGTCAAGTATTATAAAAAATTAAGAATTCAGTTCAAAAACAGTTATGCATTTACGAATCGTACTGGATTTTCTCCATTCTTCTCATTTCCCTTCTGCATCTGCAAACATACACATACCAATACCTACTTCTTTTTTCTTTACTCCAAAGACCAACTAACAAGAAATAACAAAATGTCCTTATTGGAGACCTCAGTGGAGTCAGGATCCGTGAGCAGCACAGCAAAACCTCACCCAACAGTGATGGTCAGGCATGGCATTCTGATTGATTGAATGCAGCGGTTTAAAGAAGACTTTGGCACTCACCCTCCATCTCCCGCCTCTCCCTTGCTTACAGAATTCTGATTTAGTTTGGATATCAAATGTTCACAAACCTTAGGGACTCTGGGTCCATACACAGCCCCATGGATGAATCTTGCACAGTGGTGATCCTGACCGATGAGATATAAGGAGAAACTTGCTGCAGGCTTCCGTGAAAGGTTTAAATGAGAAATACAGAAAGGGTCATGCCCTTTCCTCACTTCTAGCCTTTGGATGGAGTCAGCCTAAGGCTATGATTTCTGGAGTTGTAGCAGCCATTTTGTAATCAAGAGGGACAAGTCTAAATAAGACAGCTGACATCTAAAAATGGAAGAGAGAATTTATACTCTGGGTTATTAGCCTTGGAACCTCCAACTTCCACATTTCCAGAATTTAGGCATGTAAAATAATAAAACACCTTTATTATTCCATTCTAATCCTAATTGTGTTTCTATTATTGCATCTAAGAATACTCTAATACAAATATCTGCCATTGAATATAACACACACACACACACACACAATTTTAATTGATGCTTTAGGTAAACTTATTGGCAGCTAGAAGGAAACATGGAGTCAAAGACAGAAGGAAGATGGGATACTCTTGAACAGATGTATATGTGGAAGAGATTCAGGAACATGAAAGAAATAAATTTTTGTTTGGGTGATATCTTAGAGAAAATTTAAGTGCAGATGAGAGGAAGTGGCATTGAAGAAGAGGAGAGATATTTTATCTTCTGAACTGAAAGAGAGTGGCTAAGAATTGCTGCTGAGCTACATGGAGGAAGGAAGTTGATGGGTTTTATCAATAATTGCTTGAGTTTTCTTATAAAGTTTTTTCGATGACAGGGTTTAAGGTCAGGCATGGTGGTTAGTGTACCTGCCAGGCTGGTAATTTTTCAGGAAACTGCTGAGAAAAATGAGAGAAGATGATGAGAAGGATTGGTAGAGTAGAGAGTCAAAATTCCATGTAGATAACATTTTGTGTTTTTTTTTTTTTTTTTTTTTTTTTTTTTTTTTTTTTTTTGCAAGTGTAGAAATTTATTTGAACCAATATTTTCACTATAATGAAAATTACTCTTCCACATTGATCCAAGCTCTCATATCTGAAGGTTAGGGAAAATATTGCACTTTGCATTTTCTAGCACTCCTCATACATGGCAAAAGTTTTTAAAACATTTTGCTAGTTTTGTTTTACACACTCTCCCAAATTCATGCACACAATCATTCCAAACCAATGTTATTAGGTTATCCCAAAAAAAGGGAAAAACTCCAAAACACCATAACCTTAAAATTGCACTAAAGCTCTGTAAAGAAAAAATATAATAAATGTCTTATACAAATTTCAGAACATCTAAGTGCTTGCCAATAAGAGTTGGTTATTCCTCGTCCTCATTTTCATTCTCCTGACCAGAGCCTTCTGATCTGTCACCCTCCAACCGGTCAGCTCGGATATGATTCAGCGAAGCCAACATCCTCAACATGAAAGAGGCTGGCACCGTGATGGTGTTTCTGGTCTCTTCCAGCATGTAGATAACATTTTGTGTTGGTGGCCCTCAAAGTTACAGGAATGGTATTTCTCAAAGACCATTCCCTGGTTTGAGCAGAGGGATTGAGAAGATGAACTTTGATTGGTTCAGTTTGGAGGATTTCCTGGGAAGTGTTGCTAAAAATCTGTGAGTAGAACATGCTGGCTTAAGTACTGGTGTTTTTTTTACCCTGAAGGGAAGGTATATTCACTCATCAAGGCTTTTCAGTCCAACTTGTTTAAGCCATAAAGGTCCTGAGCTAAAGATTGCTAAAGCCTAGAAGATAAACGACAATTAGTCGTTTTGTTTATGAAGATCATTAAGAACTCTCATAGATAAACTTCTGCACTTTTTTCTCCAAATGAAAGCTTTCATATTAGAAAGAGAACTATATTTTAAGTAAGGAGAATATCATGCAAAATGCTATTATCCAAAACAAATGAAAGTCAAGCTATTTTGAATAAAGAAGAAGGCAGAGGCCATGTGCCCAACTCCACCCAATTACCAGTTATATTCCACTTCTTACCTCTTTATTAGCCCCCAGGCATCTCCTTTGAACACTAGTGTTCCTATGAATACAGTTTAAGGACAACTAAAGAACAAATTTAAATTCCTTGATTTGATCTTAAATTGACAATTTGAGATTCTTTTTAATAAGATCAGTCATATAAATAGAATAGGTGGCTGCTTACTTGCTATAAACCAGGACCTTCCATGCATTCCGCATGCTACTGCAGCATTTAATATCTTTTATAACCTAGGATGGCATATGCCAAAGGTAGCCGCCATTCACCATTGTACTGACCTTGGATTATGATTTTTCATTTTTCCTCATTCTTTTTTTTATATATAAATTTATTTTTATTGGTGTTCAATTTGCCAACATATAGAATAACACCCAGCGCTCATCCCATCAAATGCCTCCCTCAGTGCCCGTCACCCAGTCACCCCCAACTCCTGCCTACCTCCCCTTCCACCCCTCCTAGTTCATTTCCCAGAGTTAGGAGTCTCTCATGTTCTGTCTCCCTTTTTGATATTTCCCACTCATTTTTCCTCCTTTCCTCCTTTATTCCCTTTTCACTATTTTTTATATTCCCCAAATGAATGAGACGATATAATGTTTGTCCTTCTCCGATTGACTTATTTCACTCAGCATAATACCCTCCAGTTCCATCCACGTCGAAGCAAATGGTGGGTATTTGTTGTTTCTAATGGCTGAGTAATATTCCATTGTATACATAGACCACATCTTCTTTATCCATTCATCTTTCGATGGACACCGAGGCTCCTTCCACAGTTTGGCTATTGTGGACATTGCTGCTAGAAACATTGGGGTACAGGTGTCCCCACATTTCATTGCATCTGTATCTTTAGGGTAAATCCCCAGCAGTGCAATTGCTGGGTCATAGGGCAGATCTATTCTTAACTCTTTGAGGAACCTCCACACAGTTTTCCAGAGTGGCTGCACCAGTTCACATTCCCACCAACAGTGCAGGAGAGTTCCCCTTTCTCCACATCCTCTCCAACAATTGTGGTTTCCTGCCTTGTTAATTTTCACCATTCTCACTGGTGTGAGGTGGTATCTCATTGTGGTTTTGATTTGTATTTCCCTGATGGCAAGTGATGTGGAGCATTTTCTCATGTGCTTGTTGGCCATGTCTATGTCTTCCTCTGTGAGATTTCTGTTCATGTATGTTGCCCATTTCATGATTGGATTGTTTGTTTCTTTGCTGTTGAGTTTAATAAGTTCTTTATAGATCTTGGATACTAGCCCTTTATCTGATACGTCATTTGCAAATATCTTCTCCCATTCTGTAGGTTGTCTTTTAGTTTTGTTGACAGTATCTTTTGCTGTGCAAAAGCTTCTTATCATGATGAAATCCCAATAGTTCATTTTTGCTTTTGTTTCTCTTGCCTTCATGGATGTATCTTGCAAGAAGTTACTGTGGCCAAGTTCAAAAAAATTCTCCTTAAAAAATTAGCAGAAACGGGTATTTTACTAAATATTTCCAATGAAGATGGAGGAATTTAGATTGCCCATGGCATAAAACTTATCAGAATGGAGAAATTCCCTGTTAAGAGTGACCTGTATTTTGTCAGAATAGGTTTTTCAGATATTAGGTCAATGTAAAAATGCAGAGGTATTGCACTGGATCTGCTTTATTTGCAACAACCAGTTTCATCGCCAGCTGAAAGCTAGATATCAAGAAATGAAGATCCCACGTAGGATCTGATTGTCAGTGTCAGACCATGGGTTCCAGTTTGAGGTTTAGAAAACATGACTGCAAAAATAATGAGTATATGGGCAGCCCGGGTGGCTCAGTGGTATAGCGCCACCTTCAGCCCAGGGCATGATCCTGGAGACCCGGGATTGAGTCTCATGTCGGGCTCCCGTGGAGCCTGCTTCTCCCTCTGCCTGTGTCTCTGCCTCTCTTTCTCTCTGTGTCTCTCATGAGTAAATAAATAAAATCTTAAAAAAATAATAATGAGTATATTTTTTAGATCCAAAGACCTTGAAGAGAGGCTAAGATGGAAAATGTGGGAATTTGACCTCCTCCTCCCCCATAAAAACACAATGAAACAGTCCCTATTTTCTACTGTTTCTCAGGCTCTCCTTTACAGGAAAGTAAACACCTACATATACATTCTTATAACTCAGAGCCACTTTGAGTCACTACTCCATGTTTTATTTCAGTATCTGTGACTATGATTCACTACAACTTATCCCCATTTCCTTTCCATTCCCTTGTCTTTTGCTAAAACTCCTTTTTTTCAAGTTTCAAGAATTAGGCAAAAGCAGAACTATTGTTTGATATGCTCAAATGTGTTCAGTACAGACTTCTACCACTTCTGTCAGTGTTAACTATTCTGTTGAAGGAAATCATTCACCCTCAAAGAGACGCACAACATTTTCTGGAAGTTCTGGTGCCACCACTTAACACAACACCATGCAACTGGGCTTCCACATCCTTCCCAACTTTACTGGAACCTATGAAACCTGACCCAATCTGTTTCAATTCCAAGTCTCAACATTAACCAGATGGACTTGAAGATGAACAGCCAACCAGCATTGTCTTACCTTCCACTGTCCTCAATCTCCTCAGGAATTTGACCCAACCTCCATGTAAATTTCTCACATCTATGTGTACCCAGAGTATTGTCTCAACCTGGTATACCACACATTATAAAATAAAAATGCCAATGACCCCTCCTCTGACTCATTCTCAGAGAAGGACTATAATTCTGAGTCTGCTTCCTAAAAGGTATTAAAGAAGAAAAGGGGCTCCTATCTGATGCTCTGTAACAGAGCAAATACCACAGAAAGTCATTCTTTCCCTGAGGACGAAAGGAAAGGACATCTCTTGCAGATTCTGACAATCATTTCTTGATAAGGAGAGTAGTAATGCCTTGTCATTAAAGATAGATGGTTAACAACAGCCAAGCCTTCCTCTGCTGGTTGTGAGACTTCAATGGCACAGATTTCAATGTGATCTGTCTTAGAGATAGCAGCATCCAGAAAATGGTGGAAGATACAGATTGTGATGATGAGGCTCAACTGGACAATAGTTTTTCTAGCCAATGAAATCCATAGAGATTTCAAAATGGAAGGAATTTTGATTGGAGTACCCTTTGTAGTTCTGGCAGGACACCAACGCTGCCTTTTTCTGATGGTAATTTGGAAGAAATTGGTAATCCAAATCCATTTGGTTTTCCTTTGTGTCCCAAAATTCCACAAAAGGGGATCAAAATAACTTGTGGTATTGTGTTCTGGCTCTCAGCTCTTCCACGGTTCTTCATTGGTGTCAATTCCCCACTTCTGTTTAATCTTGGGTTCTGGAATTGATCCAGTTTTCAGGGTGAGGGAATTTAAGAAGCCTAGTCAGTAGGTTAGAAGCTCAGGAGCTCAAAGCCAAGTACATCTTATTCTTGATCCTTCTCCCCCATAAAAACTAAATTCCTGCAATCTAATTATAGTTAAGTTGTTACATTATACCCTAGTTCCACTAGCACAAAAGTTTGCTGAATTCTTTACAGAGCCATCCTGTATGTGGACCTCAGTCTTTCCAATTAGGTACAGGTTATTTGCAACCTCTCTGTTCCTATGTGCAAATGCTAGTCTTCTTAGGCATCCTTCTATTGTTCACCGCCTGTATTCATTCACTTATTCATTCAAAAATATCGATTGAGCTCCCACTCTTTACCAGACACTCTGTTGTGGTTGGGGAGAAGAGAAGAACAGGGCAGAAATTGGCCAGATCTCAAAGAACGAACCTTCACCTGTCCGCTGACCATTCCTTAATCTCCAACTCCAAGATAGATCAGCTAACTTGCCTCTGATGACAAACTTCCCCTGGGGTCTCTGACTTAACTTCCTACAACATTGTCCTAAACCTAATGGATCATAAAATGAACTTAACACCAATGCTGTTCCTGATCTCCCTGCACCCTCACTGATTTTGTCAACCCACAGAATCACTTCCTCCACTGCCTCTCGCCCATTTGCAATTGTTTTCTTTTCACTTTCCAACCTAACAAAGCCACAGTCAAAACCTCTGGTTTATTCAAAACAAGCCATTTGTGAGGAAGCTGATGCTAAATTGTTTGTCATCATTTTCCTTACAGATTTTGGCATTTAACAGAGAGCAAAAATTAAAAACAACAACAACAACAACTTTGTTAGTAGGCAGTAAAACTCTCCACAACTGAATATTCGCATTGTTCATGGATCAGCAAACACCCTGGTTTGTCTGTAATTGAAAAAAAAAAAAAACATTTGGCACATTTCTATTAAAAAACCTTCCCCTTCATGAATGTTTAAACAAATTAACTTGAACAAGAGGCAGTGATATGCATATCAAAAACAATTCTTAAACCTGAAGTAAACTAAAGCATGGGGAAATCAGTGTGCTGGCAGGTATGCTTCCTGAATTTCACACTAACAATTTCCTTAGCACCCTTTTTCCTCTTTCAGGAAAGGACTTTTTGCTTTTATCTTGGATGCTCTTGGAGTTCTGGTCATTCATTGCTAAAGCATTCTTAGTCTACTAAAAACTAAGGGTGACTTTGCATGACCACAGCCAAATCAAGCTGGTACATTCTGTTCCACTAATTAGTCTAAAGGGCCTCTCACTGGTAATTAATGGTGTTCCATAGATGTCTATTAGAGGACTCATCTGAAGTGAATATCCAATGAGATCAGTTCTACTTACATAACTATAGTGTTACTCATTCTAGTACAGACAGAAGGATTCTAGTGTTAGCTCTGCATCCAACTAAATCTGTGACATTGGGCAAGTTGACTTAGTCTCGTCATCTGTAAAACAGAACAAGATAGCATCTAAATTCAATGATTCTAAGAAGTAGTCACATGTTTTGTTTCTAACCTCACTACCTAACTTGGCATGTGTGCAGAGTCTAAAAGACTCAGAGATTACACAGAGATAAATGCAGAACACAGGATTTCATCAGAAACTCTGCTAATAAAAGAAATCTATATAATCTCAGTTCTAGGACATGCACATCTTCTGGGATCACAGTTAGAGCCTTTCCATTCTTATTTTCTTTAAAAACCAAGAAAGGTTTGTATAGACTTTTATTCATCATCTCCCCTGATTTTGGATGCCAGAGAAAAGCATCTTACCATATTGTAGCCCAGTTCTCATTAGTCTAGAACCTCCATACTCAAAGGCTTTTTTTCTTTTTTTTCCTCCAAGAAATGCATGCTGAGGTCACTGTCCTATCATGGGCCCTATCGAATCCAGTTTAGATAAAGAAAAAGGAAAGAAAAGAAGACAGAAAGAGGGAGAGAACGGTAAGGAAAGAGAGAGACAGAGACTGCAAGGGAGAAACAGAGAGAAACGGAGAAGAACGAGGAAAGGAAAGAAAGATGGGGGGAAAATGGTGGAAAAAATTTCCTAATCTCTGGGACATGAGGGAAAGTGTATGAGCAAACAATATACAACCACAATTACAGCAGTAGTTACCGTTGCCCTACGAATCTAATAAAACAACTTTTGACACCCTCTTTCTCTATTTCCCCTCCTTGTCCTGTATTTCATATTAGATGTGATTTTATCTTTTTATTAATTAAAGTTATTTCCCCTAATACCTCTTGAGTACCTTCTTACTAAGCAGGGGAGAGAATGTTGATTCATTTTGATCCTCGAAGTAATTCTTGGAGGTAGATAGCTGAGGATATGGAATAGTTGGTATCTGGCAGAGTCAGGACTCCTATCCTCTCCGTCCATACACATACCACTACCTCTACCCCACCACCTTCCCACCTTTGAATTCTTGCTATTTCCCATAAAATGTAAGCAAGGGTCTAAAGGGTATGCTTGGCCAAAAGGAATGGTGTTCAGGTGAAAGGAGGAACTAATCTGGTGAAAGGAGGAACATAGAGCCAGAGGCCAACAAGGAGAGCCATGTTAAAAAGTTGGAGCAAAGGCAAAAAAAAAAAATGAAGAACAGATATGGCATAAACATTTTAAGCCTATAGGAAATAATCCAGAGGGATTTTTCTATAAATGTATCACAAACTCAGTGCCTTTAAAATTAGCTGACTACAGAAACTTTTGTATTATTGCAGACATTTTTTGGATGAACTTGTCCCATCTCTAGAAAATTCCATTTCTGCTTTGAAATCTCCACGCCTCTCTCTCCCTCTCCCTCCCTCCTTCCCTCTCTCCTTTCTTTCCTCTCTCTCTTTCCCCATATTGTACAAAGTACACAATTTCAGAGAGAACAATGATACCAACTACTCTGATTTCATTAAAGTCATGAAAATGAAGAGCAAATTCTCGTACTGCTACCTTTTAAAAAGTTACAAAAATTGATTGCTTGTTTTTCTCTTCATTTCTGTTTGATTGCCCCCTCCCAGAGATAAGTATTATAAATAAATACAGATTTAATCTCCGTAATTCACCACCAAGGGGAAATGTGTAGTTCGGATGAATGGAAGAAAAGATAGATATAAAAAAAGACCCCTCTGCCGATCAAACCTTTCATTTCCAAGCAGAAATAATTACAGTGATGGTCAGTGGGGAGATTTGAGCAATTTACAGAGGTATAACAGCGGTTCCTATCAACACGGTTTTATATTCAGGGCAAGGCATAGAACTCTAGGTCCTGAAGCATTGCCTATAATCTTTATTTCATTTTTAGATGTTATGCTGTAATAAAATGTAAAAAGGGAATACATAAAAAGTTATAGAGGTGGGAAAAAACATGGTTTGAAGTTGTATGGCATTTCTTGACAGGGCATGTTCCTAAGGATATGCAGAGAATAACAAATGCCATTTGAAATAAGTACACTAGAGATCTGAAACTAGATTGAAAACCCAAGTCAATTTTCCTGAGTGTCATTTGATTAGCTTTCTTATATAGAATGGAGGTTTAAACAATGCTGGGATTCTGAGTGCAGAGGTGCTGGGGAACACAGTGAGAAATGGGTTCCTCCCACCAATTTCATTCCGATGGCTTTACAACATTATCTTTTCACATTCTTCCTGTGTTTTTGCAATAATCCACAAATGAAGCAATGTCAGAGAAAATGTGATTGATTGTGGTGAAGCACGCACGCACACTCACGTGCAGCAAGTTATTTTTCTATTCCCTTTCCAATTTGTCCCAAAGTTGCTCCAGGCAAATACCTGTAGCCAATTGCCGGGTTTGGGTAGGAAGATAGAAACAAAGTTCTCAAGCTTGAGGGGGAATTTTTGCACAGGTTACAAACAACTCAATTGTGCCTAGTGGCTGTTTTCATATATAGAGAAATTTCTCATGTTTTTGCCAAGATGTTTATTCCAGTTCCCCGAGATAGATTAGAAAGTCAACCTAAATAGTACCTAACAATTATGTTTAGGATAGAATTCCTGTAACATTCCCCACCCTTCTGTACCTTTTATTCTGTCTACACTGAACAGAGCAGGAATTTCATGCATAATAATGGCCTTACTAGTCTTTGATCCAAGTACAAACTTTTGATTTCATCATTAATTTAGTAGATCCTACCTTCTTTAATATATACCCTGAAAGTATTATTCTCATTATTCTGGTTTCTTTCCCAAGGGGAAAAAAAAAATCTACCTCTACTTAATGTAATCCTTTGCTCCCTAAAGTTATTTGTGTATCCTTGCCTTGTAGCAATTACATTCTTCTCCTGCCTTCAAAACCTCTTGTACCTTTTGTAAATTTCGTCAGCATTTGATTAATTTGTTCCTGTCCCTAAAATCTTGTTCTGATGGGACAGCTCTTGGTTTCCTAATCTTGCAGAATGCACAAGCTGATGGTGTGTGTCCAAATCTCAATACTTGAGTTCTGACAGTTGTAGGGATATAAAAGGTAGACCAACTTTAACTGTTTAATGACCAACGGGCTATTTGCTATCTCAGTCTTCCACAAGGCATTTCAACTGCCAGCCATTGTGGGAACAAGTTTTTTAGTGGGACAAGATACTGTCTGAAACATCTGGTTTTAGTCCAATGAATGGCTGGATTCTCCTTTTTGTTCTAGTGTCACTGCCCCCCTGTGAAGCATCTAATACAGCCCGAGAATATCATGTATGTATTTAGAACACCCAAGTTTTCCTAGCAAATCTTAGGCACTCCTTGCCCTTCCTTCACTCTTGCACAAAGTATGGAAGATGCCCTTGAATTCAGACTAGTAATGGTAGTCCTGACCAAAATGCTAACACCTCACTAACACTGAATGAACATTTCAAAGGGATAAGGGATGGCTACTTTAGCCCAATGTATAGAGGGGGAAACCCATGATATAAATTTAACATAGATGATGAGTCTATTAGAAAATGAATGAGTTAGGAACTCAAATGTAGCCTTTGTGGAGAGGGTGAATTTCTGAGCCTACAGTGGCAAACTGTAGTTATTTGGGTTATTTTGGAGAAAAACCTCCACAGCAAAATAATTTATTTGATGAATTTGGCTACTCCTACTGAATAGATTCCAAAATAATCTTTCAGTTTTCCATTTTATTTTATTACATATAAAACCAAAATGTAATGAGAGGGCATTTATCCAGCTATCCAATACAGTGGCCACGAACATTCTTTATAATTAGCACAACCTGCCTTATTCACAAGGACCATGCCATGATTTCCAATCAAACTCTAAAGATACTGAAATCAAGTGTCCCTACTGCTTGTTTAGGGTTGCTAAAGTCCATTGACATTTCTTTTAAATACATTTAATAGACCATGCATTTCCATGGTTTTTTTCTTGTGATCCCTGAGTTTCATTTCACTGATGCAATTCCTAGTTTAATCTGTTACTATCACCAGATTACACTTTATGAAAACCTGGGGGAAAAATAAACACTTTCATAAACACATGTACACACAGTTCTCTAACATCCACTGATAGCATTTCAGACAGGAAGGATTTTTTTATTGAAAATCAGTGTCAGGCTGCTCTCCCTAAGCTACTCTTCAGCCGACACCTCTCAGTCTATTGTCCAATATAGATTGTAAGACCCCAGGGAAGTGAATGTTGCTGAGTTCAAGAGATTTCTGGAGTTTAGTTAAGCTATCGATAAACTCTTCATGGATTATTCTAGCTCATAGACAACCCCTTTTGCTTTTGTTGTTTTATTTATAACACAATGATGCCACCTCCCTTGCTCTCACCCTAGCAAGCCAGAAGGATAAGAATTGTTAAGGATTTCTTCACTAATCATTCTACCTTTTGGCAACAATTCTGAATTGTTCTTCTGGAGTTCAGATCCACCAGGCTGGCCCCTGACCCGTTGCCTGAGAGTGTGCAGTGAAACCAGAATCAGAGATGGTGCTAGATGGCAGCTTGGAAGGGGAAACGACATGTCTAATAACTAACTGGAATGGCTAGTAATTAGCTGAAATGACAATAATTAACAGAAATGACAAGTCTAATAAATTTTTACTTAAGTGTTGTCACATGGCACTTTGGGTTTTTAGCTTTCCATTTTAAATATTAATCTCAATGGAGTTTACTTTAGATGAAAAGTCACATCAAGTATGGAGATGGAAGTAATTCTATACACACACTCCATCAAATTCTGTTTTATCAACGTCACTTATGCCATGATCAGCAGCAAATGGATTAAGATTTCATATTGTTCCCTTAAATATATATTCTTTTTGTGTGTACCTCATTTATGCAGCTCAAAAACATTCAGCCACAGGGATCAGAGGGAAAGTGGTTGTTTTTAATTTTCTTTGATATCTTCAAAGATAAGAAGGTCTCACCCCTTCCCTCTCCCCCCTTCTTCAGTAACAGACAAAGAAGGTTAAATCTTATTAGCATGTCCTATATAGCTAGTTGTAACCTAAGTGACCTGTCATGGCACTAAATGCCTACTAGAACTTTCTCTGTACTTGCAAGATGGAAATTTTATGCATCAATGCTTTTATGCATGCATCTGATTTGGGAAGTTCACTGCTTTATGGATATGAACATTGTGATCATGTAAATTGATCTACATAATGGGATTTTGTGTGTGTGCGTGCATATATCTATATGGATATGGATGTATGCAAGTGTATTCTAAAAGGAAATATAATACATGAAATGTTAACTTTAATGATATGAAATGCATTAAATTCAAACTACCTTGCATGTGTATGCAGATGCATTATGTCTCTATCATTGTGCTCTGCAGGGATTTAAGGCAGAAAAAAAAATTCATCATATACTCTGATGTGCCATGCTAAATGAGAGTGCAACATGGCCCTATTCTAGGCAATAAATAAGATCCAAGGAAACCAAGACTTACGAAGCTTTTAAGGACAGCCCTTAGCAAAACTGCCATAAAAATGAAATTTTATTCCAGGGCATACAGCTCATCCTTTCAGGTACCCTGACTAAGCTCCTTTTGTCTCTACACTCTCATCTACTGGAAACTAAGAGTTCTAAATTGCAGAGTTCTGATAACCAAAAAATGCATTAAGTTTCCAACTTTCTTCTCACGAAAATTCATTCACCATTGAGTCTCATTACTTCAAGGTCTAAGAGATTTAGTCAGATAAACTAAATGAGCTAAAGCATTAATTCCTTAAAGACTTACTTTTCTCGACAACATAATGCCTTAACCCAGGCCCTAATTCAAATTATCTTTAATGAAGCTTGTTTTGGTAAACCTAATCCTTGAAATTAATTTCAGGCCTATGGTACTCTAAGAGGGTTGTATTCTGTACATCACCCTCAAAACTGTGTCTAGTGTGCTCCTGAATGTCCTAAAGCAATCTGGTCATTCATTTTTCGAAGCTAGATTCAAATTGCTCAGCTTTCTATTTGTCATCATCGTCAAAGAGTAGATACTTAATTCATATTTAATAATTATGCTGATACAGTAGATATTGACAATTTTCAAATACATCACTATAGATTCATCTGAACTACAGACCTATTCAACACATAAAGAAAAAAAAAACTACAACATAGAGGGCAAAATAAAAAAAAAAAAATAAGGCAGAAATAAACGGGCTTATTACAGACCTTCTAATTATCCAGATGGCAGCAGAATTAGAAAACCAGTAACCCCATGGATTCAGCCTCTGAAATCTAGTTGTCATTTGATCAAGAATAATCTTATGTATCCAATCAGTTTGTTCACTTGGTAAATATTTATTTCATACCTATTAATTATGGAGAAGACAAGGACAAGTAACAACTGGTCTTTTTCCTCAATTTTCTTTTCTAAGCTATGTAGAGTATCGGCATTAAAAAAAAAAAGGAATACATGTTAAATTCAATGGCATAATTGTTTTTCATTTATGACGTTGACCTGATAATTAATTATATAGATAATATTTGAAACTCAAACTATATTCAGGGCAGTCAGGCATATTGAGTTTGACAATGTTCTCCATCCACCACCAGAAGTGTCTGCCTGGAACTTCAGAATGTGATTGACCCTAAATCCAACCACTTGTGTCATTATAAAAAGACCATATAAGGCACACACACACAAAAACTACATGAAGATGCAGGCAGAGATTGGAGTGATATAGCTACACATCAAGGACTGTCAAGAGACAAAAGAAGTTAGGGAAAGGCACCAAGGGATTCTTCCCTGTAGGCTTCAAAGGAAGCATGGCCCTGCTGATTCCTTAATTTTATATTTCTAGACTCCAGATCTGTGAGGGAATAGATTTCTGTTGTCTAGAGCCATTCACTTTGTGATAATTAATTATGGCAGCTCCAGGAAATTAATACAGTTGATATGTTTAATTGTTTTTGATAAATGATGCGCACCAAATACCTGGTCCAGAAATTGGGATAGGCAAAGTTTCAGCCTAACTTTTGATCAACCTAGGAAACATATTTATCAAGGTATATGTATATGTAATAAATTTGTTACAAATACAATTATCATTTTCCTGTTTATAGTTGCTTAGATGTTGATTATATTTATTAGTCTAGTCAGTAGATGCTAGGTTACATTGCAATAATAAAAATCTCAGTGTTTTGAAAAAAAAAATAATGTTATTTCTTGCTCACATACCCATAGAGTGAGAACAGGATACTCTTCTCTGCTTTTTCCTCACTCTGGAGCCCTATCTAAAGGGGAAATAAAAGGTCTGGAGGATCTAGAATTCACACTCAAATATCTTATTTCCACTGACAACCTGTTGGAAAGAACTGGGCACATTATTCAACTAACAAGAGGTCATGAAAAGCAATCCCACCAGGAGCCCAAAGGTAGAGGGCAAAAAGAACAGCAAACATGGCCACTGCGTCATGCCCAGTGTACTCTCAGATTCTTGAGACTATTATTTTTCCATGCTTCTACACTTTTGGACAGTATGGTAATCAAGTTTTTTGGTTGATGTATTGATGGATATTATTTGTCAAGCTAATTAATCAAGAAGCATATTTTAAATGACCAGATGAGATAGGTTTCTATTTTGTATTTGGTCTTATGATTCTCACTGCCTTAAAGCTGAATATGTTAATATACTGCCATTATAGGAAATATCAAGAGGAATTCAGGATATCATAAAGAAACTGATATGCAACATAATAAACCTGGTATTTCCCCCACCCCCGCATTTATTACTTCACATTTAGAATTTTTGCAATTGTAGTTACTTAAAGGATGAGAAAATTAAATGCATTTCTAAAAACAGAAACGATATTATTATGGGGATATGTGAGAAAATCAAATAGATTGAGTTCCAATAGCCAAGAAAAAGTTAAAAGGTGATTTGATGGCCTTCCTTAATTTATGACTGTCTTTGAACAGTGATTTTCTGAAGAAGATGCTGCCTAGTGGGTTTTCAAAATTATTCTGTTGTGTTTGACTTTTAACTATAACACAGTATGGAGAAATGTCTTTAAATGAGTGAAAGTAGCCATTCGGGTGAAGGTCCTAATAAATAGCATCTCCACAACTGGAGCACCTCAGAGAGAGCAACTGGGCTGGTTGAAATCTCACTAATCTCCTTTCATGAAGATGGCTCCAAAGGCAAAGAAGGAAGCCCCTGCCCCTCCCAAAGCTGAAGCCAAAGGAAAGGCTTTGAAAGCTAAGAAAGCAGTGCTGAAAGGCGTGCACAATCACAAAAAAGGAAGATCCGTCCGTCACCTACATTCCGATGACCCAAGACCCTATGTCTCTCAAGGCAGCCCAAATATCCTCGAAAGAGCGCCCCCCGGAGAAACAAGCTTGATCACTATGCCATCATCAAGTTCCCCCTGACTACTGAGTCAGCCCTGAAGAAAATAGAAGACAACACACTTGTGTTCATTGTGGATGTCAAGGCGGATGAGCACCAGATCAAACAGGCTGTGAAGAAGCTCTATGACATTGATGTGGCCAAGGTCAACACCTTGATCAGGCCTGATGGAGAGAAGAAAGCGTATGTTCCACTGGCTCCTGACTATGATGCTTTGGATGTTGCCAACAAAACTGGGATCATCTAAACTGTGTCCAGCCGGCTATAAATCTAAATATAAATTTTTTCACCATAAAAAGAAAAAGAAAAAGAAATCTCACTAATCTCTTGGCAGGAACTCTTTAAACTCTTTACCTCCCTTTACTGACCTGCATACCAATACGTCCACTTGCTAGTCCTCTTTCACTGAGGTGTATAAGTTTTTTCCTACTCCCAAGTCCCATGCCATTTTATCACACGAGCTGATTATGAGCTGAGTCTGAACTGGATTGGCATCTTTCCCTAAATTTATGCCAAATCCTGGTTTTTATTTGGCCAATGAGTTCCTGGTTAAGGTGACAGCTATTTACACAAGCAACACTTTTAAGTTTAAAGTATGATACCTTTCAGAAAAAGAAAATACTTAAATTAAGGCTTGAAGACTTCAAAGAAATGAAAGTATAATATGAAAATGATAAACAGAGATAGGCAGATTTTATGTGTTTTTCCCTCTCGGATCATACTGCATGGCTGTCATCTTTGGTATATCTAGGTAAGATCTGGCCTTTTATTCTCCTTATGGAATATGCTTTGAGGACCTCACACATTCACCATATAGTACGGTAAGTTGAAAATGCTTTTTATCTTGATTTTTACTGTTCAGCAATGAATGGTCAGAACAGTTGAGAGCTAAAAACGTTTTTGACAACACAAATTGTATGATAACACTCATTTAGCTATGGTCCTAACTGAAGAAAAAAATATAAGAATTTTCTTTCTTTCTTTCTTTCTTTCTTTCTTTCTTTCTTTCTCTCTTTTTCTCTTTCTCTCTCTCTCTCTCTCTCTCTCTTTCTTCTTCCTTTCTTATGTGGAGGCTGAGAAAAATTAAGGCCATTCCACCTCAAGTTTAGCATTAGCCCAAGTACAGCCATCTTAGGCCACTGTGAATAAGAGCTGAACTTTACAGGAAAAACTGCAGAATGTCCTCGGCAGGGAATCCCATATCATATCAGGAAGACAACAGAGCCCAAGCCAGTGGCAGAAAGTCCCATATTAGAATGAGAACAGAGCTCAATGCCCTGGAAAGCCCCATATCAGAATGTAAACAGAACTTGAGAAGTTCCTCCACCCCTTCTGAAAATCCCCTAAACCAGCTCATAAAAAACCCAGCTGTAACCCACTTCGGGGTCCAAGTTCCTGCTCCGCTGTGTCAGGTACACTTGGACCCAAGTTCGAGCTTGCTAATAAACCCTCATGCGCTTGCATGGGTGTCGGCTCCTTGGTGGTTTCTCAGATTCACAATCTTGGGCACAACACTTTCTTTCTTTCTTTCTTTCTTTCTTTCTTTCTTTCTTTCTTTCTTTCTTTCTTCCTTCCTTCCTTCCTTCCTTCCTTCCTTCCTTTCTTCTTTCTTTCTTTCTTTCTTTCTTTCTTTCTTTCTTTCTTTTCTTTCTTTCTCTTTCTTTCTTCTTTCTTTCTTTCTTTCTTTCTTTCTTTCTTTCTTTCTTCTTTCTTTCTTTTTCTTTCTTTCTTTTCTTCTTTTCTTCCTCCCTCCCTCTCTCTTCTTCTTCTTTTTTTTTTTAATGGGACCCTGACCTGAACCTTTACAGCTCTGTTAAGAAGCAAAAAACTAGGTTTAGTAGGGCATGTCAAGAGTACAGCTTTTTATGTGGAATCTAAAAAATAAAATGAATGAACAAAAAAAAAACCCAGAAACAGATCCATAAATACAGAGAAAAAACTAGAGGTTGCCAGAGTATAAAAGGGGGGGATATGGGCAAAATGCGTGGGAGGTACAGACTTCTAGTTATGGAATAAAAAATTCACAAGGATGAATTGGGTTATATGGTGATAGACAGTAGCTACATTTGTGGTGAGCATAGCATAATATACAGATTTGTCTAATCACTAGATTGCACACTTGAAACTAACATAACATTGTTTTACAACTGTACTTCAATTTAAAAAAAAAAAAGCATATAATCCCGGAAAAAAAGAGTTTTTTAGGCTTCTATGCGTACCTCTGTAAGAACAGGTACATCTCACAAATACCTGTGTTTCTGAGGTATTGCCATACTCTCCATTTGTGTAAAGAAAAACATTTTACAAATAAAATAAAAAGCACTTCTATTGCTTTGTCGCCATCAAAATAGCATATTCATTTATAGCAGTATCAGGGGAAAGTAGAATGGGGAGGCAGGGTTTAGAGGTCAGGTCTCTTGAAACCACTCTCTTCTATGTCATTTACTGCTAAAATGACCTTTGTCAAGTCATTACAGTTCCCCGGGGTTCACTTTCCACCTTCTTCAATGGCTAGATGTAATGAAACTGCTATTAAAATAACTTAACTAAATATCACTTACAGGATATTTTATCCCCTTCATTCATTCCTGTATCAGGGAGTAGTGACTAGGGACAATATCAAATACATTTAGTATTATATTTAAGAAATATTTTAGACCAGAAATTTTCACTTTTTTTTAATTTATTCTGAATTAATCTATTCAGATGTTTATATATATTCAACCTTTACCTTCCTATGTAATTTCTGGTGTTTTACTTTATTTCAGGTGGGTGAAAATACTGTTCTTCCCACTCGGTTTTTATGATCAATATGGTAAAGGCATATATTTCTAGAGGTATAAATTCCACAGACTCTGAGTGTCCCATTTAACTTGACACAAATTCTGTAAACTTTAGTTACCTGCTTTTCTAGCTTGGAGGAAATTAAAATTAGAAAATTCTAAGAAACTTTTCAGAGACATCGAATGAGACACAACTAACCTCAATCCAGGAAAACAAAAGTGTTTCCTGGGGGTAGAGGTGGGGCTGAAATGTTTTAAAATGCAGACAAGGACTGTGAATTTCATAATGTATGATTTTGTTTTGTGGATTTATTTATTAAAATAAATGGATTTTATATCTAAAGCATATGCAAGTCATTATTTGAAGCTACAAATGCTGATAAGACATAATCCATTTATTTACCCAAAGAAATTCAATTGGGAAATAAACCTAGACATAATACAGACACAATGAAGTGTTTGTGGGTATGCTAAGTATAGCCTTACTTTTGGAAGTGCTAATCGATGCAATCAGACTTGAGGTTCCTAATTCCAACCCAAGTTTTATGCCATGGGCCATTTTTATAATTAAGGTCTTACAATGGGTCTTACTTAGATAAGGCAGCAGGAAAGTCAATGATATGTAGAGGATAGGATATGAAGTGTCAGAATTTCATTGGTCTTAGTGACAAGAACTGCTCAAACATGACATGTAAGCTCAATGCAAGCAGAACAATGGGCAGAAGGCAATTATGTTGTTAGTAGGGATGCTGTGCAAGACTTCTCAGAGATTGTTCCTCACTTTTCTGGACCAAGAAATGATGAGGATGTCAAGGGGTGCTAGTTTGATGTCATTCCTTAAGTGGGAGTGTTTCCAGGGCCTTATCTCTGGACATTAGTGAGCAGAACTGTTGTTTATATAGTTCCTGATTCCTATAAGTGAAGAACTCAAGAGGCACCTGGGTGACTCAGTCAGTTAAGTGGCCAACTCTTGATTTTAGCACAGGTCATGATCTCAGGGTTCTCGGATTAAGCCCCACATCTGGCTCTACAGTCAGCAGGGAGTCTGCTGGAGATTCTCTCTCTTCACTCACCCTACCACTCCCCCTGGCCATGAGAGCTCTCTCTCCTTCTCTAAAATAAATAAATCTTAAAAGAAAAAAAGAACTCATGTTTGATGGGCATGTGGAAGAAAGTTATGCAGATGCTAGATGCTAGATGCCCAGTTAAACAAGGAAAGTTTCTTTAAAGCAAAACCTCTACTGCAGTATCTTTTGTCCATCGTATTGAAAACTGTGAGAACAATAGTTGAATCTTAAATTCATGAACACGTTAAAAAGGATTTTTTCAAAATAGAAAAAGGCAGGTACATCTATGAAGAGGCTTATTTTGGTTCAGGTATCTCCTTACTTGGCATTTTTAGGGGTGCAAACCTTATGGCATAAAGTAGTGTCTACAGGTAAGAAATGAATCAAGGAAACATGAGCAATGAGTCAGTTTATCTTATACCTGTCTAGGTTTTCCATGGTACAAAGGTCATGAGCAGTTCCAGTAAAAAGTCATTTAATCAATGGTTATTAATTAGAAAGGAAGTGCCATAACTGGCTGGGAACCCATCAAAAAGTGTGGATTCGGTATTTAGAAAGGGTCCTTTACTAGGTGGAGTATAAAATTTGAATTTATTAAAAACGAACAGAAAACAAGAAAATAAAATCTCTCTCAATAAAACTGTTCTCCTCTTCCTCTAGATTGTATAATATTGTTACTAAAGTAGATGGTATAGTTCAGACTCTGTAGAGTCCATGTGCAGTGAGTGTCTCAAGGTGCAAAGGATTAATAATAATAAAGGAGAGGTCTATGAGAAAAACAGTTTTTAATTTGGGATGAAGGAAAAATCAGTGCGGTCCTGGTTGTGAGTTGTCACACATCCTGGAAAGAGTGATTGCAATACGGAGGAGATATTTTCTTTGTTTTCCTGTTTGTTTGTTTGTTTTTTGCTTGTGTGCATGCATATACACATACATATGCATGCAAATTCATGGCATAGAATCCCAGATAATTCTCTCCTTGTTTAGAATGTTCACTATTGAGCCAGTCTTGAACCAGTTTTAGTTTCTACCAGGATGTATCATCCTACTCATCACCAGGCCAATAAAATCTCACAGTTAGCTAGTCAGATAAATCCTTGTCTTTTTTTGCATTAACGTAGAACTCTAAAAGGAGCACCTTATAGATAAGGGGGATACAGGTAATATGAGATTGCCTCATTAGAGCGCCATTAACACATCTCCTACTATGGGGCTCTGTTAGGATGTCTTCTCAATCTTTTCAGTTACATCTGAGACAAGAGTGACTGGTTTTGTTCAGCCAATTTCCCACAAAGAGGAAGCAACGTGCTATTTTGGTGTGCTTTTTGTTTGTTTGCTTTTTTATTTTTTACTTTTCCAGAAATGTTGTTGTTTGCTTTATAAAAGTCAGTGCGTGTGCCAGCCCAAATAGGGTAAAAGCAGGCTGTCCGGAGGTGCAGAAGCTGAGTGGCAGACTAGCCCTCTTCACCAACTGAATCACTTACTCCAAGCACAAGCGATTCAATTTTGTGCCTCAGCAAAACTGCAGATTACTACATGCTGTAGACCAGTGGGTTTCAACCCTGGCTGCAAATTAGAATTCCCTAGGGAGGTACTTTTAAATATCGATGCTTAGCAACCCCCCACACCTGTGGAATGAAGCCAGATTCCTTCAGGTTGTGTCCCTGGGATGTTTGTGCCTGTGTGTGTGTGTGTGTGTGTGTGTGTGCATGCGTGTTTATATGTGTGTTCATGTGGACATCTCTGAGCATATGTCTGCATGTGTGTTTACATGTATATGTAGTAGGTATATATGTGTACAGGGCCAGGGTGCTTGGGATCCCAGAGGATTCTTATACACGTGAAGGAATCAGGCCTGAGAATCAGAGATGTATACATCTTCATAAATCCTTGACCCAAATCTGAAACTATCAAATTTATGAATAAGGGAACACTATAACTTAATAAGAAATGAAGAATGCACAGTTAATAGTCTCTAAGAAAATAAAGTTACATAATAAATATTTTTAATGACTAGATGACATCTTCATTTCTGCACAGAGAGACCAAAAGGGGATTTGAACCAAGGCTAAAGTTTTTCTGGAAATGTTCACCTGTGTCCATCCTAATACATGAAGACATTAAGAATCGGCACCCCCACACTCCACACCAATACCATACCACAGGTAACCTTATCCTGAAAATGTTTTGAATTTGGAATGACAAATCATCATCACCTTAGCCTGAGAAATATTTTAGCAATAGATTTTAAATCGCATACATTTAAGGCACAGTTTTTCACAGAATACTTACCTTTACTACATATTTATCTCCTATTTATACTTACACATACAACCTGTGTGCAAAGCTTGCTAACGAGCTGAGAGAGAATCTTTGCCCACAGAGCAATAAAAGAGAATCAGTTCTGGGTAAATTTGGATATCTTGTCTTCCAGGATCTTCTAATTCTTCCTATGTCCTACCCAGCTTCTGTTCCAGGAGAGTTTTCCTTGGGCGGCTAACACCTTGCCTCAAGGTCATTATCACCTCTCACTAGTTACAGGACTGCATTATGCACCTCAAAATGGCTCCTTAATTTGTTTATCTAAGTACAGCTTTTCTCCTTAACCTCAGAGTCCTTGTGTGGCTGTTCTTTATCAGGCCTGATATTCTCTGACGTCCTATAGCTGCCAGGAGAGTTATATATGTCAGAGAGGATCATCTCTCAATTCCACCTCAGCTGAACATTGGTTTCTCCCACGGAACACATCTCATCACCTACTTTGCAAATTTTATACCCTTCTGGAAACACTGGTATTCCACCTGCCTGCAGTGGACACTGCAAAGGTTCTAGTTTCACTTAGGAATCTATTTTAAGATCATCAAGTGATTGACCAATCTCTTTAATATTTAGAAACATGATTTCCACATCACTAGTAAGTGATGTAAACAGGAAATAGGAAATACTTTGCAAATTACTTTTGTGGTTACTTTGCCTTAAATAAAATGATCTTGTTCACGCAGACTCCATTTGGTGGAAAAGTCACCTCTCCCTCTATCACCATCCCTCCAAAAAAGCAAATTTGAGACAGAGAGCAGGCTGCCAGACTGCCACTTCTACTACTGTCTCCTCAGGCCACAGGCACAATATATCTATGTAACTAGTTCACGTGTTTATATAAACACTTCAAAACACCCAATCAATCACTTCTTTCTAGCCAGCACTTTTCTTAGGGAAGTATATGCCCCTGACCTAGTGGAGACTCAATGTAACTCCTTTCTTTCATGAGCTCAGGGTTTAATGGGCCAAACACAACAATGGCACAGATGAGCAATTTCAAGGAGTTCTCATTATAACCAGGATCCGCGTTACAGAGATTCAGAGGACACATGTCAGAACACAACTCCTGCCTTTAAAGGTATTTTTTTTTATACAAGTATTACAAACAACGAAGCACACAAGGCTGACAGCTTTCTAAAGGTCGAAAAAGGTTATGATTCTCCTTCTAACTGTAAAACTCTGTATAAGTAGAAATTTAAGTTTCTATCTTCCAGAATGTTAACTTCAGTAACAGTACGTTCTATTAAAATCTACGCAATAAGCCAGACCATAATCTCTGGTCTGGGAGAGTAAGATCAGAGACTTTCTGGACATATATCTCCTTTTAATTAAATCAATATATAAATATATTTTATACTATGTAGTGCTTTTCAAATGCTTCCATTTCTCAGTTGTTCCCTGTACATATGCCACCTCTATCCCCCTCCCTTGTTTCTCGCCGATTCTTCTATAATCAGTCTCCTTGTTTTTTACTGAAAACCACAAATGAGAGCTGGGATTAGTGAAGTGTGCTTTAAGACCAGGAAGCTCTATCAGGAAATACAATCTGTCCTCCACAGACACAATATCTGTGGAAACGAAACAAAAAATTCTTTACTGAATCAACACTAACCACAGCATAGCCTGCATGGGGGAAGCAGACACACATTATCACAAAGGCTAAGGAGCATAAAACCACTGAGCCTGCAGTTGCAGGGTCATAAAATCTTGTTTTCTATTTGAAAAGCATTTAATGCTGGACATTTTGAATGCCTCATCTCAGAGAAAGCCTGGGTACAAGGGACTGAATAATTACATCTTGCAAAAGATGGGGAGTCATCATGTCAGAGAAAGCAGATGGTCTCCCCATCATTCCAATACCCCAAATCCAAACAAGCTCAGTGCGTTTTGACAATCCGACAGTTGATAGAGAAAAAAGCATTTCACTCTTAATTCTAAATAGAAGCAAGGGCCTGAAGATGAACACAGGGCTCTTCCAGGAACCGAAATGTAAACTCCCATCTCCACTGGGGTTGAGGGGATGGGACCAGACTGCCCACCCAGAGTGTGCCATATCTATTGGTACTAAATAGAGCTTAACAGAATATTCCAAATGGATCGCAGAGTTCAGGCTCATTAGAGGCAGTATATCACTTTCCTGAGGAGAATAGTTGGAGGTCGATATTTAGAATGCCTGTGAATTCTTTGGTGCGTGGGAAAGGTGTCCTAAAATATTACTAGAATTACCACCTGGAGTATGTATCAAATCAAAGATGAGTCTGTATTTAAGTTGGTTAAGTTGGTTAAGATCACCAATTACACACAAGCGTGTAGATTTGTAAAATTTCTCCTTTTGACAATTAGTCAACCTCTTAGAGATATTTCTCAGCACTCAAGTAAAGAATTAGGACTATTATCCAGAAACTCTAGGTTAAAATTCTTGGTTCCAAATGAGGACCAAAATGATAAGTTAATTGAACTGTACTGGAAAGGACAGAGGATGAGAAAACGATGTTGGATCTGTCCTTTTGAAATTGCCATTTCAAGATTTAAAGGTGTGTGCCTCCATTTCCTAACATGGAAAGGAACTAATAACATCTGTTTCATCTACAGGTATTAAAATAATGAAAATAAAATGAAGAAGTGAAAGTTTGTAGCAAAAGCACAAAATGGCTGTTCAGTGTAAAACTGACACAGTCCTAATTTTAGGCTCTTTTTTTAATCTCTCACTTTCTTCCTAGGCAGAGGCATCCATGCCTATGGCTATTGCCACTGCAAAGATGCTGAGAAGTCCCAAGGCCTTTTCTAAGAAAGACTTATTTTTAAATACAAATATTCCACCCCTACTCCAGAGCCTCACCTTAATTTTAGCATCCTCACCTCCACCTCCATGCATCCGTCAACCTGCCAGGCCACTGTCACTCTTACCCATGGCAGGAGGGAGATGGGACAGAGGGGAAAAGTTATCATTACACACTAAATACAGTTTTATTTTATTTTGCCCTTGTTTACTTTTTTATTTGATTTTCTTATTCCCTAGAGGTAAAGGTTTGACATCACCTTTCAAGATAACGTAATTCACAAGAGCTGGAGTTCATAAGGGGACTCTTGGTTACATTAAGGTAAAACAAACATATTCTCAAATGAAGCACAATTTGTTTTGCATTTATCGTAAAACAGTGCCTTCATTCAGGCTGAGTTATATTGCTGAACATTTGTTTTTTACTTCGAGAAATTTGTTCATTTTCTGGGCCCAGATGCCATTCAGTAAAGACCTCAAAAATCTGTCTCTCCTGAAAGAAGGTTGACAGTAGACTCTGTCACAAGATAGTGAGGTGGGGTCTGGGCTGGGGATCCAGGAAGCACCCACACTGACTTCAATCCAACCTGTTTACCAAGGAATCTCATTCCACTTGAGTCTAAGATGAGATTATTTTATTTCTTTTAAACATTACCCCAAAACATGCTAGGTTGAAACCCCTCGTCTTCTCTCCAACCTTTTAACAACATTCTGGAAAGATCCTATTACTTTCCATCTATTTTAAATATCAAAATTGGTCAGTCCACATGAAAAGTTCCATCTCTCTCATATGATGCTGAATGCTTTCCTTTGCTTCTGCTGGCTTAAGGGCTGGCTGGCACTTTTCACTTTCTTGCCATTGTCCTTTTCTTAAGGACTAGCTCCTCACAAATGAAGGACAAGGACAAAACAATGAAGGATAAGGGCAAATGTCCTTTATCTTATCTTACTGGGCATAATTTTAATCCTTTTCTGCTGATATCGCCTGCTTTTCTGCCTAACTTTGACCCATCACCTATGATGGCCTGTGTGCGGCAGGTGTCCATGCTATTCACACTCCTGGAGCCCAACTGTGTAATGCAAGGGGCTAATACAGCCTCCAGATCAATTAGAACACTAGCCAGCCTGCATGCTCTCTCTGCCCTAGGTTCTCACTTACTTTTTGCAACATGGAACTGTTCATTCAGAGGGCAGCTCTGTTGCTGCCACCTTCACTCTTGCTTCCACGGTGTTTTGCGGTGTCCATTTGACCTAGAGGTAAGTCATCTTTGCCAAGCCAATTGATATGAGTCAAGCTTGCTACATTTACTCTGTCTGCCTCCTCTCTTCAGTTTACTTTTCTTCCACTGGGGTAGATAGTCATTTGACTATCTCTGAAGATATCCAACATGGAAATGAGATCTAGTCTCCCCCTCTCACCAGTATCTCTCATCTCTTCATTAGAGATTTTCTTGGGCCTCCATGCACACACTCCTCATGAAAATAGTGACTCTCCCCTCAATACAAAGCTCACTTACAGAGCCTGGGTGAGATGAAGACAGCAGGGTAGATATATATTGTAGGAGGGTCAGCTGTGCTAACTTTTAATAAACCCTGGGAAGCTCTATCCTCAGTTGTTAGTGGCTTTTTTAAGATGGTGGTTTTCTTACCACATTTTTTGTTTTCAGGTGTATAAAGTACTTACATCTCACATCAGTTCTTTGGAGTCTGCACTCTGATACCTCTTGCTTCCTCACTAGTCCAGTTCCCATAAAGTAGCCAGAGAAGCCCCCTTAAATTCCACAATAACACCCAGCAAAATCAGGCACCTCCACCGCCTCTCTGAGGAATGTCACTTTAATTCTTCTTCTCTTTTTATGTTCTAATTATCTCTATATTTATGTGAACATCACTCTCTCTAGATATGTAGATATAGATGCAGACACTTTTTGTTTCCCAATTTGCTTATTATGTACAGTTTGCTTTCTTGCCTCAAGCTCTCCTGCCTGGACTGTTCTTTTCAGGAACCACTAGCCCACCACTAGCACCACTATTACTGGTTCACCTTAACCACGCCCTCTAGCTCCAGCCAAGGTAAGGTGCTCACAGGCAGCTAGGGATTAATGACCAGTGCCTGCCTTAGTCCCATTCATCTGTAAGTTTTCAGGTTAACGACACTCTTTAAGGTGCTTCTCTGTCTTTGTGATTAAGTTAGTTTGCCCCCTTTGCCCTTTTATAACTCTCATCATACTTGAAATTACTTGCTCACTGACTATGTTCTCTGTTAAATTATATGGTTCTTGAGGACAGGGGTCAATCTCATGGATCTATCTTGTTCACGGGTATATCCTTACTACCTAATGCATTTCCCTAACAGCTACTTATTTATTAAGTGAATTGATAAATGTATGGAGAATGGAAATACTTGTCATTAATTTTTATTAGATTTAGCAAATGATTGTTCAACCCTTCATTTGAATCTGCCCTTGGAGCTGTGAGGAACCTTATCGACTCTATCCTTCTCCACCTCTATTGATTTGGCTGCATATTCTTGGTTTCTATCCAGTCAGAGTCTGTTTGAGATTGCCACTGTATCCTCATTTCCATCTGTACTGAAGAGGCCGGTGAAAACACATATTTTTGAAATCAACAGAAAGTGAGTTTTACATATTTTTAAATTAGATCTCTTTGAAGTCAACATTTTTTTTAAATGAAATAGTGCTTTGAGCTCCTAATGTTTTGTAAATCTTAATTTTAGCACTGCCTACAGTGCATTTTTAAATGCTCTTTACAGGACAGTTTAAGTGGCCAAACCTAACATCAATCATTGTCTCTAAGACAAAAATCTTAGTTTTTAAACTTTCCTCATATGTGTGTTTGTTTAGTTTTTAATGCTTAACTTATAATGAACCAGAATTTTTCTAATTGCTTCTGACTTAAAACAATGAAGTTCTAGAGAATGCTTACCCTCAGCATATTTGTGCAGATGAAACATTGGCAGCACTCAAGAACCTTCTATCTGGTTCCCCATCACATTACGCTCATCTCTGGACCACACCACCACTGGCATAGTTAGTGCATCCTTCCACATTACATCACATTTCTTTGTTTTCTCTTTTCCTCTGGCATTTTTACTTAGCTGACCTGTCTGCTAATAGTACAAAGCCAAACCCTACTACTGAGGAGACTCAGAGGCCAAATACATCTTCCTCCTTATTTTATAGAACAGAGACCAAGATCCCCAGGACAATGTGATTCTCCTGTAGATCACAACTAGTTAAGGGAAGAGTCTTGGCTATAATATGGGGCTTCTCATACCCAGGCGAGTGCTCTTTCTACTATAAAACACGTGCATATTAAGTCAAGTATTCTGGAAGTAATTTACCATATTTGTTAGCTAACTAAATTGCAGATTGAAGCTGAAGGACTTGAATCACTTTAGTTCAGATATTCAAATCCCACTAATCAGTAAATGAAGTACATACAACTGAGGACCAGAGATGGGGGGAAATACCCAATTATAAAAATATTTGTAGGGGCACCTGACTGGCCCAGTTGATAGAGCATTTGACTCTTGATTTCAGGGTTGTGAGTTCAATCCCTGTGTTGGGCATAGAGACTAAAAACACTGTAGATAGCACAACTGAATAATTTCAGGGAAATCAGACAAAATTTTAAAAAATAATAAATCTTTCACCCCACTTTTTTTTCAGTCTGTTGTGTTTTTGGTTTGATTTCACTTCAAAGTGTTCAACTCCCCTGCCCTCACTTGGTCTTCAGAGAAGCCATCAGAATGCAGCACCAGGCTTCTCCCCCTGTCTCTCTTGCAGCTGCAATCCCACATTCCCCAACTGTCAGAGAAATCCCTCCTCCCAGAAACGGTAGCTGGGCGTCTTTCTCTGAAGTTTTGTGGTAGTGGTCAGCTGCTGTCACTAAGGATTAACTGGTCTCAGAATAACCAGAAACATAAATCAAAGTGGGAGCAGAAAAGACAGATCCTCCTCACCAAGTCCACGAAGGAAAGGAAATGCGGCATCTAGACTCTTTCATCTTCTCAGCCACACCCACACGTGGAGAGTCGGCTGCATTAGCACAGTCGTCTTCAAAGGCAGAGGACAGCAAAGCAAGAGGGGAGAAAAAAGAAAAAAAAAATCTTAATGACTAATTGGCAAACCATCTGTCTATATGTGTTATCTCCCTATGTTACCTTCACAATTTTCCTTTTTAAGTTCTCATTGATCTAAGCCTGAAGACATTAAAGGTTGTAATATATTCTGGTCTGCTCATCAGCAAAGTCATCCTAGTGTGTCAGGGCTGGGCAAGCCTGTCGTCCAAAGCCTAGGTTACCAATAAAGAAAACTGAAGGCCAACGGTTTAGATGACTTGGCCAGACTCCTGTATCTCCTTGGAGAAAGAGCCAGGGCTAATGATTCCATGTACTGAGTCCTTCCTCATACAGCCTTCTTGCTAGGACAATGTCTTATTAAAAAAATATCTTCCCTTTACCATATGGTACTTTATGCCTTTATTGCTGCCTTTTCCATCTTCCTAACTCCAGAGTGGAAGCCTTGGTTTCTACCTTCTTCCATCAAAACTTCCAATTAGAAAATGTTTTACATCTGTCTTTCACCAGTTAAGATGAATGAGATTCCCCATGCCACCTTCCCTGAGGGTGTGTTCATGTTTAGTCACGTAATCTGAGTTCTGGAATGGAAAATTTTCATGCCTGCTAAAGGGTTTGTCATCAGGACAGATTGTGGGAAGGGATGGGGGTGGGTTTTTTGACACTCTAGTCTCTGAGCTACTAATGTCTATGATTAGTAATAACAAAATTCACACATCACTTCCCTTTCAGAAACCCATGTAGGGGATCGGTTAGTAATTGTAAGATAGGCAAGTTCAGTTTCATAAGGTGATAGCCTGGAAGATCCCTCTAGGTTAGAACAGCATTCACCAGTGTAATGTAGAGTATTCCTACTTTTCCAGAGGACACGGTAAAAGGTTTCTCTATTTCTCATTCTCTCTTTTTTTAAATCTGAATAAATGTATCTTCAGTGTCATTGCTGTTGTGTGCATTTCAGGGTCTCTCTACTCTGCCTCAGACCTCCTGGGGACTCAGAAGAGGGAACATCTGTTTGTCTGTTTTACTCCCTTTTGCAGAACTTGCTAAATAGGGAAGAAGCTAAATTTTTAATGTTCCCGAAGCTCTGTGTGTGAAACGATGATATTGGGTTGCAATTGAAGAAGAGTTTTAAGACAGGCAATTTTATACCAACTTACATAATGCATGCCAAAGTGTGAGGCTGTTATGGAATCGCATCTGCAATTGTGAGCTGCATAATACAGCAATAGTATTTGAATATTATCAGATTGTAAATGGCGGAAATGTGGTATTAAGTGTTTGTGAGGAGTGAATTATGCCCTATTATATCACAGAGACCCTGGGAGCAGTGGAAGCAGCCGGTGAATGGCGGGTTTCTCTGATTTATTAACAGGGTTAGTTGACTGGGATTATGCTTATTTTTATGTGAGGCACCATCATCAGTTCTGAGGCTCTACTCTAAAGAGGACACACACAGAGAGGAGAGATAATACTCGCATGCCTCCCCTCATGCATGTCACAGCACCTGGAACATCAGCAATATTTGACTTTCTTTGGAAGCAAGTAAGAAACCTAGAGAAATACATAAAGAATGAAAACAAATCTCCACAAACTAGCAAGAGAGTTTGGGGAAAGCTGGAGATGTAGAAAAGGAAATCTCAAGAGGGACATGATCACAGACTGCAAATACCTTCAAGGTAGCATTATAAATGAAGGTTGAAATTATTCAGTCTCAGATGATGGTAGGAGTAGGTGCAGGGGCCTGGAGCTAAGGAAAAAGCAGCTTGGACCAGATAATAAGAAAAGTTTATAGCAGTAAGAATGACAGAGCAGAGAAATAGGTTCCCAAGAGTCATGGCAGATATTCAAGGAATAGGTTAGGTAAGACATTAAAGGACTGATGGGGTAAAGACAGCCAAATGGATGCAACAAGTGGGGTTCGGTGCTCCTGCTTCTGGAGATATTGCTGAAGTAGTAAATGCAAACATTTTCCCCACTGAATGCTGCTTTGACAATATTCCTAACAGAATCTGTACTCGGGATCCCTGAGTGGCGCAGCGGTTTGGCGCCTGCCTTTGGCCCAGGGCGCGATCCTGGAGACCCGGGATCGAATCCCACGTCAGGCTCCCGGTGCATGGAGCCTGCTTCTCCCTCTGCCTGTGTCTCTGCCTCTCTCTCTCCTTCTCTCTGTGTGTGTGACTATCATAAATAAATAAAATTAAAAAAAAAAAAAAAAGAATCTGTACTCTTGTGTGCCAACGTCATATTTAAGAAGCAAAGCCTCCAAGTGGATTGCCAGCTGGAAAGTCTCAATCAACAAATGTGATGACATTTTGTTCCCCTACAAGCATCCCCATCCTTGACTTTGAAACCTTTCCAGGAGAATGTAGGAATTAAAATAAGCTGATGGGTTCAAGAAAGCTTTATTGAAGGATATGAGCTCTAAAGGACAGGGGATTTAAGGCACATTTTATACTCATTACTTGTAACATGGTCATTCAAAAAAAAGAGTTGTGTTAGTAGTTGAAAATTGAAATAAGAAGGAGGGAAGATTGTTGTTCTAGAAGAGCATGCTTCCTGGATGCTCTAATTGTCTTCCAGGTGGATTCAGTAATAAATTGCAACATTTATAGCCAAGCAGCCACTTTAGGTTGTAGGATTGAAACATCAACTTTTCAAGGGCTGATGGTTGTTCCTAGCTGACAATTAGAAGGAATCATTATTTCAACAAGTGATACGAACAAGAAAGTTTTAGAGATATCTCCATGTCAGTATATAGTCAGCTGTAATTCCTCCTCTGCAAATTCAAGAGGGCAGATGGCAACAACAACACAGCCTCCCTTTCCATCACCAATTCAATAGTATCATTAGAAAATGAATCCATACTATACTGGAAGGCCAACTCCATTGGATGAGGAACCATGAATAATATCGAAAATATGGAAAGCAAACTGAGCCATACTACAGATTTCTACAAAAAATCAAAGCAGCTCAAAAACTGGTGTCAGAATCAGACTGGGACAAAAACAATTGCAGAAGAATTTGGTAGGGTGGCATAGTTCAGAACTTCTGCATCTCTCCTCACCTCCAAACCTCTGGCCAGATTGTGAACAGCAGTGGTGCCTGGACCCAGACAACCATAATAAATATGAGCTCCTGGGACACAAAGAAAGATAATGACTGAATGACTGTTAAAGCTCTGGGTGAATAGGATGACTCTACACCTAGACCACCTTTCCTTTACTGTAATTCTACCCAGACATCAGTGTAAACTGCAGTGCTATGACCTGGCCCATACCTCACAAAGTCCAGGCAAACAGACATAGCATCACCAGAAAGGTAACTGTGGACCCTAAGACAAAAATAAATATGCAACTGAGCAAAACTTTGGGAGAACCACATCATGAAAGAAAGGCAGGAAACACAGCAAATGGAAGAACATATACTCACAGAAATAGTGCATCAACAAACAAGATAGTAAAGGAGATATTATACATATCCTCTGAGAAACACAAGAGGATATTATGATTTTTTCAATCAATTTGAAAACTTGGAAAATGGAAATTTAATTCTTGAAGAAAAATGTGAAAATAAAAGTTGAATGGACTATTCACATGATAAAAAGTGATTTTTATTTTATTTTATTTTATTTTATTTTATTTTATTTTATTTTGCAGTGAGGTGTAATTGAGGAATTTTCCTAAGTCTGATGGAGTATATAGGACCAACACATGAGAGCGCATGCAAAGACATTAGGATATATGTTCAGTACTGTTCTAGAAAAAGATCAAAGGAAAATGGAGGAGAAATAGGCAAAGACAAAATTTTTTAAATTTTTCAGGACTGAAAAAAGATCAATTTCTAGATTGAAAGAGCCCACCAGATATTGTGTGACCAAAACAAAAACAAAGAAAAGACTGCAGATAGAAATATTGTGAAATTCTAAAACTCCAATAAACAGAAGGCCCTTAGGGTGTCCTAAGAGAAAGAAAGAATATAAATGAGATTTCAAACAAAGCAACATAGCTTGACCTCAGAGTCTTATCAGTAACACTGGATGTATGAAGTCCATTTTCCACCAGATTCTTAGAGAAAATTATGTTGAACACTATTATTAATTTTTAGGGCAAAATATAGACATTTTCAGATTTTTTTTGGACAATGGAAATTTTAGTATCCATAATTCAAGTCTGAAAGAATTACTAGAGCATACATTCTAACAAATAAAATAGATGAATCCTAGAGGAAATAATGGAATTTAAGCAACAATAGTGAGAAAGAAATCAATAAAATTTATTGCTAAATCTAAATGAGCACTAATTATAAAATATTAACCTGAAAATGGCATATGATATTGATGTTATGTAACATCACTAAACACGCAGCAGAGTGACAGGGTTTTTTTGTTTGTTTCATTATTCAAGGGCTTGAATATGATCTCATTTCTCCTCTTCTGAGCACGGGATAATAAGGAGATCCTTACTTCTGTGTCATCCTGCTACAGGTTTCATTCTATTTCATTTTTTTAGATGTTTCAAAACATTCATGTTTTACTTGTCTTTATATGTACCATAGCACAAGATTGATTATAAACTCCTTCAGGAAAGTGAGTTTATCCATATATTAATTTAATAGATAATAACTAGCATTATTACATATAGGTAATAACTATAATAATAATATATGTAGTAGGTAATCACTAGGATTTTGAAGGTGCTAGTTAGATAAAGGATTTAGTATAGTTTGCTGTGCTGGCTGGTGCAGGATAATCAGAAAACAGAGATGATTATATTAAACCAAGAATCATACAAACAAGTCATGATCTTATAAAATAATTTGGCACAGAAGAAAAGAGATCACTTAACAATACAAAAAAATACAGTTGCCTGTCTCTGTTAGCTGGGAGAATTGTCTATCACAGAGACTCACACACAAAAACCTAGACTTTATGAAAAATCCCAAATGAACCTGAGAAAGACTCTCAACTCTCAACTGCCACAAGAGCCCCTTGAAAATATCTGACACAGAATAAATTCACTTCCTTCAGTAAAGGTAAGAAAGAGAAACAAGCCAAGACTGACAGAAAGACATGACAAGGAAAATAGGGGAACGATAACTACCCAAAAAATAGTGGCCAGGTGTAAATAAAAGGGAAAACCAGACATCTCACCATCAATGAAGAAAGATACTATGTCCAACTCTACTTTGAAACAAATAATAAAGTAGTAATAATAATAATACATTAAGGAATGTATGGGGCAGGAGTAGGGGGATAGAGATCATGAGGCAAGATAGCTTAATAAATAGAATTTAAAAAGCCACAGAAATGTAGGTAATAATAGAAAGGAACACGGAATATAAGAACATCTATAGGACACAGACATGAAAGATATAAGCAAAATAAAGTAGAAATAGAAAAACAATTTAAAAGGAAAAAAAGGCAGTAGATGGAGATTCAACCTACACATATTCACAGTCCTTAAAAGAAAAAATAAAAAAAACAAAAAAATCATAAAAATCAAATATTGAAATACGTAACTTAAAGAAAACTGTCAAAAAAAAAAAAAAGAAAAATGTCATTTAATTAAAAAAATCATTATTTCTACTTATTAAAAAGTACAACCTATGCCAGGGAATCATCAGAATGATCAAGTTTGAAACACAGCAAGGTAAAGGCACTAGACTTAAATTATGGAAAAATAATCCTCAGGGTATCATGAGAAATAAGCCATAGACTTCTAAAAGGGGGAAACAAAGGAGCAAGTAAAGCGGCCCATGAGTTCTCCACAGCCACTATCCATATAAGAAGACAGTAGGGCCACACCTACAAATTCCTTGAAGATGGAAAGTAACCTAAGGATTTTATATCTAGATCAAATTTCAATCAATTATAACATCAAGAGACAAATGGCTTTTAACATGCAAGAATTCAGGAAAGATTGTCTGCTGTGAACTTAAGGATTCTACTTCAAGAACATAATTAGTTGATACATCACTAAGAAGACTACAGCAGAAATATTGGCCCTGTGTAATGCCTGTAGTTAACTGTGGACCTACGACTCAAACAAATCTGAGAATGAGGTGATGGGACAAAAAACAAAGCTATATGCATGAGAATATCGAAATTACACAACAACATAAATTGAAAAAAGAAAAAGATAAGTAGTGGGGAGACAGAATCTAATCGATGCAAAAAGTAAAAGCTTATCCAAGTAAAAAGCTTGTTTAAAATGTAAAAGTAGGGATCCCTGGGTGGCGCAGCGGTTTAGCGCCTGCCTTTGGCCCAGGGCGTGATCCTGGAGACCTGGGATCGAATCCCACGTCAGGCTCCCAGTGCATGGAGCCTGCTTCTCCCTCTGCCTGTGTCTCTGCCTCTCTCTCTCTCTCTCTGTGACTATCATAAATAATATATATATATATATATATATATATATATATATATATATATATAAAAGTAGATGCTAATCAAGAAAACAAAATTAGAGCAATCTGCAGATGAGAAGGAGAGATGCCCATAGTGAACATTTAATATGCTAATACTCTGAGGCTAATATAATGATAATAAGAAAAAAGATCCAACTTTTCTTAAATATCTGAATTATTAACACATTTTTTAAAGTAGCACAGATGGGCTCCTGGGTGTCATAGTCAGTTGAATGTTGGACTCTTGGTTTTGGCTTGGTGGTGAGTGATCCCATGGTTGCAGGATTGAGCCCCAAGTCGGGTTCCCCATTGTCTGCTTGAGTTTCTCTCCCTCCCTCTCCCTCTGTCCCTACCCCTGGGTTCTCTCTCTCTCTCTCTCTCTCTCTCTCTCTCTCTCGCCACAAATAAATAAATCTTTAAAAAAAAAAAAAGCAGCACAGAAAACTACATAAATGGGCTATCTAAAGATAGATATTAAGCCCATAAATGTATATCATATCAATAAATTCAAATTGGTTAAACTCACCTCATAAAATGTGATCAAATGATCAAATGTGATCAAATGATCACAAAGCAAAATCTCACCCCCATTAAATCCCTGATATAGAGAAGCCACTACCACATACATACACACACATATAAAAGTAATTCCAAAATATTGGAAATTTAAAAATTGACAAAAACCCTCTAGAAAAACTCTAAGAAAAAGAAAACAAAAGGTCATGATCTTAATATCATACAGGTTTAAGCTGTGACCAAAAATCCCCAAAAAGGTAGAAAAATCACTTTTAACTGCTAAAGAGTAAAATTCACAACAAAAATATAATCAATATAAATATCTATACTCCAAATAGTATAATACAAACACTCCTAGACATTATACCAGAACATGCTAGGAGAAATGAGTAAAAACATATTAATGGTGGACTTTGTCACCTTATTCAGCATAGTTAGAAAGGTAATCTGGGGAAAGTTTCATAAAGAGCTTGTTTACAAGGTCAAGGTATAGGAAAACCACTAGAATCCCAGGAATTGCCAGAATCGCAGGGCAAATAACAAGCTTTGACTAACCCCAGCCTTAAAGTAGCAAGAGATGTAAGCCATTTTCAATATATGAAGGCAGAGACTTCCAGGTAACTAACCCAAAGTTCCAGTACCTTCCTCCTAAGATTTCCCCCCAAATAAGACAAAACATGATGATGTTGAAATTAATGCACAAATGTAGTATGTCGTGAAAAATGTTATATATTATTGTAAAAATCTTGAATGTTGTGCCAAAGTAGAAATAGTGCATTTAATAATGGGAAAAGATGGGAGAGAAACAAACAAACAAAAAATAGAATAAGCTCCTTGTATAGGTTCTAGATGGGAATTTTTTCATACAGAAAAATATTAATCAGAAAATAGGAGTCTAAGAACTTTAACAAAAGTAGAAATACAAAAGTTACCACTAGAATAAAAATACAAACCTCCCTAAATACAATTTAAAAATCTTATAAGTAATAGAATAAAAATATATATCCCACAAAGAAAGAAACCCAGTAAATACAAAGAGTGTAATAATAAAATATTATGGTAGGGTTGAAATCAAACATATCAGTCATTTTGATGAATATGGCTGGACTCAAATGATCTAATAAAAGATACATATTCAGTCCTATTCAGTTCCCAAAACAAGACCCTACTATAGGCACCACGAAAGAGAGCCTAAGGTCAAGAATCTCAGAAACACTGAAAATGAAGGAGTGGACAGAGGTGTACAAAGGAAGTGGAAGCAGCGAGAGCAGTAATAGCAATCATGATATCAAAAAATCTAGAGTTCAGGACTCTTGGGTGGCTCACTTGGTTGAATGTCTGCCTTGGGCTCAGGTCACGATCTCAGGGTCTTGGGATAGAGACTCGAGCCGGCTCCCTACTCAGTAACAGAATCTGCTTCTCCCTCTCACTTTCTCTCTGTAATCTCTTTCTCAAATAAATAAATAAAATCTTTAACAAAGAAATCTAGAATCCAAAACCCAAACCATTAAATGTGAAAAAGAACACTTTTAAATGTCAAAAGCCACTTAACTGTCAAGATATAATGTATATGGATATTTATGCAACAAAGAACACAATGACTACCTTTGTGAAACAAAAAGCATAGGACATACCAAGACCCAGGTAGAAACATTAATCATAAGATACACTTGCACATCACTCTAGAAAAAGTAGACACAATAAAGCAAGATACAGAGAGTTTTAGAAATATAATCAATGAGACAGACCTTATAAATGTATATTAAACTTTATACCCCAATAAAGCAAATATATTCTTCCTTAAGCACCCATGGCACATGGACCAAAACAGGTCATAAACTGAGTTATAGAGAAAATGTTAGAAATTTCCATAAAGTAGAAATATAAACAACACTCTGATAGCTATGAAATAAAGCTAGACATTATCAACAATGAAACACAAAACCAAATGCCCTGCCACCTGGAAAATTTTAAAGCTTTCTATGAATCAAGTCTTTAGAGAAAAGGGGGCATGCAAACTGAAATTGTGACTTTTTATGAAAAAGAATGGCAATGAAAATACTATGCACCCAAACATATGGGATGCATTCAGAGCAGAGATCAGAGGAAAATTCGTAGCATTAAACCCTTTTATCAGTAAAAATGAAAGAATGATGACAAATGACATAAATTCCCAGTTCAAAACAATGGAAAAAGAACAACAAACCAAGCACAGAGAAAACACAAGGAAGGAAAGAATAAAAATGAAAGGAGAAATTAAGGAAGGGAATAGAAAAACAGATCCAATGAATAAATCAAAATCCTGTTTTTTAAAAATAATTCACAAAATAGACAAACCACTAGCTACCCTTCTTAAAATAAAGGAAGAAAACAAAAATATACAAGATAAGACATGAGGAAGGGGGCACAACCATTGAAACAAATTTTTGAACATCACCAGAGACTATATTACAGACTTTTATGCAAATAAATTTGCAAGCCTAGATGCAATGGTGTTCAGGAATAACATATGTGATGCCTGAAGGATTTGGAGCGTTATGACCAAGAAAGATGCTGTTAAATACAACAAATATACATGAGGGAATAAACTGAAGGCAGAGTACTGCCCTCTAGAATAGAAGGATTTGGAGCGTTATGACCAAGAAAGATGCTGTTAAATACAACAAATATACATGAGGGAATAAACTGAAGGCAGAGTACTTGTCCTCTTTTTCTGAAATATGAATATATAAATGTATGTTAATCAAGGAAGTTGTCACAGGCTCATACTTATCATCCCTCCTCCTGCCTCCCGCCCCAATCAAACACTATAATCAACATCTAGCCCATAATCCGATCTGACTTCTGAATATCTATCTCTTTGACCCTCTGCATGCTGCACGATAGCCCTACATTCTCCCTTCACCTTTTGTACCGCGAGTTGGATGAATGAACACAGGGGCTCTTGTGGGGAAGTCCTACTGAAGGATGGGATGGATTCACCTTGCAAATATGCAAAGCATTAATGACCACTTATGTGAAATTCCCCAAAGGCTGTTCATTAAGCCCAAATCAGGCTTCCTGTTGTGGCTCCTCTGAAAGAGATGACAGGCCACTGTGTCCTAGAAATGGGACTCCCACTGGGAGGGAAGGACATTCAAACTGACTCTGTGCCCTCAGGGTAGGTGTCCCATGAAAGGCCCCATGAGGGGGCTTGACTTTCACATCTGAGTGGTATGAATATATTTGCCTGTCATTTCCATGTTAGTCAGCGTACAGAAGCCTAATTACCACTTTCTAAAGCTACTGTATAATAGTGAAAGTCATTAATAATTGATGAAAAGCTATTGACCAAAATGAAGTGAGTCTTTGAATATAACTAATAATTATTAAACCTTTACTAATATTTACTGAGCATTTACTGTGTGCCAGACATTCTAAATGTTTTATTTCTATTGTCTCATTCAATCTTCACAATAGTTTTATGAGGAAGCTGAAACACAATTTGTATTTGTCCATTCTGTGCCTTCAAGGAGATGACAGGTTTTTATCTAATAGGATAATCAGGGCCCCTCCAAGTGTGATTTGTGATTCAATCTGCCATCCTGATGATGATTTTTTTTTTCTAAAATTTTGTATCATCATTATTTAAAGGGATTCCATGGAATTTGGAAACAGGTTGCAGTGACCTTGGTTACCCTGAGCACACATTACAGGACGTGGCACTGCTGATACATGTTTCTAAAAGGGTGGATATTTGGCAACGCAGTCCACCTTCAACAGATTAGTGATGACTTTGTTTTCTTATTCTCCTATTAAAAATACCATGCCTCATGAAAAACAAATATTCCCTGTCCAAGAAGCAAGAACAAACACAAGAGTCTTCCCAGTTCTAATTCTAAGGAGAGCAGGACAATGGAGGCTCCCTAACCATGAATTTGTTAATTTTCGTGATTCCGGGTAAAAAGTGAAAGAGGGTGTCATTCATTTCTGATCTTTATAAGAAAGACATAGAGCAGATATTTGAAACTCTCAGCCCAATTTAGTATTGAAAAAACTTTTCATCATTGCTCATGCACATTTTTTATCTCCCACACAGTTTATCATAATGTGTCTTATGTTAGTGAAAAACTGGAACAAAGTAAGCCTTGTATGTGATCAATTATTTTTGGTGTGTGTTTTCCCCAATACTCAATAAGTCTTTATTTTGACCTTATACACACCTACACATTTTGTAAGAGAAGGCCTATTACTTATAGTCTAGAAGAAGGTGGAAAAATGATGTATGTCATCCTCAAGTGCATGCAAGCGAGGCCAACAAGAATTTCCCGCTATTTATTAGATCTTAAGATTCTGTTTTGGTTAGCTCCAAAACAACTATGGCACCTAGAGAGGTTCCCAAACTGACTGAGTCTTGGTACAAGTTGATTAGAAACAATGATAAGACCATATGTGAAGCATCTCTTGATATTTCAGTGACATCTCTGGTTGGAGACGCACCATTTTGCAATATAAGACAGAGTGTGGTGTTACAGCCTGGCTCTTTTCCTAATACCTATGTGACTTGAGTAAGTTATTAAATCTTATTATAGTGCAATGATACTCACCTTACCTGGCATTATGTTATAGGAATTAAATGAGCTAATATCTGTTATGTATTTAGCACAGTGCCCAATGTGAATGTGTGTGTAAGTAGGTTTATACTTAAAAATCAATAGTGAGATAATACTAGTTTCTAAAGGACGAGTGAAACTTGGGGAAAACTCAGAAGTCCTAAACACCAGGGACTTTTGTCATTACAAAATACCTTAACCACAGAGTATGTGTGATTGCGTGGAGGGGGTGAGGGTAGCTGCTGAATTAAATGGTTCCATACATCCTGCTGCATGGATTTGTTCATCCTTGGCAACAAACAGAAGACATGTGTAGTGGTATTTGATGTACACTTAGAGTCCCAGTCCCAGTGTACAAATTCCTTTTCTTGCTTTTGATGTCCATGTACATAACAATTGTCTCCCTTGGTTTTGCTCTTTCCTGATCATTCATGTTTACAGTTGCAGTTACAGTAAATAGCACATCTCATTTTGTTATCCTTTTTATGATTACAGCTAATAAAGGTGATTTTTTTCATTTTTCTTTCCACACGTAATATAAAAGGCAGAAGGAATTGTGATGACTGTTTAACCACAGGCAGAATGAGTGTGTATGTGTGTATACATGCAGGTGTGTGCATGTGCATGCATGTGTCTGTGAATATGTGTTTGTTAAGGTTGAGGAGAGCACAATGTAAAAAATGAGCAAGGAAGGAATTTGGTGGCAGCATAAAATTCAAGTCCATATAATCCTGAATCCATATAATAGAGTCAGTATAATACTGGGCTCTCTTTGGTCCACATCCAAATCTGAGAGTTGAGACACCGTCATCAGAGCAATCTTTTAGCATGAACAGCTTCACCAGAGCTATAGTCCCTGGATACAATGGGATCCAGGGTACCCTCACAGCATACTATTCCAGTGAAGGAATTTCTTGGGAGACAAAAATCCTGTTTTTAAGGCAGAATCATTTCTGCCTTAATATCTGCTGTTCATGCTATATCCTTTTGGTTTCATCAAAACACTTTTCCCTGGGCAAAAAGTACCTCCAGAGTTTATTTTCATTTTTCAGCAACCATGGGAGTATTTGCTCATGTAGTCCTGGTGTAAGACTCAATTCTTCTCTTTTATTCGTTAGCCGAATGGAGCTTCAAGAAATATGTACCTCTTCAAGGTCTTTGTGAACTGGGCCAGTGATTCTAAAACTTTATTATGCATAAGAATCAGTGGTGAAATTTGTTAAGATTCCAAATCTGGTTTAGGAAAGATAGAATCATGCCTGAGATGCTACATTTCCAACAATATTCCAGGTGGTACTGACAGTGCTGCTGATCCCAGGACTATACATTAACTTACAACACTCTAACCCAGAAATGGACAAACTTTTTCTATAAATGGAAAGACAATAAATATTTTAGGCTATAGCTATTCAACTCTGCTTATTGTAGCACAAAGGAAACCATGGATAATACATAACCAAATGAGTAGGCTTTATTCCAATAAAACTTGAATTCTGAAATTTGAATTTCATGTAATTTTCACATGTCAGTAAATAATTTTTCTTTGGAATTTTTTTTCAGCTATTTAAAAATACAAAACACACTCTCAGCTTAGGGGTCATAGAAAAGCAGTCAGTGGGGTCAGATGTGACCTATGGGCCAAGCTTGCCAAGGAGTATTATCTAGATCAAGCGATCTAGACAGAATTCTTGTCCTGTAACTAGGACTTAACACCTTATCTATTACAAAGAGATAAACATTCTCTTTGCCTCCTAGTTTAGAAAGCAAAAAATTCTTAGTGAAGTTTGTATTCTTACTGAAAGAAAATCCTTTCATTTATAGCCCTGACTTGAGTCTGCTACCCTAAAGCTTGAATGATCTAGTTCTATTTCATAGGCAGAGTGAGCAGATATACCTCTTTACTCAGGTACTTTAGGTTTATTCATGGTTTGTTGACTCACACTAAGATTGGGATTTATTTTACCATCAATCTGGGAAAAAGATAGAAATGTCATATCTTTTGCTAAGTCTCTAGTAACATCTCAGCCTGAAATTATTAGAAATCAAACTAATTAGACAATCAAGCCCAATGGTAGAATTTAATTTCCCCCGTCCAAGGGCCAGTAGATTCAGAAAGAATCTGCAAAACAAATCTATTTTGGGGAAGACCTCCTCCAACTTTTCCAATGATTTTATCCCTATCAGCACAAAGAAAATGATGTGCGTGCCCAGGGCTCTGGGATCTAAACTTAACTGGCCCATAGCAAGTGTGAAATTTCTTTGAAGTCTCCATTTTATCTTATAAATTCATGCATATCTTGCATTTTATTCCATAAAACATATTGGTGTTTGTTGTACTATAAAGATGTTTAAAATTACTTCTCAGTTCACTTAAATTTGTATGCTAAAAATTGAGAGCCCCAGGAAGTTGGCCAATGTTTACTCTAACGATTCATATAGTCTCTCTGACACACCTGTATATGTATACTAGTGTGAGAAGTATAAAGTTAGCAGGAGTCCCCGCTTCTCCCTGGAATGTTGTTAGACCCACGTGCCAAACCGTTTCAGCCTCTATCTACCCATGGCCAAGACCCCTGCCACGTGACCTAAGAATGCTTATATTCCAAAGTTTATCCTAGTCAGTTGACACCATATAAGGTTTGCTTTAGCATGATTGCTGTTTGAACTTTATTTTTTCTGCTCATGTTCTGTTCACAGGCTTATTTTGAGTCTTCAGATCAAATTAGCAATAGAGGAGCTTTAATATCTGTAATAAGCCTACATGTAAATGCATTGGATCAGAATGACCTGCTTTGTGTCAACGACCCTAACCCCGATCCATACTCTGTCTCTACAGGTCTGTAATTTATATTATACTGTGTTTTATTATAAATATATGTATATGTTTAATTCATGCATTTTATTAAGTAGATAGAGTTGGAAATCAGTGGTCTGATGATGTTTTCATCTGTTTATCTTTCCTCATCTTCTTCATGGAAATCCTTCATTCAAAGCACTGAAATACTAAAACTGAAAATCAAGATCAAATCCACCACTAAAAATGCTGGCCTACTTCTCAAGTTTCCATTTCTTCAAGTAATGAGGTATTGGAGAAAACATGGAAGGAATTTGCTTTCTACCAAGTATTATTTCACACAATTTCCACAAAAATACTACAGAATTTCCACTCAGAATACTAAATGTTTTTGGTATTCTTAATTGGCTTGAAGATACATATCATTACTATGCTGGGTCTAGTAGAGGTCAAAGAATGTCCTTTCACATGACTATTGGAAATCACAAGAAGGAAACAAGAGGAGAAGATGATGTTCCATTACTACTGGTGGCAATATCCCTAGATTATGTGATCTAGGAAATATTAACTGAGTAGTTTAGATAGAAGTAATAATCCTCTTCCCACCTTCAATGTGAAGCATGATTGTTCCAGCTGATGAATTGTTAGAGTGGAATTTGAAGGAAAGGCAAGGCAACATTTGGTTGAAAGGCTGGTGATCTCAGTGGTGTCAATAGAGTGAGTCACATTTACAAATTTATGCACCAGATTGTTGAGTTTGAGAGTGAGTGCCTCCTTAAAATTGCACCTTAGATGATTCATTTCTCTCACCCTTGTTCCAGTCCTGATCTTAAGATACCTTCTAAGTTATAAACCTCTATATGAGAAAAGAAACAGACGGTATGTCTTAAACTATTTAGCCTGGCCCTCTGTGCATGGATAAGAAGAGTCTCAATTTTCACAACTGCAATACAGTTGTCTTATCATGGTTCTACCAAATAAATGGACCTACTTGCTGGTCCTCTTACACAATTTTCCCTTTCTTGTCTCTCGACTTTTGTTCATGAGCTATCTTCCTGACCTTTGAAACCCTATATATTCATAAGACAAAGATCCTATTTGTTACTACTTTTTCCAAAATTACTTCCCTAGAGTGGACAGTGTCTTGTGCCACCCAGCATTCATCCTCCCTCCCAGAGTTCAGAGCTTCTTGTCCCAGCTGCTAAGAGAGTTGATAATTGACAGAGTCTATCTGAGATCTCCCTTTGAGAAATTGCCCTTGGCCAAGAAAGCCATTTCAACCAACTCTCCTATTCTTCCCAGAAACATCTCACATCCAATCACTGGCTGTGCAGGAGCTTAAGTCTGGCATCTTGCTCCAAGTCAAGACAATTTTGAAGGGCCATCCTAGCTATAGATTCCTCCATAACCTCAGACCTATGATATGAATTCATTATGGCCCAACTTGTCCTTCTGCTTAATCCTGCCTTTTTTTTTTTTTTTTGCTACCTAACAGATATGGATCCAAAAATGCTTATACTAAACTTTCAGCATGCAAATTTCTATCTCAGAGTCTGTTTCCTAAGGAATCCTCACCAGTTATGGTTGGTTTAAGAACGGTCCAAAAAAGTACATTAAAAAAATGGTATTTTAGAGTAAAATCACCCACTAGCTGACTAGCAATGAGGACACAATTACTGATTGGAGATAGAGCACTGACAATCTCTATATACAGTAACAGTGAAATTTTTAGTAATTTCATTGGTGCTAAGATTGACTAGGATAGTCATGGAAGAAAATGCATAGCCTAAGATAATGTATCATCCTGTTAATAATTTGGGGGGAGATAATAATTCTAAGCAGAACAGAATTGGAAGGCTACTGTTAAGGGCAATAGATGATTTGGTGAAAATCAGTGAAAAGTGGAAAATAATTAATTATCTATTAAAGGCTAAGGATGAAAATCAGAGGACCCTCTTGATAGCCAATAAAAGGGCTCATTTCCTGCAAAGAGAGGGTCAAGAAAGTTGCAAATCAGGCCCAGGTCTTAAGCAGAATTGTGAAAGAACTCAAGAGAAAGGCAATTTTGCAAACCCTGAAAGTCTGGTATGCCAAAGTCAGGGTCCTATTTGAGAAAGAGACATGGGAAGAGGACATCTGTTCATTTGCATTGGTACGCTCATAAATTGTAAATATCCAGAATCCCCTGAATTCTCTGGGTCTATAAAAAGTGGCCTAGACCTCCTCATTAACAGCTAGTGTCCTCTTCCCTGCCCCCCACCTTTGGTTGAAAAAAACAAAAGTCTCTTCCTTGAAAAACCAACACACAGAGCATACAAACCCTCAGGATTTACCTCCCCTTTCTTCCTGGTCACTAGACCAAGAATTGAAAACTATAGAATTATTGTATGCCTGCTTATTTTTTGCATATAGAATTTTATTAAATTTTGTGAAACATGTAAACTATCTCTGTCCCATACAAATACCACATATTTCTGTTCCTTCTTTCTGACAGGAATAGAAAATAATCCACATACCATAAACCTGATCAAAGCTAAGCCCAGCAGCTGCAAGGGGGAATATTGCATTACTGAGTTTGACTTTGAGTCCAAGATCCTCCTCTAGGATCTCTCTGGACTCTCTAAGATCCAGATCATGCAATAAAAAGAGTCTACCCTGCAGACTTTAGATCATTAAGGGTAGCAAATATCTCCCACACTGATGTAATAACATTCTTGATTGACCATCTTACCTTAGGGAAGGGCAGTACAAGAGGTTGTCACATGCCCTTCACTACCATGAGAGTCTTTATCCTCAAGTTAAGGATGTAATTTGGTTATTCTTCCAACAACCAAGTATATTTTAAGTATATATTTGAGTATTGGAGTTATAACCATTAATGGGTCCATGTATGCAAGGGACCTGCTGTGAGCCAAATCAAAGCCAATATTCAATTTACTACCTGGCCCTCTTTCAACCCAACTATAACAGCACTGGGGGCTGAGTGTCTGGTTATTGATGACAAATAATATCTTATGATCAAGAACTTCAAAAATGTTTGTGTCTGTGCTTTCCATCAGTGTCCCTTCTTCCATCATTTACTTGAGCAACTGCCCATAGATTATTTTTGGTAAGAATTCCAGAATCATTACCACATAGACTTGCTGTGGTACTACAATGTCCTTTCTGCTAGGAATCCTGTCTCCCTTTCAATCAATAGGTACAAGGTCTGAAAACTGAGTTAAATTTAGAAATTGGCAGAATTATGATTCTTTAATTGGGTAATTTTCCTTAGCTTCCTGATTATACATTCTTGATTTCTTTGTTTATAAATTGAGAAATACCCTTGTTAATAGCCTGTTTATCTTGTTGCTAGGGATGTCCTATCAACCAACTGTAGCTTTTTACAGATCAACAATACTTTCCTCAGTTACCATACCTACTTTGCTACTCATCACATTTTGCTTACATCAATCTGTTACTTTTTTCTTTGGAAACAGCACAACCACTAGAGAATGCCTCAGTTTCATTTATGAGGCAACTTTGAGGCAATATATCATCAATTTTATCAAACTAACTACAGACCATTTCCATGTTTTGCCAAAATCAACTTTCAAGATAATATTGGTATTATTCCTTTTATTTGCATCAACATTGCTCTCTTTACTTACTGCCAATATGCAAATTATATGTTAATTTTATTCTTACCTTTAGATATGAAATAGAGTTTGAATGTTTTATGGTCTGTTTTGTTCTTCAAAATGCCCATCTGTATCTATACAGATTTTTCATAACAGGTAAGGCAATACCCTCTGAATTAGGCACTGATAGCGAATAATTTATCACACAGAGCCTGATCATCTTGGCCACTGTCCTAATTACAATCACTTTCCTGATAGCTGATAGGAACTTTAAAAATACAATTCTTTTTGACTGTTTCTGGTTACTTTTAGAAATGCATATCAATATTTCTATTTCATTGATAGAAATTATAACTCTTCGCTATACCTTTTTCCTTTTTAAAAAGCTTCCCAAGGGATTAAAATGTATGGACAATAAGGAAATGTAAAAAATTCATGAAAACATCTTTTGAAGAACAAAATAAACACAAATGCAGACATATACATTTGCAAAAATTATATACTAAAATACTCAGCAATGATATCTAGCCTAAACATCATTGCAAATAGTTGCCACAAAATTATGTAATTTACCAATTCTCTTTTTTCTTCCCTGGAATTAGAGGCATAACCTCCAGAAGCTTAGCTAAACCTTCAATATCCCAATAACTAGAAGGTATAACATTTTATATCTTCCAATGACAGGGTTTCTTTTGAATTCAATTTCAGAAACAAGTGCTATGCTGCAGTCAGCTCACACCGACTCAAAAGAACTAATTGTTACATTTTCAGGAATTTCACAAGTTGATTTTTGAACACTCCCATTATTAAAAATTAAACTTTATTAATTTACAATGAAATAAACTGTACTAAAAACAAGGGCAATAAATACTCAGAATGTACCACTTTCTAATTATTTTATTATATGTTTATATTACTCATGTTCTATTGTATCTGTATGTGGATATGTTAATGTCCATTTATCTCTTCAGTCTCTAGCTTCAGAAATTTCACAGTGATAGATTGCAATAAAACATGGTAGGAGTAATTAACACCACAGAAATTGGTAAATGCTACATATCAGAGTTCTCTCTCCCTCATTTTCAATCTTTTTTTGGTGGAAACCTAATTGTTAAACATTTGCCAGCATGTTATTGACTAAGCCCCTCCTTTACAAACCTGCAAAGCAAGAACTGAGAAGAAATTTCATAACCTTGCTAAGAGAAGGGGAAAATAGAGGTTGCCTAAGTATACACAGATAAACAAAACTGGCTAAATTGGTTAACATCAAGGGAAGAATTGAGAAGGAGCCAGTAGTGAAAAAGGAGAGGGCACTTTGACAGGGAAAGGTCACATAGCATTAATTTACTGAATAATAAAACTATGAAGAACCTAAGGAAACTTCTTGCTCAACATTTCAACTTAACAGATGATAAAACAGAAGTTTTCCTAGTTACTCAATAGTTGAGCCAAACAAGATTCTAGCTTTAAATACTGCCAATACTCCCTTTTCTTTACCATATGGTTTATTCAGAAGGTCAGGTGTTCATTTTTTCTTTCACTCATGCTTATTTACCCAAATTTTCTTTGAAAAACACAAGCTGATGTTAGAACAAATGTATGATAAAATGATACTTATATTTTGCCAAATAATTAATACATGACTATTTCCAATTTTTAAATCATTTATGTGGTTCATATAGTCTGATTTTCTCAACTGTTTCTCACAATTTTCTGCTGCCAGAATAACAATTTATTCAATTTATCTTTAAAAGAAAATATCTTCGGGGCAGCCTGGGTGGCTCAGCGGTTTAGTGCCACCTTCAGCTTCAGCCCAGGGCGTGATCCTGGAGTCCCGGGACCAAATCTCATGTCAGGCTCTCTGCATGGAGCCTGCTTCTCCCTCTGCCTGTGTCTCTGCCTCTCTCTCTCTCTCTCTCTCTCTCTCTGTGTGTGTCTCTCATGAATAAATAAAATCTTTAAAAATTATAATAAAAGAAAATATCTTCTATCTACTTAAAAAAATGAAACTTAAACTTATCGAACACCTGTTATATGCTAAGTTGAACAACTTGACAAGTATACATCACCATACCCATTTTATAGAGTAAATTAAAGCTTTCAGAGTTTATGTAACTTTTTCAAGGTGATGCAGTTAGGTAGCAGCAGTGCTAGATTTCAGAACTAGTCCTGCCTTTAAAAAAGTCTGCTTTTTTGTTGTCTTTTTTTTTTCTTCTTTCTCCTCTACTATCCTACTTTATCTCTTAGACATCTGTCTATAGAAAAAGCAATAAAATTTTTTCCATGGTTGTGTGAAATTTCCAGATCATATTTGTGCCTTGTGGCATTGTAGATCACATCCAAGTAAAATTAAAATGTCAGTCATTTTCAAGGTCACCCATCATTATACATATTTGTCATTGTCATGAACTATTTAACCTGAAGTAGGTCCACAACTGAACCTTAAAGTTATCTTCCAAAAGATAGATATTCTGGGCTAAAATAAGGAAATGGGGGACAGGGTGAGAGAACACTTACGGTCATGAAATATGGAGTCATTAGCACTCTAGCAAAGCAACATAAGCAAACTGACAGCACAGAAGGAAAGAAAATTCTATTGTACTTTGGTACAGCAGGTAAATAAGGGACTCAGGGCAATGCAGAAGGGCTGGCAAATTTGAAACAAATTAAAGGCAATAACCTTAAATATAGTGATAATAGGTCTGTGGGATTCGCTACTGTAGGACATCTTTAAATCAAATAACAATGTTGGACTACAGGGTGGATAATTTAATGACCAATAACCTTGCTGGTGTTTTGGCTGAAAAAGATACACAACATCTCATGGGCCTGATCTGATCAGCCCAAGGGCAAGGAGAATTTAATTTTCCCATGAACCAGATAAAGTATTCATCAGAGTAACTAGAGCTTGCTTTCTCATATTACTAGGACCTACTTGTGGACTGGATTCCCAGCTCAGGTATTAAATAGTACTTTGCAATGGGCCCCATAGGAAAGTGATAGAATGGTGTCAGTGTAAAAGATAACTTTAATTTCCTTCTTCAGTAGTGGGGGTAAATTGCATCGTACCATTCTGATACCCTCTTCTGGTTGATAACATTTACTAAATAACTGGCTCAAGGGTAGGATTTCAGTTTGTGACCGTAGGAGATGAAGAACACTAACCAATATAATTGTTTTATGCATTAAAGCATATAAATGCACAGGCATATGTACACAAAGGCTGCTCATCACTTCTCTTAAAGCAGCTTGTGGATCTATCTTAGTACATGAACGTCCACTTTTTTAGTCTTAGAATTTTATTATGTAATTAGGAGGTTCATATTATGAAAAAACAAATAAGTATAGGGAGCTCCTCAGTGAAAATAAAGGATATTTCATGTCCATTAACAAATTTTTACCATTGGGGTGCCTGGGTGGCTCAATCAGTTAAGCATCTGCTTTCAGCTCAGGATCCTGGGATCTGGTCCTAGGATCTAGACCTGCTTAGCAGGGTGCATCCTTCTCCTTCTCCCTCTGCCCCTCTCCCTGTTCATGGTCTCTCTCTCTCTCTCAAATAAATAAAATCTTTTAAAGATTTTTACCATTGATGATAAACATTATTACCTATACATCTCTGCATATGTGCAAATATATTTGAATAATAAAAGCCTTTGAATGGAATTACTAGGTCATTGGTTATTGGTGGTAGATGCTGCAAGATTGCCCAGCAAATTGGTGACACAGCCTTGTATTCCTACCAACAGAAGGGGATAACATGTTTCTCCACCTTCAGACCAACTTTTCAATATTTATTATTCTGGTATTGAAAGTTAAAGGAGATTATTTTTCTTTTTTGCTGCTTTTTAATAGCTTGTGAGGTTGAATACCATTCCATATTTTTAAAGTCATTTCTTTTTCTGTTACCTCCCCTATTCAAGCTCCTTCATTATTTCCTGTTTGGTAAAGGCCTTTCCTATCACGAATTTGTAAGGGTTTTGGTTTTTGGTTTTTGATTTTGTTTTTGTTTTACATATCTAGTACATTAGACCTTGCCACTTGTCTTCTCTAATTAATTTCTCTAGGCATTAATTTTTATCTATATATGTCCAGGATTTCTTAATATGGTGATTATATCCAATACATTAAACCTCCCAATCTACTGAGATATTAAAAGAGTTAAAAATAAACAACTCTTGGCTGATGTGAGTCTTTCTCTTTCTTTGCTAATAAGGAGATGAGATGCAAATGTGCCAATGCCAGATTAGAAGGATGAAATTAATGAAATTAATCACACTGGGAGAGAGTAAATAACAAATTTATTAATTTATTTAACCATCCACAGATTCATTCAACAAATGTTTCCTAAATACTTACTGGGTTTCCATCTTTTACTGCATCTAAAGCATCTAAAAACAAGATCACTTTACTTTAGCATATTTAACCTATTTCTAAGCATTTTTTAAAATTCCAATATAGATAACATATAATGTTATATTAGTTTCAGGTGTCAAATATAGTAATTCAACAATTCTACATTACTCACCGCTCATGGTGGTGTGTTCTTAATCCCCTTCACCTATTTTATCCACCCCTTAACCTCTCCTCTACTTGTTTTCCATAGTTAAGAGTGTATTTTTATGTCCTTTTCTTTTCTTTGTTCTATTTCTTAAAGCCACATATGAGTTAAGTCATATGGTATTTGTTTTTCCCTGATTGATTATTTCACTTAGCATTATACTTTAGACTCAACAATGGTTGTAGCAAATGGAAAGATTTCATTCTCTTTTATAACTGAGTAATATTCCGTTGTGTGTGTGTGTGTGTGTATCACATCTGCATATAGCACATCTCCTTTATCTGTCCAACTATTGATGTACACTTGTATTGCTTCCATAATTTGGCTATTGTAAATAATGCTATTATAAATATAGGGGTGTGTATATCTTTTCAAATTGTGCTTTTATTTTCTTTGATTAATTAAAGCCTATAGTGAAATTACTGAATGATATAGTGTTTCTCTTTTTAATTTATTGAAGATACTTCATACTGTATTCCACAATGACTACACCAGTACCACTACCACCAACAGTACACAAGGGTTCTTTTTCCACAATCCACACCAAACACTTATTGTTTCTTGTATTTTTTACTTTAGTCATTCTGACAGCTGTGAGGTAATATCTCATTTGGGTTTTGATTTGCATTTCCCTGATGATGAATGGTGTTGAGTATCTTTTCATATGTCTTTTGGCCATCTGTATGCCTTTTTTTGCCGAAATGTCTGTTCATATCTTCTGGCCATTTTTAATTGGATTACTTGGAGGGTTTTTTTGTGTACCGAGTTGTATATGTATATGTACCTATATATTTTGTATATTAACATTTTATCATATGTGTCATTTGTAAATATCTTCTCCCAATCAGTAAGTTGCCTTTTAGTTTTGTTGATTGTTTCCTTTGCTCTGCAAAGCTTTTTATTTCAATGTAATCCCAATAGTGAATTTTTGTTTTTGTTTCCCTTGCCTCAGGACACATTTCTAGAAAATATTGCTATGGCTGATGCCATAAAAATTGCTGTCTGTCCTCTCTTTTAGGATTTCTATGGTTTCAGGTCTCACATTTAGGTTATTAATCCATTTTGAGTTTATTTTTTTGTATGGTGTAAGAAGTGGTCCAGTTTCATTCTTTTGCATATAGCTATCCAATTTTCCCAACACTATTTGTTGAAAAGTCTGTCTTTTCAAATTGCATATTCTTGCTTCCTTTGCCAAATATTAAGTGACCAGATAACAGTGGGTTTATTTCTGAGCCCTCTATTCTGTTCCATTGATCTGTATGGCTACTTTTTTTCCCCCAATATCATATTGTTTTGATTACTACAGCTTTGTAGTATTTCTTGAAATCTGGGATTGTGATACTTCTAGCTTTGTTCTTCTTTTTCAAGATTGCTTTGGCTATTCAGGATTTTTTATGGTTCTATAAAATTTTTAGGATTATTCTACTTTTGTGAAAAAATGTTGTCAGTATTTTGATAGGGACTGCATTAGTTCTGTAGATTACTTTGGGTAGTATAGACAATTTAACAATATTTGTTTTCCCAGTTCATGAACATGAAATGTCTTTCCACTGGTTTGTGTCATCTTTAATTTCTTTTATCAATGTTTTAATATTTTTCAGAGTATAGGTTTTTTGCCTCCTTAGTTAAGTTTATTCCTAGATATTTCATTCATTTTGGTGCAATTGCAAGTGAGATTACTTTCTTGATTTCTTTTTCTGCTACATCATTATTAGTTTACATGAATGCAATGGGTTTTTGTACATTGACATTTTATCCTGTGATCTTACTGAATTTATCAGTTCCAGTAGTTTTTTGGTAGAATCTATTGGTTTTCTACATAGAGTATAATGTCATCTGCAAATTGTGAAATTTCTTCCTTACCAGTATGGATGCCCTTTACTTCTTTTTCTTGTCTGACTGCTATGGGCAGGACTTCCAGGACAATGCTGAATAAAAGGTGAGAGTGGACATCCTTGTCATCCTGACCTTAGGGGAAATGCTTTCAGTTTTTCACCATTGAGTATGATGTTAGGTGTGGGTTTTTCACATATGGCTTTATTAATCTGAGGTATGTTCCCACCAACCCTACTTTGTTGAGGGTTTTTATCAAGAATAGATGTTGTACTTTGTGAAGGACTTCTGCATCTTTTGAAATGATCATATGTTTTTTAACCTTTCTCGTGTTGATGTGATATATCATGTTGATTTATTTGCAAATATTGAACCATCCCAGGAATAAATCCCACTCAATTATGGTGAATGATTTTTTAAGTGTATTGTTGAATTCAGTTTGCTAATATTTTGTTGAGGATTTTGCATCTATGCTCACTACATATATTGGCCCATAGTTCTCTCTCTCTCTCTCTCTCTCTCTCTTTTTTTTTTTTTTTGTAGTATCTTTATCTGGGTTTTGTTTTAGAGTAATGCTGGCCTCATAGAATAAATTTGCAAGCTTTCTTTCCTCTTCTGTTTTTTTGGAATATTTTGAGAAGAATAGGTATTAGCTCTTCTTTGAATGTTTGTTACAATTCAGCTGTGAAGCCATCTGGTCCTGGACTTTTGTTTGTTGGGCGGTTTTATTTTTTTTTGCGGCGGCGGGGGTTGTGGGGGTTACTGATTCAATTTCATTGCTGTAAAAAATCTGTTAAATTTTCTATTTCTTCCTGATTTGTTTTGGGAGGATATAGGTCTAGGAATTTATCCATTTCTTCTGGGTTGTACAATTTGTTGGCATATAATTTTCATAAATCTCTCATAATCTTTTGTATTTATTTGGTATTAGTTGTATTTCACTTATTTCATTTCTTTTACTATTTATTTGAGTCTTCTCTCTCTCTTTAGATGAGTTTGGCTAAAGATTTATCAATATTGGTGATCTTTACAAAGAATCAGCCCCTGGTTTCATGGATCCATTCTATTACTTCTATTTCCTTTATTTCTGCTCTAATGTTTATTATTTCCTTCCTTCTACTGGCTTTGGATTGTGTTTGCTCTTCTTTTCCTCACCCCTTTCAGTGTAAGGTTAGCTTATTTATTTGAGATTTTTCTTGCTTCTTGAGTTAGGCCTGTATTGCTATAAACTTCCCTCTTAGAACAGCTTTCACTGCATTCTAAAGATTTTGGATCATTGTGTTTTCGTTTTCATTTGTCTCCATGTATCTGTATTTTCTCTGATTTCTTGGTTGACCCATTCATTGTTTAGTAACATATTATTTAACCTCATGTATTTGTGTTTTTCCAGTTTTCCTTGTGGTTTATTTCTAGTTTCATAGTGTTGTAATCAGAAAAGATTCATCGTATGACTTCAGTCTTGAATTTGTTGAGACTTGCTTTGTGGCCTAATATGTAATCTATTCTTAGAAAATGTTCCATGTGTGTTTGAGAAGAATGTGTATTTTGCTTTTTCAGGATGGAATGTTCTGAATATAACTGCTAGATCCATCTGCTCCAATGTGTCATTCAAAGCAACTGTTTCCTTGTTGAAATTCTGTTTAGATGATCAATCCATTGATGTAAGTTGAGTGTTAAAGTATCTATTATTGTCATATTATCATCATTTATGTTTGTTATTAACACTTTTATACATTTGAGTGCTCCCACATTGGGTACATAAGTATTTCCAATTGTTATAACCTCTTGTTGGATTTTTCCCTTTATTATTACATAGTGTCCTTCCTTGTCTTTTGTTACAGGCTTTGTTATAAAGTCTATTTTTCCAATATAAGTATTGCTACCCTGGTTTTCTTTTCACTTCCACTTTCATGATAAATGCTTTTCTATCCTTTCGTTTTTCGTTTTTCAATCTGCATTGTCTTCACATCTGTAATAAGTCTCTTATAGGTAGCCATATAGATGGATCTTGCTTTTTCATCCATCCTGTCACACTATGTCTTTTGATAGAATGTGTAGTCTATTTACATTGAAAGTAATTATTGAGAGGTATGTATTTATTGCCATCTCGTTACTTGTTTTACGGTTGTTTTTGTAGTAGTTCTGTTACCTTCTCTTGCTCTCTTCTCTCACAGTTTGCTTGCTTCTTTTAGTGATATACTTGGATTCCTTCGTCTTCATTTTTTGCATATTTATTACTGATTTTTGATTTGTGGTGACCATAAGGTTTGTATAAAATGCCTTATGCATGTAGTACTCCATATTAAGTTGATGGTCCTTAAGTTTGAACCCATTTTTTTACTCCTCTCCGTGCACATTTTAGTATAGAGTCTAATACTTTACATTCTTTTATTTTATGAATCTCTTTACTGATTTTTATAGATATACCTAATTTTACTGCTTTTATGCTTTCTACTTGACTCCTACTTGAGGTCTTTTCATTCCACTCTAAGAGTTCCCTTCAATATTTCCTGTAGGGCTGGTTTGGTGGTCCTGAATTCTTTTAACTTTGGTTTGTCTGGGAAATTCTATATCTTTCCTTCTATTCTGAATGATAGTCTGGCTGGATAGAGTATGCAGGTTTTTTTCCTACAGCACTTTAAGTATATCATGCCACTCTCTTCTAGCCCACAAAGTTTCCACTGAAAATTCAGCTGGTAGCCTTATGGGATTTCCCTTGTATGTAACTATTTTCCTCTTATGTTTTTAAAAGTCTCTCTTTTGGATGACTGGTGGCTCAGTGGTTGAGTGTCTGCCTTTGGCTCAGCATGTGATCCCAGAGTCCTGGGATTGAGTCCCACATTGGGCTCCCTGCATGGAGTCTGCTTCGCCCTCTGCCTATGTCTCTGCCTCTCTCTCTCGTTCTCCCTCTCTCACTAATAAATTTTTTAAAAACATCTTTAAAAAATAAAATACAAATAAAATAAAATTCTCTCTTTATTAATACTTTCTTGCCATTTTAATTATTATGTGTATTGGAGTGAACCTCCCTGGGCTTATTTTGTTGTGGGCTCTCTGTGCCTCCCAACTCTGAATTCTGTTTCCTTCTCCAGATTCAGGAACTTTTCAGCTATTCTTTCCTCAAAGCAATTTTCTCTCTCCCTCCCCCTTTTTTCTCCCTTTCCCTTCTAGGATCCCTGTAATGTGGTTGTTATTACACTGGATAGTGTCACCAAGTTCCATAAGTCTATTTTCATTTTCTATTATTATTTTTTCTCTCCTGTTCAGCTTAATTACTTTCTATCACTGTCTTCCAGGTAGCTGATAGATTCTTCTGCTTCCTCTAGTCTACTTTTTATTCCATCTTGTGCATTTTAAATTTCATTTATTGAGCTTTTCACCTCTGATTAGTTCTTTTTTGTTGTTTTCTATATCCTTGTTAAGGTTCTTACTAAAGTAGGTCCTCCATTCTTTTCTCAAATCCACTGAGTAGCATTATGACCATTACTTTAAATTCTCTATTAAGAATATGACTTATCTCCATTTATTTTAGGTCTCTCACTCTCACTGTGACTTTGTTCTGTTCTTTCATTTGGGACATATTCCTCTGTCTCCTCATTTTGGTCAACTATCTGTGTCTGTTTCTCTGTGTTAGAAAGGCCAGCTAATTTTCTGCTTTTGAAAGTAGTGGCCATAGGAAGAAGAGGGACTTTAGTATCCTGCAGTGCAAAGTCCCCTGTTCACCAGAACCTGGCACTTCAGAAGCACCTCCTATGTGTATCACATGCGCCCTGCTTTTACAGCTGAGTAGCTTTTGCCTTTAGCCCAGTTATCTGCAATGGTTCTTTGCCTGTTGTGGGCAGGTTCTGGTCCCTGTTCTGTTGGTGGGCCAGTCTGGGGCCAGTTTAGGCTTGAGCTAAGTCAGACCAAGCATTTACCAGAAATGCAGTAACATTAAACTGCAGGTCACTGGGGTGGGAGCAGGTGGTGCCAGCAAAATTCAACCCAGCAAGAGGGGACCTGCAGCTCCTGAGGACCTAAACAGGCCAGGTTGGATGGGGTAGACCCAGAGAATTATGTTGAGGTGATACACCCAGGTGTTAGCAATGTTTGCATTGGTCTGCTGTAAGGCCTGGAGCTGAGGCCTGGCTGGATAGGGCATGTCCACAGGAGAATGTATGATCAAGCAGTGCTGTTAGCAAGTTAGGTAGTGGGTATTGGCATAGCACTGGTTCCCACAGGTTTCTGTGTGCTGGGGGTGGGAAAGAGAAATGGCACCCACCAGCTCCTTTGTTCCTCAGAGAAGTCTCCCAAACTGTTGCTTCTACAATATATCTCCACAGGGCTGTTCATTGTTGCTGTCTGCTTTAGGGCAAGGACTCAGTTTCCTCCCCCCCTCCCAGAGTTTCCAGGATACTGTTGATGTTTAAAGTTCCAGGTTTTCAGACCTGCCAATTGAAAGAACTCACAAAATTCTGGTTTTCAAAAAATTCTGATTTTCAAAGCCAAATGTTATGAGGATTCATCTTCCTCATATGGACTCCCTGATATGAGAGACTGTTTTTCTCTACTCCCTCCACACCTACAGGATCCCTCTATTCCTTGGACAGTCCCAGAGTCCATTTAGCCCCCCTCTACTTCTCCACCCTTCCTACCCTCCTCAATGAGGCCTCTACATTTAGCTACAGAGTCTGTTCTGTCAGTCCTCAGGGTCAGTTTCTGGGTTATTCACACTGATTTGGCTGTGATCTAATTGTGTCCATGGGACATGGTGAGCTCAAGGTTCTCCTACTCCTCCTAAGCAGTTCTTAATCATGGCAAATCTAATCAAGGAAAGTTATACATCTTCAAGTCTTCTATGCTTAATGAATATGTGTCCATTAGGAATGCAGTGAGAAGCTGATAATAATTCAAAAATCAAAAAAAAAAAAAAAAAAAAAAAAAAAAAAAATTCAAAAATCACAGGACTGATTTATTTTCCCTGAAGGAGACTATCAAATAAAGGCCAGAGGTAGGCAGTGCAGAACTGATACAGTGGGTTTTAAGTTATAGAGTTTCTTTCTATCTTTCTGCTTTGCCATCCTTATGCATGGCTTCCATTTCCAATTCTCTTTATTGGCATAACATTGCTTCTGGATCTCCAGCCATCATATCTCTGTTCTAGACAACAAGCAGAAGGAAACAGGTGTGAAGAAAGGATCACTTGCTTTCAAGGAAGTCAACACCTTTTACATAGCCTCCCTTTAAGTTTTACCCAATGATTCCCATTTAAATCTTACTGGATGTGTTAATGAACTTGATTGTAGTAATCACTTCATTAATTTACTCATATATCAACCACATTGTATGCCTTATATATCCAATTTTATTTGTCAATTATACTTCAATAAAGCTGGAAAAAATAACCTCACTGGCCTATTATTAGCAAAGGAACTTAAGAAAATGGGTTGTTAAACTTGGTATTGTTTTTACTGTTTGTTTTTTCTTAACCTGAGCACATTCAATAGTAAAGAAAAAGAGAATGGAAATTAAATAGCAAACTCAACCACACCATAAATTGCTTAATTCCTTAAAAAGAAATCTTCCAGTTTCCGTATTCTTCAAAACACAGCAAGAATGAGGAGGTATACTCTGCTCCTAAAATGTATGTCTATGCTGAGGTTGCCATATGCAAGAAAGACCTCCAACTCGAGGTTCAGGAGAGAAGAATCTTAGTTTGAAGCCAGTGCCTTTAGGGTACCATGTTCCTCTGTGGTTTTATATCTTCCCTTTTACCTCTTTATATCCTTCCTCCCATTCCTCACACAAAATAAGATACTGAGTGCAAGGCATTTTTTATTCTTTTCTTTTCTGATAACCACAAAAGTTTAGACTCTTCATAACTAATGTACTTTTCTGCCTCCCATTCTCCAGGCTTCAATTCCATTCTTCCCAGTTACTAAAACCATATCAATCTTCTAAAACATCATTTTAAGTTCCTTTCTTTGCAAAAAAAAACCAAAAAAACAAAAAAACAAAAAACACTTCATCTATTTTGTAAGTCCTATTAAAATATATATAAACAAATAAGCTTTATTCTGACATATAAGACTCTCTGCACTCTAGTCCTTATAGTCTTGCCAATATGATAGTCTAAAAGTGACTAGTTCATTCTTACTCTGTATCTCTCCTCATACAGTTCTCCTTCCTCTCCTTGCCAAATCCTCCAGAGGCTAGTTCAAGTTCCCCTTGCTGCACAAAGAAAGAATTATGTCAAGGAGCCTCCTCACTCCATGGCATCTTTTCCGCAGTAGAAGTGAATCCTTCTGTCCTTGAACTCGTGTCTGTAACACACACTGACATATTCTGGTTTCCAGCAATCTTTTTCATGTTTGCATTCATTATTTGTATTGTTTACATCTAATACAATATCAGTGTCCACTTTCTGAAGAAGCCTCTAGTCAGCTTTTTGAATACACAGTAGGCTCTCAAACATATCTATTGGTTGAAACTATCTTTTTTTCTCCAGTACATTTCTTTTGTGATCAAAAGTCCTCTTTCTCATTGTGCCTGCCTCTCAATTTCTAACCAAAATTGTATCTGGGCCCAAACTCCCAATCTGATGTTCCACAGAGTCAAAATGCATCATCTACAGAGGTCAAGACATTCCACAATTGGCTGAATATTAGCATAAGGCCTGGGATGGAACTGAATTATCAGCCCCCTTTTTAACTGGATGATTTCCACTGGGTTTTATTTTCTGTTTGCTTGTTAATAGAAATGCCCATAGGCAGTGGCCCCAGATCAAAAGTATGGACCTAATAGAATCTAAAAGTTCATGTTTAATTTTAAAATCAGACTCCCTTCAGATTCCCAGCATTGCCAAAATTCATCTGAAAAGCAGAAAATGTCATTTCCTTCCACCTTCAAAAGCAGCTGAACAAAATTTAAATACATCTGGTTATAACAAACAAGCTAGAAAGTGCACCACAATTGGGACAAGTTTGCACCCAGATCCAATTTTTATGACTGAGTTAGAAAGCCCTTGAAAAATGGGGCTCGTGGTGCAATCCCTGCTGGGGCATTAACAGAGGCCTCTTTGGCAAGAAAAACTGAAGTAATAACTATGAGTGGCATTTTCCCAAAACAGGCTAAATACCCCAATAGAAACCTAGAAGAAATTATACTTAAAGGTTCTCTCAAGCAGCTTGAGTCAATTTGACACCTCTTCTTTGCATGTGAATTCCCTGCATGACAAATCATATTCTACAATTTATGGGACAAATTAGATGCTTTTACGAGTGTTAATGCCACAGCTTTTGGAGCTAAATCAATCTGACAAAAATAATAGAATTTTGTTTATTTCCTTCCTTGTTCAAAATTTTCCCTCTAAAATGTAAGTTGAGACTAATTGAAAGAAAGGTCCTCATTGGTCATTCTCATCCGTATGACTATAAGTTGGCAATAGCTAATGAAACAAAGAAGATCTATGCCATTTTTCAGGTGAATCATTGAACAAAGTTTATGTCCACTTTTGAGATGGATTGCTGTTCTTGAAGTCGGGGGATGAGTTAATTTTACCTTTTTGACCTTTCAAAGGATTCACTATTGCTTCCTCTCCTCAGAGTACACTAGCCAGGCTGGCAGGATAAGCAAGGCTTTTCCCCGAAAGAATATTTACTTATTAGGTCACATATAACTTCTACCATATTTCTATTGGTCTGGAAAACTTGTTAAAGTTAGACTGTAAACTTGAAACTCTACTTAATCCATATGAAGATTTGGTATAACACAGTGGTTAAGAGATGAGCCAGTTTGTGGTAAACTCTGAACTCTACTAGCTACATGACCTTGGGCAAATTACTTAAACTCTTTGTGTTTTATATAAAATGGGCTTAAAGTAATGCCTGGATCATATTATTTTCTTTCTCTATTTTCCAATAAACCTTCTACTGCAGATCAGTGAGGTCTACTCTCACACATCCCAAGAGTTCACATTCCAGATATACTTATTTTGTAAGCCTCTGTTTATGCTGTTTTTCTTGTCAGAAATACCTTCCCCTTGTTCCTTCCCATCCTTCTTTTTAAATTTTTGGATTTTAGAATTAGGCCTATTCATTGACTTCTTCTCTGGCATTTTCCGTTACATCTGACAGGTTTTCTTTTTTCTTTTTTTTTTCTTTCTTTTTTTTTTTAGTGTCTCCTTACTACCTGTGATCTCTTTACCTTTCAGGCACATATTGTATATTATGTTCATGTACTGTGGTGAATATTTATCTAATAATGCCCTTAGAGCAAGGTATCTGATTTTTTTTAACTTTATTCCATATCTTCTTTATTAGCCTGTGTTTTAATTACACCTTGTGAAGAAGTCTTCGCAGGCCATTCAGATGTATTTAGGATGTAGTATTACTGCTTGCAACCATGAAGATACTATTTGGCAAAAACATCTGATGTCCTATCTTTATATGGTGATAAATATTAGAAATGGTCTGATGGAAAGTATCTTAGGGATTACTTCTCCAAATTTTGTTCTATCTCATAGAGAAAGCTAGGGCATCTACTGACTGCTATTTTTTGTGGTCTCTTCAGTACTTGGGCTTTTCTATCCTTTTCCAAACAATTTGACATCCATAATTGGCAGAATACTTTCCTTATCTTCACCCCAATAACTAGCTGGAGGCTATTGACCAGAATCAATTTTGTCAGTCTGTTTATGAGACCAACCCATGTTTCAGTTCTTCATGTTGTGCCAGATGGAATTCCCTTGGATGAACTTGCGCTGATCCATTGCCTCCAAAGACAATCCCATACTTGGAAGCTTTGCTGTACCATGTTTCCTTTGACAGGACACTTTGCAGTTCTATGCTTATTCATTGCACATGGTCAACATTCATTGAATTCTTACTGAGGATGATTTTTTTACACCTTATAATTGCTGTTTTCCTGAAATTCTTTCACCCCTTTGACTCAGTCCCTTTTGTTGCATGGCCATCTCCATATGGCTAAGAGTTCTGTCCCTTTCTTATAGCTAACACAATTTAGCACAGTTCCGTGAATATCTTGAACACCTATTATATCCTTGGTAAGAAAATAAATGCAGCAAATTCTCAGTTGCTGGACATTCTATTAACAGAAGCTTTATTAAATGGCACTTTGCACTCCTCCAGAAACTTATATTTAAAGTTCTCAGTGATATTTTGTTATTTAAATAGCAATACATACATTTGGCATCTATAAAGAGAAGTCATTATTTCACAATAATTTTAATTATAGTTGCTGTGCATGAACTCTCAGTGAATTACTATTCCATGTTTGTATTGCATAATAAACACCTTAATCTGAATATTATAAAAACTAAAACCGTATATGAGAAAGCTCTGTTCAGAGCCCTGTGGTATATATTTGTAGCTTGCCATGGATGTTTTGAGTCTCAAAAGTTTTTGTATTACATTAAAACACATACTTATAGAATAAGGTAGGTATAGATCATGATGTGTAGAAATTAAGTCATGGGGTTCATTGAAATTCTAAAAGATGCCACTCTCAAATTCTACACCTTATTTTCCTTATTGTAAGCTTCTATTAACATGTCCCTAACATTTCCACATAGCGTTCAATTCAAGGAAACAAAATCTTAGAGGGAAACAGCATGCATGGGTAAGTTAAGGCACATAGCTTACCAGTGGCTCCATTAGTTTGTTTAGGATTCCTTGGTTGAGTCATATTTCCTCTTTACCTTTCAAAGTCCTATCTTCTTCTTTAAACATTTGATAAAATTCCCCAGTCCCTGGACTGGCCCTGGACTTTTGTGTCCTGGGAGGTTTTTGATGACTACTTCAATTTCCTCTCTGGTTATTGGCCTGTTCAGGTTTTCTATTTCTTCCTTTTCCACTGTTGGTAATTTGTAGTTTTCCAGAAATGCATCCATTTCTTCTAGATTGCCTAATTTATTGGCGTATAGCTGCTCATAATACGTTTTTAAAATCATTTGTATTTCCTTGGTATTCATTAAGATCTCTCCTCTTTCATTCATGATTTTATTAATTTGAGTCTTTTTTCTTTTTAATAAGGCTGGCTAATGGTTTATCTATCTTATTAATTATTTCAAAGAACCAACTCCCGGTTTTGTTGATCTGTTCTACAATTCTTCTGGTCTCTATTTCTTTGAGTTATTCTCGAATCTTCATTATCTCTCTTCTTCTGCTTGGTGTAGGTTTTATTTGCTGTTCTTTCTCCAGTTCTTTTAGGTGCGAGGTTAACTGTGTATTTGAGTTTTTTTCCAATTTTTTTTGAGGAATGCTTGTATTGCTATGTGTTTCCCTCTTAGGACTGCTTTTGCTGTATCCCAAAGATTTTGAACAATTGTATCTTCATTTTCATTCGTTTCCATGAGAAAATGCTCTGCATCAGTTGCCATCAGGGAAATACAAATCAAAACCACAATGAGATACCACCTCACACCAGTGCGAATGGTGAAAATTAACAAGACAGGAAACAACGGATGTGGGCAAGGATGTGGAGAAAGGGGAAACTTCTTACACTGTTGGTGGAAATGTGAACTGGTACACCCAGTCTGAAAAATTGTGTGGGAGTTCCTCAAAAAAGTTAAAAATAGAGCTACCCTACGACTCAGATATTGCACTACTGGGGATTTACCTCAAAGATACAGATGCAGTGAAAAGCCGAGATACCTGCACCCCGTTTATAGCAGCAATGTCCACAATAGCCAAACTGTGGAAGGAGCTTCGGTGTCCATCGACAGATGAATGGATAAAGAGGATGTGATATATATCACATCCTCTTTATCCATTTATATATATATATATATGTGTGTGTGTGTGTGTATATATATATATATATATATATATATATATATATAATGGAATATTATTCAGCCATTAGAAACAACAAATACCCACTATTTGCTTTGATGTGGATGAAACTGGAGGATATTATGCTGAGTGATGTAAGTCAATCCTAAAAGGACAATCATTATATGGCTTCACTCATACAGGGATTATAAAAAATAGTGAAATGGATTATAGGGGAAAGGAGAGAAAATGAGTGGGAAAAACCAGAGAGGGTGACAAAACATGAGAGATTCCTAACTCTGGGGAACGAATAAGGGGTAGTGGAAGGGGAGATGGGTGGGGATATGGGGTGACTGGGTGACGGGCACTGACGGGGGCAGTTGACAGGATGAACACTGGGTGTTATACTATATGTTGGCAAATCTAACTCCAATAAAAAATATACAAAAAAAGAAAAGTCCTATCTTCATTCCTCTTATTCTCTCTTCCTTTCCTCCTCTTGTCTCCTTTCCTTTAGAAAAAAAAAAAAAATCCCACTAAATAGGGAAATGAAATTCCAAAGAGATTAAAAGATAAGGGATGGGAAGGTTTATCTGTAGCACTTATGTAAAGATAAGAGCTTTGGAGTTCAACATAACAATTATTTAATATGAACAAAAATGTGAACTGTAAAGACACTTGAGTAACAAACAAAGTGACAAGTAATCATAAATGAAACTTGGGTAAATAGTATGATTTTTAGATTGATAACAAGGAGAACATTTTGTCCTGACTATAGAAAGAGCTCATTCTTTTTTGAGAACTTTAAATAGGACAAGGAAGGGGGAGAATGTCTGCATATATTCAGATCAAGAAACAAAGGTAAGATTTTGGAGTAAAGTTCCCTATTTAAAAGTTCACTTGGCAATGAGTCATCCTACACAGTCACAATGAGCCTTTGTACTTACTAATGGCTTTTGTACAAAGATCTCACAAGGCAAAAAGCTGTAGAGAGCGCCCATTCTCATTTCAGATGGACGACAACTAAATCAGCAACAAGAGAGCAGAATAGAGATAGGTTTTGAATACATTATTGTCTCCCAGTAACTGCTTTTCATTAAAAAATGAAGTGTATTTTACATATTGTTAAATGCACAGATTTTAAGTGCACAAATTCAATGAGTTTTGAAAAATTATCACATATCATCCTGACCCCTATCAAGATACAGAACTTTTTTTCACCCCAGAAAATTCCTCTGACTGGAAAGTTAATCAACATTCCTCTTCCCATGAGGCAACCACTACTCTGATTCCTTCTTTGATCATAGATTAGTGTTGCATCAGTTGTACAATATAAATTAAATCATACAGTATGTGCATTCACGTTTCCGGTTTTTCATTTATCACAATATTTTTTTAGTGACTTTTTAAAAAACAGTATTAGATTTAAAGAAAAATTGTTAAGAAAATACAAAGATTTCTCATATACTCCACAGTCAGTTTCATCAATTACTATAGTAAATTTGTTACATTTAAATAATCAATAGTGATATGTTATTATTAAGTAAAATTCATTCTTTATTCAGATTTCCTTAGTTTTTACCTAATATCCAAAGCAGGATACCACATTAATTTAGTCATCATATCTTCTTAGGCTTCTGGTTATGACAGTTTCTCAGACTTTCCTTGTTTTTGATGACCTTGAATTTTTTAAGATTAGTGGTAAGATACTTTGTAGATTGTTCCTTAGTTGAAATTTGTTGATGTTCTTCTAATGCAGAGTCTAGATTATAAGTTTTAAGGAGGAAGAGCAAAGAGGTAAAGTATCATTTCTGTTATAGCATAACAAGGGTACAAACTATCAAATGACTTTTCATGATGTCAACTTAATCACCTATCTCAGGACATGTTTGTTAGGCTTCTCAACTATAAAGTTATCATTTTTCCTTTCAGCATAGTAACTTAAAAATCATCCATTTTGTTGCATGTTCCAGTAGTTGGTTTCCTTGTATTGCAGAATAGTGTTCCATTATATGATTATATTGTAATTTGTTTAGCAATTCTATAGTCAATGAATATTTGTCCTTCAATTTGGAGTTATTTATGAACAAGATTACTATGTATTAATGTGTGTGTGTGTGTCTGTGTGCATATGTATACATATGTTTTTATCTCTCTTGGGTAACTATGAAAAGAATTGGTTGGATCATAAGTTTAATATATATCTAACTTCATGATAAAATACTTGACCTATTCACAAAATGATTACAGTTTTACTCTCCTATCCCAGAGTTGAAAGTTCCAACTGCTTCCATCTTCACTCACTCTTGGTATGAGAGCCACTTTAAGTTTAGACATTCTTGTAGTTATACAGAGAAATTTGATTATGTTTTTTTTTTTTCCTTTCTGACTGTCATTGAAAATATATTCATGTACTCATGGCCATTTATATTCCTTCTGTTTAATCACTCAATTACCACAGAACTCCTTTTCTTCCTCTCCATTGAATTTCAGTGACATCCTTATCAAAAATTATGTGAATGTCTTAGAATGGATCAATTTCTGTGTTCTTTTTTTAAGATTTTATTTATTTATTTATTTACTAACTTACTTACTTACTTACTTACTTATTTATTCATGAGAGACATAGAGAGAGAGAGAGGGGAGAGGCAGAGGGAGAAGCAGGCTCCATGCAGGGAGCCTGACATGGGACACGATCCTGGGACTCCAGGATGACACCCTGGGCTGAAGGCAGGTGCTAAACTGCTGAGCCACTAAGGATCCCCAATTTTTGTGTTCTTTATTTTATTAGATAAGTTATATACATATCTTATTTTTTAAATTTTAAGTTTTTCCCAGTGTTTATAAACTTAAAAAATCATTGCCTTGTTTTTGCTGTTAAAATATAGAAATACAATTGATTTTGTATATTCATTCACCTTTCTGAATATTTTTGCTAGATTGGTAGAATTCTTAATATTTCTAACCAAATAAATAATAGTCATTGTTTAAAGATAACTTTACTTCTTATAAGTTTTCCTCTCCCCACTTATTTTACTGAGTAGGAGGACCTCTACTATAATGTCAAATAGAGGTATGAAGGGAATAGGTTTGCTTTTTCCCAAATATTAGGGACAATGGTATACAAATTTGTACCATTACATATGATGCTAAGTGTAAGTTATTTGTAAATGCTCATGATTAGATTGTTAGATTTCCTTTTAGGCCAGCTTGCTGAAAATTTTCATCATAAATGTGCAGCAAATCTTGCCAGATACTTTTTCTGCATATATTGAGATGATCATATAAATTTAATCATTTATTTTGTTAAGGTATTGAATTACATTGAATGATTTTCTAGTATTAAACCAACCTGGTATTCCTCTGAGAAATTTCACCTAGTCATAACTTATCTCTTTATTTCATTTCATTCCATTTTCTAATATTTGAAAAACATATGCTTATATATTATTTTTGATCTGTATTTTTTCTTGTAATGTTTTTGTCTGGTTATGGTTTCCAGGTTGTACTGATCTCAAAAATGAGTAGGAAAGTTTTACTTCTTTGTTTTTTTGGAAAGACTTGGTATAAAATACATATTATTTCCTCTCTGCTACATGTTAAATTTTAAAAGGTAAGCCATCAAAATCCTGCTTTTCCTTTACTGAATATTTTTTAAATTATGAACTCCTTATCTTTAATGTACAAGGGTTATTTAGATTTCCTATTTCTCCTTGAGTCTGCTTGTTACTTTATTTTTATTTAAAATTTTTATTTTTTAAGATTTTATTTATTTATTTATTTATTTATTTATTTATTTATTTATTTGAAAGACACGGAGACACAGGCAGAGAGACAAGCAGACTGCCTGAGAGGATCCTGATACGGGACTTGATTCTAGAACCTAGGGATCACGACCTGAACCAAAGGCAGATGCTCAACCACTGAGACACCCAAGTTGCCCCTATTGTTTCTTTTTAAATCATTTCTTCCAATCTGTGGAATTTATTGGCATAAAATGAATCATAAATTTCCTTATTATAGTTGTAATTATCTATAGAATCTGTAATGATTGGTATCAGCTCTTTCATTCCTACTCCTGTTCATTTATGTTTTCTCTCTTTGTTTTCTAACCAATCTCAATAGGCAGTATAATTGTATTCATTTCTCTGCTGTGCTTTGTTTGTTTGTTTTATACATCATTGATTTCTGCTTTCTCCTAATTAGTTTTTATCTTCTACTTTTCTGGGTTTAATTTGCTCTTCTTTTCTTAGCCTCTTAATATAGAAATTTACATCATTGATTCTTTTCTAATATAAATATTTGGATATAAAAATGTTACCCTAAACTTTATTTTAATTGCACACAAACTGGTATTTTGTTTTCATTCATTTATTATAATTATTTTAAAATATTTTCTAATTTATATTAGCATTTCTTCTTTGATTTAGACTTTTTATAATTTTCAAGCCTTAGGGTTTCTCTGAGCATTACAAAATATCTTTCTAACACAATTATTTTTGGGTTAGAACTGAATTTATATTTTCTAGTTTTTTTGCTATCTGTTCTTTTGACCAAGAATATAAGCTATCTTATATAATATTCCATGTATATTTGAAAATTCTGTTCTTGGCTTTCTATTTTTTTTTTTTTTTTTGGTCTATAGTCTCTATAAATGTCCACTTAGATCAAGTTGTTTAGTAGTGTTGTTAAGTCTTCTATATTCTTACTCATTTTGTCTCTCCTTTTTCTAACAATTACCAAAAGACAAATGTTAAAATATTCAAGTGTAGTTATGTATTTTGCATTTCTCTTTTCAATATTATGATTCATTTAATTTGAAATTCTACTATTAGAAGCATAAACATTTAGGATTCTTATGTTACTTTGATTAATTGATGCATTTAATGGTTATACATCTTCCTTATTGGTTATTTCCCTTGTTTCAAAGATGACTTTATTATTTATTAATGGAGCTTTCTCACTTTCTTAATGATTATGATTTTCATGGTATGTACTCCAGACTATTACTTTCAAGCTAACTGTGTCTTAAAATTTAAAATATACCTCTTGAAAATAGCATATATTTAGGGTTACTTTTTAATCCAGTCAGAACAGTTTTCTTTCATTTTTATGTTTGTTCTGTTTTTAATATAATCATTGATATGACTTCATCACCTTGCTGTTGAATTTCTACTTGTTCCATTGGACCTGTATTTTCTAGTTAATTTAGTGTGTTATGAAAATTTCAAGTGCCAAAGATAAGAAATCTGTAATGGATCTTGGTTGTTTTACTTAATCAAAACTCTCTTCCAATACATATCATTCATTTTACACATGAATAAACTGAGGGAATCAGTTTAATCACTTACTAATGATGTATCATAGTTTTTTTTAACTGTCTCTCAACTTTATTCTAACTAGCAGTTTAACAAGTACCCAAAATAATTCTGTAAATGGAATGGCACAGATAAATATCAAATCACACTAACCCACCTCTCTCTGATTTCAGTTGCTTATTTAGGAGTACCATAAATATCTACAATTTTTATTTATGAATTATATCTCAGTAAAGCTGGAAAAATAGATTAAGAAAAAGGATCAATAATACAGAAAACATAGGTACTATCTAAAGAGAACAATTTTTTCTTTTCTTTTTTTTCACTCCAACTGCATGGCAGTCATTCTATGGATATTCTCTTCTATAAAAGGATAATTCATTCTGGATATTTCTATAATAAAGATATTTAGAAATATTAAATTAACAGCTAGATATCAGAAACTTTTATAAAAGTTAACAAATGCCAATCTTTTTTTAAAAAAATAGCTTATTATAAAATATTCAGTATTGAGTTTTTTAATAATTAGAAGATAAAATTTAAAAATTATTGTTTTCAAATGAGTTTTAACAGGTTTCTTTCAAAATTTGAAGTATGAAATACTCTCATTTTTTTCTTCTATCCTACAAAATGACATTCATAACTTTTGTCACTGTACACTTAGCAAAAGCAATGTTTATACAAGCCAAAATTTTATAATTCTGTTTTTATGACAGTTAATGGTTCTCTTTTTTATTTTTTTAAGATTTTATTTATTAATTTATTCATAGAGACCCAGAGAGAGAGAAAGGGGCAGAGACACAGTCAGAGGGAGAAGCAGGCTCCACGCAGGGAGCCCGACGTGGGACTCAATCCAGGGTCTCCAGGATCACACCCCAGGCTGCGGCCACACCAAACCTCTGCACTACAGGGCTGCCCCCGTTAGTGGTTCTAATTTGCAAATTGATATATTCAGACGATGAGGATATCAAATGCTGTGTTGTGTGCCTCAAGAAATCCAGCCAATCAAACTTTTATGAATCTGATTGTTATTCCAAATAAACCAAATAAACTTGTCATCCCTCCCATATTATTGTCATGTATTGTGTTTCTTGTATTTTAAGAAGAGTGTCTTCCTTTGAGTGAAGGACTTTGGTCAAGTGGTTTATTTAGGAGATGACCAAGGGAATAGGAGTAAGGGACAGGGAGTGTTAATCAGGAAAAATGGGAAAGCCAAGCTAAGTGTGAACCTCTGAAATAACCACTGTGGACCACAAGGGCTGGGGCTACCTGTAAAACATAAAATGTCACCTGAAATTTGGTTCCCTGAAGGATAGGAGTTGAGAGCTTTTATATACTCACTGCTTAAAGGTTACCCTGTAAGAAATATCCTTGCACTTCCTGGATACCCAAATGCACAGAGCAAGTAGCCTCCCACATCACAGGACAAATCTCAAGGCAAAGATCACCTTAGGCATAAACATTTATAGCACAGCCTGAATTCAAGCTGGCACAGTTACAACTGAAAGCAGAGGGGCAATAGCATATCTAATTGTAGGTCAACATAAAATTCTGGTTCAAAAGCTTGGAAAAAGAATATAACTTTGAAAAACAAGTGGTTAAGAAAACCAATATTATATTATCCTAAACTAATAAAATTAGGGAATTTATACAAGCACCTGAGATTAGAAGAGGAAGAAAACATTCCTGGGAGAGTACTTGCTCCTAAGCAGGAGAAATTACACCTCTAGCTGTGAGGAAATTCACCCTTTGCCAGAACTAGCTGAATTTAGCAGATTTAAATTTTGGAAAAGCCACAGGAGGCTTCAGAGGTGAGAGTTTAGAATGGAATCAGTGTGAACAGTTTAAACAACAACAACAAACAAAACATACACATGGTGAGGAAACTGGAGAATTCAGGTGCAAAGAGTCAAGACCTTGATCATAGGGCTTTTGACATCTCAAAGAGAAAAGAAAATAATTTGGAAATGTAATGAAAAGTTATATGGAGAGAAAAAGGAGACTACAAAGAGGAGAGAACTTAGACTTTTCCAGAGTAAAGCTGAATAGATGTATGTTGTCCTTACATTATTTTTAAATATAGGGACTATTTCCAAATATATACCAGAATGTGGTATACAGATTTCAATCAGTAATGATACTGATTTCATCCTACAGATTTGAGACTTGGAGAACCATTTAGATATATCATAACAGGGATCCCTGGGTGGCGCAGCGGTTGGCGCCTGCCTTTGGCCCAGGGCGCGATCCTGGAGACCCGGGATCGAATCCCACATCGGGCTCCCGGTGCATGGAGCCTGCTTCTCCCTCTGCCTGTGTCTCTGCCTCTCTCTCTCTCTCTCTCTCTCTCTGTGCGACTATCATAAATAAATAAAAATTAAAAAAAATCTTTTAGATATATCATAACATTTTTCTTTTCTTTTCTTTTAAAGATTTTACTTTTAAAGCTGTTTTAGATCCACAGCAAAATTGAAAAGAAGGCATAGAATTTCCCATATATTCCCTGCCCTCATACATACATAGCCTCCCTATTACCAACATCCTCCTCCAAAGTGGTACATTTGTTAAAACTGATGAACCTAAATTGACATATCATACAGTTGACATTAGAATTCACTCCTGATGTTGTACATTCCATGGGTTTGGACAGATGTATAATGACATGTATCCACCACTGTAATGTCATGGAGTTATTTTCACTGCCCTAAAAACCCTTTGTGCTTTGCCTATCTTTCCTCTTCCCACTCCACTCTTCACAACCATTGACCTTTTTACTGTCTCCATAATTTTGTATCATGGCAGTTTTCATTGTGTTGATCACAAAAGTATTTTGGGGCACCTGGCTGGTTCAGTAGGTAGAGTGTGTGATCCCTGCTGTTGGGGTTGTAAGTTTGAGCCCTATGTTGGGACTTAAGTTATTTTACTTAAAAATAAAATCTTTTAAAACAGTATTTTGTAAGTCTATCATGTAATTAACAAGATCTTTATGAATATTAAGATATTCAGAATGCACCATTTATTGACTATATGTCAATTAATAACCACAGTATATACACATATATATACATAATATACGTAGTCATGTGGGGCACCTGGTGACTCTTGATCTCAGGGTCATGAGTTTGAGTCCAACATTGGGTATAGAGATTACTTAAAAATAAGACCTTAAAAAAAAAAATCACACACAGCCATCTACTTTGTGTCATACTAAATTCAAATGTTGTTTAGTTTAGAGATTAACAAGCTAAAATATCCTAAATTCCCTTCAGGACTAGACATTTCCTTAAAAATGCACAAATAATTTATTAAATTTTAAAGGACAATGCTCATCATTACCCTAAGCTACTAAGTAATGTTTGATATTAATGATAAAACATGCAAGTTGTAAAAAGATGTGATTTTAATTTTTTGTGTGTACGACTAGAATTTATAAGTTAAAACTTCCATGCTGAAAGTGGCCCTAATTTCTTGACTATTTGAACCAGTCCTCTGTCTATGGTTGACAGTAACCAAATATTGAATATGAATCCTAACAAGTACACCATGAACACAAATACTTTGTTTCCATGTGGTTCGAGTTATAGCCACTTGTCCATACACATTGCAGCTTTATGCATCCTGAATATATTCCTAGGTAAATATTTTAACCAGAAAACATTCATATGATGAAGTATACATCTCTGATTTTAAACATAAGTACAATTTTAATAGGGGAAAAATGGTATCCTTGGGTAATTTGGCTGTTTCTTTGTCCTGATTTTCAGTGAGTGCCAAAACTCAGAAAAATGAGCAGTTCTGAATTTAACCCTTGTGGTGGGTAAAACCATTGTAACATTTCACTGCCCTCTACAGGATGCACATATAAGTCGTTTGGGTGGAACTTTCCTTTCTGTACAAAATTTGAAAATGAAACTCTCGAGCAAGGATCCAGAATTTAAAAGAAGAGTGGCACAGCAAAGGAGGGTGCAGGGGATGCAAATTGAGTTTTCTGTAAAATTAATGAATTTGTGAAGACATACAGTACCCAGCAAGATTTCCCCAAACTGAAAATAAACAGCAATAAAAATGCCACAGTATGAAAAGGTGGCAATAGCGCGAGAGGTTTTATGAATTGTTCAAATGAGAGAGAGAGAGAGAGAGAGAAAGAGAGAGAGCGAGGGAGATGAATAAAAGAAAGGGGAGGGAAAATGTTATTGAAAATGAGTGGGTGTTATTGTTTGATCTCATTTTTTTCTCCCTTTTTGTTTGTTTAATTTCACTTGATTGCTAAAATGAAAAGTGTCTGCAAAATGATGGACTAATTAGAAGAACATGCAACCGTTATTTTTCTTACAAAGAAAAAAAAAGAGTTTTATCCTTATAAGATCCCATCCAAAGCCTTCACTCTGCACCATAGTGGGTTTTGAAAGTCATTTACATAATAGCTAACAAAAATGTACTCAGCAAAACACCGGGCTTTCTAAACACAGGAGATAATTATGTTGGAAGAATGATATTCCATTGCCATCTCCATTTTCAAGATACATTTATCCTCCCTGTACACAGCATAGAACAACCAAACACATATTAACATATATTGCGTAGGTGTGCGCCATTAGAGTGACAAGGTATAGGCAGTTGGGGCTGATGGGAGCTAAGGCAGAGCAAAAGCCAGGAAGGAAAGAAATACTGCATTCTATTCCTGGCATATATGTACCACCTGAATGGTATTTTTCATTATCTCCTGCACTGGGAACATTCTATTATTCCACTGGGAAGTCATAGCAGAAGAGATATAATTATCAGCAGAGTAATGGGGATGCTCTAGCTAATGGCCAGCTATTCAAATATCTCAATATAATCGTCTTGCCCAATCTCTCCCCATTGCATACTCTTCTGGAGAAACTCATCATTTTTTCCACTTACTCCAGCATAATGAATTCATTTTGCATTTTCTTTGTGAGAAATTAAGAGGAATCGCAATATAATGTGTTGACATTTGAAATTCTGCACAGAAAAGTTTAGGCTGGCAATTTAGTTTAATCGCAAGCTAGCAGGGAGAGGCTGCTTATTAAATTAGTTCCCTGTGTACAAAATGTGTATTTTCTTCATAAACCTTTGCCTTTTACCTGAGTTAAGACTTTTTTCCCTTCTTTGTAAGTTCCAGTTTTCTCAAAAGAAAAAATAATGTCCCTAACTAAAGATTGTGTTCTTTGAGATTTTTTTTTTTTATGGCCAAAATTGTTGACATCAGAGATGAGCATTGAATAAGAGGCCCTTGGGAAAAGTGAAAAATAAATAAGAAGTTGTCCTTAAGAAAAGCCACCAAAGTGTATTTTCTTTTTCTGCAATATTAAGCCTCTCATTTTGGTCACTCTCGGGAAAGATTCTTTCTCCCTATTAGATTGAAGCTCTTCTGTTTATTTGCTCATATCGAAGCTCGACTAACCATTTCCATATTTTCTGCTCCTTATTTTTCTTTTTTAGAGTTTCAACTCATTTACTCTAATAAGACTTGTAAACTGCTAATAAAAGAGCCTTTCCAGTTTCTCTAGGGAATGCCAGATATCTGGGCAGGTGGTAACAAGAACTAGTTATTTTAAAAAACCTGCTATTGGAATCATTGAATTGGAAGAGAATTTGGCTTTCCTCTCATTCTGACCTAGAAACTTCACTAAGTTCCAGCCTTTGTGGGGTGAGAGACAAGGCCAGGTGCGAAACGTGTGTCATCGGTTGATGGGGAACAAGAAGATTAAAAAAAAAGGTGTCTTATTTTGATTACCTTCCTATCATGTCTCACAGTCTTTCCTTTTTTTCCTGTATTTTCTTTTATATTCAAATAAACACCGTTTTTAACACAGCACCCTTGAAGAAGATACTCACTTGGGAAAACGTGGTCAGAGGGATAATTCATTCCTCTGTCTCTAGTCCTTTCTGAACAGCACCTAGATTCGAACTCCCCGAGCTCATTAGAGGCTCAGGGAAGGGGTATGAGGGAAAGACAACATGGCCTACCTTCAGAAAGGGCAATTAAAGGCAACCCTTGACACTAACATGAAACTGGAAGAATTACTCTGGAGTATGTAAGAGTCAGTCTCACCACAGTCTCTGGATCTATCACCATCCAATCCATACCTCCTCTTTGTCTTGTGGAATGTGTATGGTTTCCCTCTTCTTCTTGAATTACCCTCAACAGGTAAGACTATGCCTAGCCACTCCAAGTTCTTCTTCAATATTAGCCTAAAATGTTACATTCTTATTTCAATTACAATTTCTTACAATCTTTTCACATTAATGTTTTGTTGAATGTCATGTTTCTCTCTTTCTCACTCTGCATATTATCATCATTAATAAAATCCACTGCTACTTAACTGTCAAATAGATTTACTGCCATAACTATTGTAATATGGGATTTGTCACTTTGTTTGGAAGATGGTCTTTTGGTCTAAAATGTGGAGTTTTCTGTAAGAAATGGTTCTATCTTTCATAATAAAGACATGACATAAAAGGATAGAGTCTCAATTTATGTTTGGAAATGTTCCATAAACTAAAGGGATCTGAAAAGGAAGTATAGGGAAGGAAGCCCACCACAACTCCCAAGGTATGACAGAGAAATTGCTTGTATGTGTATTACTTAAAAGTGATTTTGATGCACTAAGGTTTTCTTTTCCTTTTTTTTTTTTAATTTTATTTATTTATTCATTAGAGACATAGAAAGAGAGAGGCAGAGAGACAGGCAGAGAGAGAAGCAGGCTCTACACCGGGAGTCCAATGTGGGGCTCAAGGTGGGGCTCCATCCCAGGACTCCAGGATCACGCCCTGGGCTGAACGCAGACACTTAACTGCTGAGCCACCCAGGCCTCCCACACTAAGGTTTTCAAATTCTAATCCATAACCTATTTTTCATTACTAATAGAGATGCCAAAGGGAGCAGGGGGTAGATGAGTGACTGCAAAAGTGTATGTTTGAGAACACACTCATCAAAAAAGCAGCTCTGGTTTATTGTATGAAACGCAGTATGTTATTATAGCAAGAACACTTGATCACAAGCCAGAAGCCTGAGTTCTAGTTTTAAATCTAGTCTTTGCTAACTAGCTATATGACCTTGGGGCTATGAATCATAAAGCCTCCAATTCATCCATAAAATGAGGAAGTTAGATTTGATTTTGTGCAATACCACTTCCAATTTGAAGCAACTCTAATTACATTATTTGGATTTAAAGTATCTTTCTGAAAACCAGGCTATTAATGGACAGCAGACATAAATTATATTCCATAGTAGTTTCATTTTAAATTATTCATTTTTAAGAAGTTTCTGATAGCAGGTAAAGAGGAAGTGATGTAATTAATTACAGGGAGGTTCAGTGAAGGAATATGGCAAATTGGATCAAGCAATCCATCATTAGGGATTTATTAAATGTCTCCTGCCTTAAATATTATGAAAGATAAAAAATACTTTAAAATATTTGAAACGATCTCTTTCTTTAATCGCTTCCTCCTTTGGAGGAGGGTGAAGTACAATCCTTTATAAAAATATGAAGTAAAGAAGTAACAAACACTATAGTCTTATACTGAGGTACAGTGGAATTTTAGATAATAACAGAAATGAAGCAGTCTTATGGGAACATTAGGGTCTGATAAAGTTTTAGAATTATTGGTGGTATTAAAATGAATTTAGAACAGGGGGATGCTCAGTTCAGGCAGGGAAGAGAGACTGCTAAATTTCACGGAGAGGTTTTAAGGAGGTTCTCTAATACCGTGTTCAGTAACAGTGGGTATGTAGAGAAACAACCCAAGACGTAAACTAGGAGCCTTAAATGGCTCCAATATATTTTGGAAGAATTGATGACAATGAATATTAAGATGGCTTAAATTGATGGTCCAGCAAAACCGAGGACCTATCAAGACACCAAGCCAAGAGACTTTATTTTCCTATGGAATTTACTATGGAGCTGCTTTTTGGCATGACATAGAGTATAATTCCTCTTATTAGCAGAGACATAGGTACCTGATCAGGGGAATTATAGATGAATATATGATTGCTCTTAACCTGCTGTTCCTTATAACCTCTCATGTTACAGTGGCACTGTGATAATTTCATCATGTACTCAATTTTACCAACATTTTTTTCGCATTATGAAAACATGTGTTGATGTTATTTAAACAGCTGCAGCTAAAAAAATACAAACTTTTTGATAAAGTCTTAAGAAAAAAATTAAGTGAAGAAAGAAATAGGTGCATAAGCCCTGTTTGATACTATAGAAGAAAACAAGAGGGAGTTCTCAAAGAGCTTTCTTTGGCCTGTTAGGATTCTCAGTAAATAATTCACAGCAGTTGTCTTCCAACATTTTTGCTCATGTACCACTAAGACTTTTGAAAAACTAATTTACTCTCTCACATATTTTTAAGTTGACATTAAAATTTTCATTATAAGCTCATACTTATGATACAGAGTTACAAAATAAATACATTATAAATGTTGACATTTAAATATAAAATTGTTAAATCATTCTATTAAATGTAGCTAACGGAATCTGAATACTGATTTGAAAGCTGTCATCATTATGAAAACAGTAGATTACATAAATTTCCTTTGTGATATAAAATTTTTCAGTTTCTTTTTTCTTCATGAATTTGTTTCTGTTCTATATGCTCCAAAGAACTTTATCCTTTAATATATTTTTATGTTTAAAAGTATTTTATTGATTATCCTATCATCTTTCTCTGCAACACAATTATGCATGTAAAATGTAATTTAATGTTTTATTCCTCTGACAATAAAGCTCGAACAATAAAAAATTTTATTCTCAATCAAGTTGTAATAATTATCACTAATACACAGTTGATCAAAATGATCTAAACAAATCACAAAATTTAATAATATTTAACATAAATGCAAAAGTTCATTAGAGTAGCATCTCTTAATGAGATAGATGGATCTAAAAAATGTTTTTTCCCCATTAGTTCTTGAATTCTGCTTAATACTACTCATTGCTACCAACAGACAGTGCTTATCTTCAATTTCCTTTATCATTATCTTTTTTTGAAGATGTACTATTTAATCTAATGCAGGACTTACATGTATAAAACAGCCAATGTCAAAACAATCAGTCTAACTACAGCCATCCTTTTGTTAGAAAAAGTTTAACTTTATTTTTAAATTTTAATCAAAGCATTCATAACATCACATTCTGGAATTTCTCTGAGAAATTCAGAGAATCATCCAAGTTTCCAAGATAACTTAAGTTATCTAAGTTAATCATCCAAGTTATCCAAGATAACTTAAGTTATCTAAGTTAACTTATCTAAGTTAATGGATGATAAATAAAAGATAAAGTCACAAAGTTTTGTCATGATTTTCTGGTCTGGATGAAATAAGGCCCCACTGCATTCAGTTCTTCACTTAAATTCACTTTACTTTGCTCTTATAGGACCTACCTTTAGCAGCAATGTGCTCTTTTAGATAGATTGGGGATAGAAAAATTAAGGTTATTAATGAAAACTGTATCACACTCCCCTATCCTATGATATATCAGAATTCAGAACATTTCAGCTCAAGCCAAAATATCATTCTTTCCAATTCATACTCTGTCTTTAACAGAAATATGTATAAGACAGGGATAACAAGAAAAGTCTATTCTTGTTCTTAAGAGATGACAATATTTTGAGTATCTCTAGAAGTTTTTAAATTCTGTGTGATGATCCATTAAGATGTATAGTTTTCTGGCAGGAGAAGAACAGTGAGCAGACAGGTGAATTGCCCTCAGATGCTTTCTTTGGAAGATCAACTTTAGAATAAAGAAGGCATATATAAAATTGAGGATCTGGTAATGTATTTCTTGAAATTATTGATGTCCAATTATCCCTAAGAAAGACCGTGTATTCCCACAAAAGCATTCTCCAGTATGAAATCTATTCCAGAGAAGAAGACTCCACATCTACCCTCTAAGAATAGATTCCACTTCCATGATGACAGTCTTTATTTCCTCATCTCACCATAGACCCATTTCTGATTACCAACCTTAACAATGTGTCATGTGCTCTAAATCTATAGTATATGTATCTAGATCTTTGAATTGGGATTATTATTCACAATTTGTAGTTATATGGCTCAAGGGGGTTAAGTGAATTGTTCATGATTTCATTAAAAAGAAAAAGCAGCCAAATCTGCCTAATCTCAACAGTATGTACACCCAAGTTCCTCCATGACTTTAAACAATGAAGAGATTGTGCTTTATAATTTTTAAGGAATCTACCTCTAACATTCTAGACCCTAAGATAGCAGCTGGGATAGAGCTCAATGTAGCTCTTAATGACAATGGCATTTAGCATGAAAATAAAGCCAATACTTGACTCTATTTGAAAATGTTAGCTCATCTTTCTGAAACTTCTTACTCAACATGGCCATCAAATTTTGAGTGTCATTAACATTTCTTACATGAAGTACTTAAAAAATAGTAACATGGTTCCCAGATTTTTTTCCACCTGGCTCTCTCCAGTTATGCTAGTCAATACATTTTTTTTTCAAACGGAATTTTTAAGATTTATAACTGTATAATCCTATAGCTATTGATTTCTTTGAATAGTGAAGAATTTGCTGCTGGAAAATCCTCCCCATTGTGTGTCAGTGTGTGTGAGTACAAGTGTGTTGATGGAATTTGGTAAGGAAGGTGGAGAAGAAAACATTTGTTTAATTCTTGTCCTTTCACCTAAAAAATATATTTTGCCTTGAGAGATTCTCATAACACAGCAGTCAGTCTGTGCTCTGCTCTTTTCAGAAAGAATGACACACTAATTTTCACTTCAAAGCCTGGTAGTTTGTAAGCTTGTCTTACAACATTAATTTTGGGAGCCATCTTCCAATGTCTTTCAGGGAGATGTTAACAGTCAACTGTGTTTGGCTTGTGAAAATAGAGAAAATGCTTCTAAAAAATAGAAAATTTAAAACAAGAAAAATGAAGCTTTTACTGGTTAAAAATCAAATGCTTAATTCTGGTGCATTACATGTCAATAAATATTAAAAGAACAACTTGGCGGAAAAAAAAAAAACAGAAAAATAATCCCGTAGAGTTCAAAACTTTTTGTTATGTTTTAGACAAAAACTATCAGCATGGAGTTGGCACATAGAAAGGGGATTGTTACACACACACACACACACACACACACACACACACACAGGTTGTCTTACTGTTTTGTTCTAGAATTGAAAACAACCTAAACTTTTAGAGGCTATTTTGAAAATTTTATTCTATTTAAAGTTTCACCAAAGCTATAAATTTCATTACTATCTGTCATTATCTAAATATATATGTGAACACATTTAAAGAAAGAATAAGAAACACGATCTTATCATACAAAAGTTCCCTTGCTGCTGTGTTCTATGATCCTTCATAATGTCCCCTTCATGATATCCCACGCATGTTGCTCCCTAGCTGAAATGAGTACAGGGCTTCCACGTGGGCCAAGAAGAAAATCACTTTGCCTTCTGAATCCCATCCACCTCCAACTTCTGTTCTTTTACTTACACATTTTTTTCAGAATCTTTGAGCCCAAAGATCCCTCTCCTTCTCCCTCAGTGACTTCTGTCCCTTCTATGTGTCAGGACTTGACACTTGGTTTTTATGGACTATGCCATGGAAACCCAAATAAGCTTATGAAGTACATAATAGTAAGAAATAGGCTAAAGACATAAAGTAAATATACAGGGTCACATGATTTAAAATTTGGAAGTAGGATTTAACTTTACAAGTTGCAGACTATAAGGCTTGTACTCCATCCATCGTATGGTAACTATCTCTCAAATTGATAATCCAGGATTTGGAATAAGGGGTTTAAATATGTTAATTCTATTTTCTGCTTCATAGCAATGGGTACTATTAATTTGGTCTTGGTAAAATTAATTTGTGAGCCTCAGGATCCTTAGTTTAAAAGATACTCATTGGTATATATATATATATATATATATACCAATGAGGCACTTGGCTGACTCAGTTGGTAGAGCATATGACTCTTGATCTCAGAGTTGTGATTTCAAGCCCCACACTGGGTGTAGAGCTTATTTAAAAATAAATAAATAAATAATTTGATCAATTAAACTAAAAACATTCTTTGGGGTACCTGCCTGGCTCGGTTGGTAGAGGATACAGCCCTTGATTTCAGGTTGTAAGTTCAAGCCCCATACTGGATGTAGATTACTGAAAAATAAAATCTTAAAAGGATATATATATATATATACTTTTAAGATTATATTTATATATATATATTATATATATATATATCCCAATGATTTTTAAGTCCTCCTCCGTTTCTTGCGATTGCTATCATTACTAAAACTTATGGAGTGGTAAGTATTTACTTATATTAGCTAAAATTGAGGCAATATGCACATTGATTTGCAAACCCGTTATTTAATCCTTGTAACAATACTTTGATAAATTATTGATTTAGAGATGATGAATCTGACATTATGTTGTTTATCTAAGTGGCATAACTCTGAGAATTAGAACCAGAATTCAAACTGAGACTTCTCTGACTAGAGTATCTAGATTCCCCTTGTCTTGTTCTAGGATACTTGAGAAATAGTGGTTCAGAAAATGACAAAGGGTTGGATACCCTGGAAAGCCCACCGTGGGGTAGAAATTGAACATGCCTCAGTAATCAGTTAGCTGGTGAGCAAGGGTGAAAGGCAAAGGGAAACCAATTTGAATAATGGCTTATTCTCAGAAATAAGCCTAACATGTCTATGTGCAAATATAAAGTCTGTGCAGAATTGAGAACAGAAACCAGCATCATTTTGAAATGCTTAATATAAAAATACCACCCCTACTTTTGTTTTTTTTTCCCCTCTTGTCTTCCCCTTTTCAAGACATAAAGGATGTCTTAGTATCCTTCCCCACTCCTAAGATTATATGTACATTAGAAATTATAGCAGAAGTCCGTGCAGTATTTATAGAACTAAGGGGTAGCAGTGAAATATACAGAGGAAAAAAAATATACAACTAAAGAGAATGCTGAACAGGAAGCAATCTTGAGAATCACGTAGTCCAATCTTGCTCAGAGAATGTTATCCTCATGATCTGCAAGGTTTCATCAGAAAGAGAAAACTAAAAATAGAAAGTGTGGGTTAAGTGAGTGGGATATATAGCTTTTAAAAAAAAAGAAGAAGAAAACTACTCACAGCTTAAAGGTTTAGAAAACTCTCTGCCACAAGATCTGAAAGAATAAATTACATCAAGAGCCTTTTTAGTGTTTTCTTTATTTTGGGGGTGTGCAGTGTGGATTGATTTGGAGTGACCTGTATTTAAAAGCCTTGGCATTCTTGGAAACAGAGCATTTCTATTGCACAATCCTCCTCCTCCTTCTTCTCCCCACAGTACAAAGCAGCAACTTTTATACAATCTGACTTCTCAACTCCTGTCTTCTTATTTTCTCAACACAACAGGACAGCCATCCATCCTGTTCTTGCTCCAGATGACCTTCCTGCCATCCTCTGATTTCCTGTTTTTCTGGCCTCTTTCTTCTCTGCTCTGAGAGTTTAAATACATGGAGGTGGGGCTGGGGATGTGGAGGTCAAGGTTGAAAGAGAAGTTGTTAAATCATGCAACACATGATTTAAAAATTCCCTATGAATTTTTAGTCCATGTGTATAACAAGATCCAATAAAAATGCGGCTACCATGACCCTGAAGCACACTTTGCATTGTTTGTTTAAACAACCTCCCAAAAACTACCAATGACAGAGTAAGACATTTTGTTCAATTCAAATTGAAACAATGCCCCATTGGATTATGAAAAGCCAGCTGTTGAATTCTAAGAACACTGAATAGTGGATAAGTTTGCCAGAAGTAGAAGAAAAAGGAGGGAGTAAAGGTTATACATGTATACTTAAATGTCCAGTCAACTTTTCAGGTGGAGGGCTATGCAGAGGAATTCTGACAGTCAATATGTATCATTAATCTGGAACCATGTATTAAGCACTGATTCATTAAGCAGTAGTAGGCAACCTTCTAGAATGCTCTCTGAACAGGTTACCATATCATCATCATCCCACTTGGTGAATGACTTTTTGACATATTTCAGGAAGACAATAGAATTTTTGTAAATTACGCTCTAGTATTTTCATTTAAAAAAAAAAAATCAATTCTACCAGCATCTGTATCCTTTCCTTAAAAAATTTGTTACATTTGAGGAAGTGCCAATCTTCCAAAGACAAACTTCCTCTTATACCCTAGATCTAAGTACCATAGGTATCTTTGCTTCTTGAAAAATATAATCCTTTTAGATGAATTCTTTTCTTTATCCCATATTTCTCTCTACCAGAACATTCTTAGAAAGTATTCAAGCCCCTGATGTCTAGTGATGTAGCCAGGAACCACATGTGGTCAGAAATGTAGCTAGTAAGAATTGAAATATACAGAAGTGTAAAATACACAACAGATTTCAAAGAGTTTTCACCAAATTAAAAATATATCAAATATTAATTTTTTTATATTTTAAAATATTTCTACTATATCAAATTAGTAAGATATAGCATTAAAATTAATTTCACCAATTTATTTTACTTTTTTAAACACTACAGTGTTTAAAATTGAACATGTGCCTTTTATTTTCTTTTCTCTTTTATCTTTTGATCACATTCTTACTTTGTATTTCTGCCTTTGGTGGAGAATATCCTCCAATAGCTTCCTCCAATAGCTTCCTACAAATAGCCTCCTACAAATTTTCTGAGCCATTTTATGTCCAACCATGTGCATACATGATAGGTTTTGTCCTAGTCTCTATTTTCCTCCCAATATAAAAATAAACTATCCAAAAGATGGCTTCTGTTCCCTTGCTTTCAAAAACATTCTGCATGCTGAAGACCTCCAGTGTTAAATCTTTAGGCCATAACTCATCAAAAACTTGAGACTATTATATCATGCCTCTTATTGGACGTATTTTTTGAGAGATATTTCAGGGACATCTTAAAAATAACTATAATCTTTGATATATACGTACAATCCCACTTATGTAAGCACACAAACTTGTTTTCCTTGAGTCTTACTCTTAGCAAATGATAGCATGTGATACTTAGTTTCTCAAGTCAGAAACCTAAGAGATTTCCTTGATACCTTTCTTGGGACAATATATCTGTAAGTCCTATTTTTCTGCCTCAAGATGGTTTCCTAACATGACCATTCATTTCCATTTCTAGTGCAATCACTTTTGCCCAACCCTCCACAATTGTGTCCTAGGACTATTTCCAAACTGGACTTCAGGTTTTTACTCTTGTTCTCTGCCAATAAATTCTCTATAGCCATAAGAGAAAAGAGATAATTTTAAAAATATACTCATGCTGAAAATCTTTAATTTCACTTGAAACTAAGTACTAATTCATGAAAATGACTTATATGATTTCTCATGTTATGATACTATTTAGCCTCTTTAATATTTTCTCATAATACATTCTACCTTGCACACTCTGCTCTAGCTCCTCCTGGAAAATCAGTCATTCCTTGGTCTCTTCTCAAAATTATGAAATTCTTTCCTGCCTCTGGGTTTTTATTATGCTGTTCTCTAGAATCTTCCCTAATTTTTGCAAGACTGGCTCTTTTCCCACATTGAGGCTTCACTTGGATGCTTCCCTTTGTTGACTACCCAGTCTAAAATATTCCCCATTACTGCGACATTATTTCTTTATTTGCTATTAGAACATTGTTTTTCCTTTATAGTATTTCTCAAAAATTATTTTATTGTATTTTAGTTACTTGTCCATTATGTGATTCCTTATCTGCATAATATTAGCTCTAAAATAGCAAAGATCATAACTATCTTATAGACCACTGTCTCCTGGTCCATGTGCAATGTCTGACATATGAAAGGTACTTAATAAATACTGACTGAATAAATAAATGGATGGTTATTTGCTCCTAGGAGATTATTTCATTGCATAAATTCAAGCTTTAGAATTATTGGCTCAATATATCATGTGTCATCAGAGGCATGAGTATGTAAGTAGTCTAGAACATCAAGAGTCATGTTTTTTTTTATTATGGAAATACAGTTTTTTTTTTTTTTCAGTAATGGAACCACAAATCTACCATTATTGCAATTATCATTTAATCCTCAGGCCATAATATTACAGATGTGGAGGCAAATGATGGTGGCCCACTGTGTCCTGTCCCTATATCACTATGGATACCTCTCATACTATGATTATCAGTCATTTATTTCTGCATTCCTTCTTGCCCAACCATTTCTTTAAAAAAAATTTTTAACTCTAATAAACAATGAAAATAGAATGAGGAGGATTTTTAATTAGAGAATTGAATGCTTGTTATTCAAGTACTCTTTAGAGATTCAATTCTGAGAAATGAATAACCCAACTTGAAGAATTTGGCTAGATAAGAGATAAAGAGAAGAAAAATGAGTCTTTGGTGGCATATGAAAGCTGTATGTCATAGCTTCAACTTACATCAAAGACAAGAAAGTGATTAATCAAGAGTAAGTTATAGAAATAAAATGGATGTGTGCTCAACTTATATAAATGTCAGTTTTGCTTGATGGCACTGTCCATTAAGAAACAGAAATTTGGAATTTGAAATACTATATTATAAATTCTATATAATAGCTCTATTTTTATATAAAAATTTCAACCAGTCAGTTTTATTCAGAAGTTGAACTTTTCTGTAGCTAATTTAAAGGAATCACTGATCTCAATGAATTGCTAAAGCATTAGTACAGCTATTGTTAAAATGGGCAAAATGTCTTCAAACTATAGAACTTGCTGTTGAAGCCTAATTCTAAGCTCTTTTAAAAATGTTCTTTCTTCCTTGTAAGTTGAAACTTGAATGGAGGTGGGAGGAGAAAGACATGCCAGGAATTAAGATTCTGATTTTGCAAATTCCTTTAAGAATTGTGATTTGGTTCTTCAGAAAATCAGCACAAATGAGGTAATTTCTTTAAAATAAAAGTTATATGGTTGCAATTTGCATTCCATTAATCTGGTCTTTGAAAGTTTCCTTTCTCTCCGCTTTCCAAGCTGTCATATCATACTATCATGTTAGAAAAATGTTATTTCTTGCTAAGTATTACAGAACTTTAGAAGAAAGGGGAAATTAGAGCTACTCTAGTCAAACACTCATTTTCCAAATATGAATCTAGAGGCCAGGGAGTTTACATGGGTGGCAAAGATCTCACTCCCACAATGGCAGTGGCAGTGCTAATCAGGGATTATATCCGGAAGTGACCTCTGGGGTCATAAAGGTATCATTAATGAGTTCAGGGAGAAGACTGTGAGACAATAGGTACTGTTGGAGCCAACAAAAACCACATGCCCATATCTGAGTTGACCAATGAGCAAATATATTACATGGATAAGAAGTTGAGTTCCCAACTTTAAGACCTGTAATGGTGACATACCCTATTGACAGACATTTTAGCTTCTTTGGTATGTATGCTAAAAAAAAACAATTAGAAGAGGTTCTGCATAAAACTGTTGTCAAATTGTTCATTTAAATTCTCTTTGGGCAGCACAGGGCCTGATCCTGGAGACCTGGGATCGAGTCCCGTGTGGGGCTCCCTGCATGGAGCCTGCTTCTCCCTCTGCCTGTGTCTCTGCCTCTCTCTCTGTGTGTATCTCATAAATAAATAAATAAATAAATAAATAAATAAATAAATAAATAAATAAATTTTATAAATAAGTAAATAATCTTCATTCATAAATAAATAAATAAATAAATAAATTCTCTTTATGCCAACTCACCCTGGCTATATTTTCACAGGGAAAATATAGATCTACATCTTGGACTGAGAAAAGCAGCTTAATGATACTAGTGAAAAAAAAAATTAATTTGGTTTGGGAATTTATATTTTTAGCAAGGATTTTTTTCCTTATTATGTGCATTATTATTTAAAGGTAAATGTAATCGAATCTGAATTAGTTCTATATGTTATACAAAAAATATTTTTTAGTAATGTTTTCAAAATATTCCCGAATCTAAAGTGTTTCCCTTTGCTCCTCTAAGATTAACCTTATGCCTATCATTTCAGACTATTCATAGATCGGCTCTAAGAATACTATTGCTAGTATATCTCAGTAACTGATCTCCTTCAGTCTGATCAGTCTCTGTACTGTACCATTCTCATATAGATTTATTATGGATTCTGAGCCATACTTTGCACTATTCCTCCAACTTAGAAAATTATGTTGGCTGTCACCTCAAAGCCTGCTTCTTCAGAAAGATCATCTCGTCACTTTTCCTTGTCAAACCCGCACTGCTCTGTGGATGACCACATCCCCATACTGAACTTCCCTGGAAGGGCCTTCACACCCATCTATAGCACAAGGGCTTTCACATCCATCTATGACTTTTGTTTGAGGAATTCTCGAACACAGGAAACATGTCTTCTACTCTGTGTGTATTTTCCATATTGCCTAGTCTATTTTTAGGCTTGGTCAAAATTTAATACAGAAAACAAATCAATTTTTAAAATAAAAAATCTTGGGGCTCAAAAAGATTCCGAACAGGAACACAGACAATCTACTCTTTTTAGCTTGGAAAGCAGTGAAGACTTGGTAGGCAGGGTAACTGGCTCAAGCCAATACAATTCAGTGTACCCCTTGGGATGAGGCTCCAGTCTCCTGTGTACTAGACCAACTCTCATTTCACTATTTACTATCTCACTCACAATACCCAGAGATCATTAAGAATGGAAGAAAGGGTAACGTGCCTTGAAGAGTTGACACACATTCTTGTCTGGATGCAAGACACCCAGGCTAGGCATCCAGAATGTCAGCTCTTAACTCGTTCAAAACAATACCACCTGAAATAAAGCAACAGGCGGCGAGAAAAGCTGTCAAGTCCCAATTTGCAGTTTCTAGTAAAGATCACAGCAAAAAATAGACTCCAGATTCAACTTGTCTTTATTTCAACTTCTCAAGGGCTCAGCACTAGCTAACTGCTGGAATTCTACACAAGCACGTTGACCAGCTTTATGCTTGCTTCTCCTCCTTCCTGGTTACCCAATTAGTTCCTTGTTAACCACACACCTGCAGTGTCTTTCCCCTCAGGCTCTGCTCCTCTCTGTGTAGCTTGTAACCCCTTCTGTACACATTGTTTAAAACACTATTAAGGTGCCCCCATGGATGCCTGACAGAATCATTGGTGCCCCCTTGGTTGCCAAAGTAATTAGCTTACAGGGACATCTCATCTAATATAACTGCAAAATCAGGAATAGATCAAACTCCCCTGCCTGTGCAAGCTGCTGGGCACTGGGAATGCAAACGCTATTCGTCCAGGTAATCAGGTAGCACAGCAACACAAACTATGTCAGAAGCAAGATATCCAGAGATTTCAGTCAAAGGAATGATTGGAAAATTGTTGTCTTATCAAAGCTTTCTGAGCTCCAGAAAGAAAATCCTCTGGGAAGCCAAAAGGAGAATGATGAGTCAAGGAAAAACGTCTTGGTGTTATGCTGAAGACTTTTTCACAACTGCTTGTGCCTTAGTGAACCGCCAAACTTGGAAAGGACGCTTGCTTTTAAATAAGGAATGTAAAAAAAAATTAAAAAATTAAAAAATAAACGAGGAATGTGCCGGAATGTGCGAGACTGTGCTCCAAGAAAGTGAAGGGAACTGGGTGTAGGGAAGATAGCCATATCTAGGAGTGCCAGTAGGTTGTCAAACCATATGTCTGCTCACAGGCAGAACCTGACTTACAAATCAGAATTAATTAAAATTAGCCCTCTTTTTTCAGATCTTCCAAATAAATAAATAAATAAATAAATAAATAAATAAATAAAATAAAATGACATTAGGTACTTGTTAAAAGGAAAACCATAAACCCAAAATAGGATCACTTAGGCCAACTCCCCAAACCTGGGCTTGATACCTAATCTAATTGCAGTTTCAACTTCCCCTGGAAATGTAGTCTTAACCAGTTCAGTCAGGAATTTTCCTGATCAGTGCCAGAGTTGGCCACAGGGGCCTTCTCCATCCCCTAAAGGAAGATGAGGAAATCTGTGTGAAAAGACCCACTCCCCAACTCCTCCCCGGCTACTTCCCCTAAAGGCAAGCAACCTTGCCTAGAACAATCTTTTTCTTTTGCTAATAACTTTCTCATATCACCCCTTTTCCTATAAATCTTCCATTTGGTACCACTCAGGATAGGACACTGCCCTTGTGAATCTTTTCATAAAGGTAATTAGGTCTTCAAATTTACTTGGTTGAATTTTGTTTCTTTTTATTTTCTTTTTATTTTTTAAGATTTTATTTATTCATTCATGAGAGACACAGAGAGATAGAGAGGCAGAGACAGGCAAAGGGAGAAGCCGACTCCGTGCAGGGAGCCCCGTGCAGGACTCAATCCCTGCATCCCAGGACTCCAGAATCACACCCAGAGCGGAAGGCAGACGCTCAACTGCTGAGCCACCCAGGTGTCCCTGATTGTTATTTCTTTCTTTCTTTTTTTTTTTTAATATATTTTTTTAATTTCTATTTATTTATGATAGTCACAGAGAGAGAGAGAGAGGCAGAGACACAGGCAGAGGGAGAAGCAGGCTCCATGCACCGGGAGCCCGACGTGGGATTCGATTCCGGGTCTCCAGGATCACGCCCTGGGCCAAAGGCAGGCGCCAAACCGCTGCGCCACCCAGGGATCCCCTGATTGTTATTTCTTAACATTACCTTCCTTAGTGACACATTCCATGATCTGAAAATGTTCACTTCAAAGAAATACATCTCTTTCCATCTTCATTATTGAAGAAGAAAAACAGATCCAAACTCTAAAGGGCAAAATAATCAAACAACAAAAAATTGCAATCTACTGGAGACCAAAAAATTATAAGAAACCTGGTTATTTTAAATAAGAAAAACCTGCAAATATAATTTCTTGTAGCAATTATAATCAGGGGGAATGGAAAAGAAAAGTGCTAAAAAGCAAATGCAGATATCTAACCAGTTCTCAAAAAGGAGAAATAGGTGGATTGTGAAAATCATAGCTCAAGGGTTTCACAGTTAATAAAATTGCTGAACTAATTATTAAATAATTGATTTGTTCATATTCAAAAAATAAAAAGTGGTAAATGAGATGTGTTTTCACCAAAAAATGACTCATACTAAATTAATCTTTCTTTTTTTTCATCGTGTTGTCAGGGTGAAAAATCAGAAGTTCTAATAACAATATTGCTGGGTTTCAACAAAATTTTTCTCTTTTTTTTAGAGATATTTTTTCTTTTCTCTATTTCTTTTTTTTTCTCTATTCTTTAAAGATTTTATTTTTAAGTAATCTTTACATTCAATGTGGGGGTCAAACTCAGAACCCATGAGATCAAGGGTCACATGCTCTGCTGACTGAGCCAGCCAGGTGCCCCCATTTTTCTCTTTTTAAGATGGGAAGAAATGATAGGATTTCCCTCATGTGGAATTTAAGAAACCAGACAAAGGGTCATAGGGGATAAAAGAGAGGCAAACAAAGAAACAGACTCTTAATTACAGAGGACAAACTAATGGTTACCAGAGGGGAGGGTGATGGGGGGATGGATGAAATAAGTGATAGGGATTAAGGAGTGCACCTGTGATGAGCACTGGGTATTGTATCTAAGTGCTGAATCATAAACTGTACACCTGAAACCAATATTACACTGTATATTAACTCTTCTGGAATTTAAAAACTTAAAAAAAAAGGAAGATGGGAGAAAATGAACATGTATTAAACGTTTGACTGAAGCCAATGCTGGTTGAACCTTGCTTCTTAAAGGATGAACGTCAATCCAGGAAGAAATCTTATGACTGTGCTGCCTTTTTCCTCACATGGGTGGCAAGTGCCTGCTGTGTGTGCTAAAATTTGAGGAAACAGCAGCAAGATCAAAATTGGCAAAGACAGACTCTCTCCTGCCTTCACGGAGATTATGTAAGTTTGACTTATTTCATTAAAAAGTGGGTGGAAAAATCAAAGGTTATTATTAAATCCTTAGACTTTACAAAGTCAGATGTATAACTAAATCATCATATCAGAGACTTCAGATTAAAAAGGTTAGGCTAGAATGAAGCATCACACCTGAGAGCAAAATAGTTAATAGGGATAAATGTAAATTTGAAATCTATTTAAAACTGAACTCAGCAGATGTCTCTTGAGGTCTTGAAGTTTTGGGTGACTCCAAGATTAGAGGAGGCTAGAATGTGATTTAACTTTCAAATTAGCTAATCAAATCCTAAATTGTAAAAATAAACGTAAAGTTTGGTGTCCAAACAAGAGAAAATGAACTACATTGCTTAGATCAATTTGAAAGTTTTCATTTTGTTTGGAGCACCATCAATTTAAAGAAAAATAACAAGTTAGAAATAATTTGGGGGAGGTAAAGCATGACAGTAAAATGTTTGGAAAATCTTGTTATATGAGAACCTAAAAATTTGGAACATTTAAGTAAGAAAATGCAAAAGAGTAGAGCCTGTGCAGTAAGAGAGTAATGTAATTGTTTTAATGTGTCTTTAGGACAAAACTAGGATTAAGTGGTAGAAATTACAAAGACATAAATGGTGCTAATGAGAATATGTGCATATATATTTATCAAGCACATAAAAGAAGGGAGGGCTGATGTTTAATATGGTGGATACTAAAAATGACCAAGTACACTCTGAATGGCAAGCTGTGAGGAATATTTCAGAAAGGACTTCTCAATTAGAAAAGATTTCAATGTAAATAATATTTAAGATCCCTTCTCATTTTCTAAATCTAAATCTATGAGACTGTGTAATAGATATATTTTCTTCTATATATTTGACTTTAGATGAATGTTTCCTCCTGAATTACTATTCTATAACCACAAGAGATGAACAGTTATTAAGTAGGAATGGCTTCTCCAATTTCTCTTGCCTTGATCTATGGATGTTATCATCTTAGAGTTTAAATCCAATAACAAGCAAACCTAGCGTCTCAATCAAGCTACATTTTACCTCATTTATTGTACTTTGCTCAAACAAAATATTAACTTATTTCTGCTATTACAAATCTTGATGCTGCTTTTGTTTCCTTTTTTTTTTTTTTTTTCTAACAGCAAAGTCATTTCATTGTGGCTACATTTTAGATTTTGGTCAATTAAGCTTATAGTTTATTTTAATCTTTCATTTACATTAGTCTCAGGATCATTCCAAAGATTCCATGGTTTAGGATATATTACTGTAGTTCCGGGGTGCCATGACACCAAGAAATTCTCAGCTTAACTGGTGTCCAAATCCCAGAGATACGGTAGGATTTCTAGGATTTCTCAGCAGCTGACTTCCTATCTCTTGCTGCACAAAAGCAGAGGCTATATCCTGTGTCAAGTGGAGGCATCTTTCTTGCCTTTCTCTACCCCTGCCCTTTAAAAGTTCTTGTTATCTTCAATCCCTGTGTTTCTCCAGTCTTGTGAAGTACAAATATGCTTGTTTTTTCCTAAATTAATCCCTCAGCAGAATTGCAGGTTTGTTCCTTCCCCACCACCCCGTTCTACTTAGTCAATTACCACTTGTCCATCTGTTTCTCATTTTCTAACATTTTGTTGACATCATTTGTCTGGAGTCATTTCTTATCTTGTTCTTGTTGTCCTCGTGGATTTATACCTTTATTTTATTGTGGTGTGATTTTAGAAAGAGACAGATATAAACATTTGATCTGACAGGTTAAATTAGAAGTCTCATTTTTTTTTTTCATTTGAATGCTTTTGAGTTTTTGTTGCTGTTATTAGTTCAACCACATATTGCCTCTTATTATTATAAAAATTTAATGTTAAAACCAAGGAAATGTCGGGCAAATGAATTCAAATTCTAAGAGCATATGTCTTTGTTCAGGGGAAATTATATATGGTAATTTTTTTTCTTTTCTATTTTAAAATATTTTCTAGATATTAGAGCTATACTATTTCATAATAAGAAAATTTAGTAAAAATAACCAAAATAATTTTTATCAGATATGTTTCCTTATTGTGCATTTTTAATAATTTGAAGAAAATATTTAACCCAACAAAATTGCCTTAGGGTTTATATTTTAAAAATTTAGAGTGTGCATTTAAATTAAAAGTATTGATAAGAATGGGTTATAAAATAAAACAACATGAGTATTATGGAATGAAAATTTATCGGAAATAAGGTGCTTAAATAATATATATTAGAGAGATTTCAATTTAGTACCTGGACATTGTGAAGGTCACCTTATTTCTTTTAAGGATATTTGTAGTGAGCTTTAGGTCTAGGACATTGTCTGCAAAATCACGGAGATGTGAAGTTAAAGCCTGGCAAGCTGTGCTCAAATGACTTGGATTCTGAAGAATTAAAATTCACATTTTAACTTCCAGATTTTGGTGGGAGGGTCTCCCTAGAGGAGTGATGAGCACTGTGCTCCACAAGTGTTTAGATGTTCTCCATAATAATCCCTTGATTCGTCCTTGGTGGGGACCGAAGGCAGAGGGACCCTAGGGGAGGATTATTGTTGGCATTGTTATTTAAAAACGGAGTAAACAAATAACAAGGAATTCACTATAGAGAATGTACTGCCTTGAGCTTTGAGATAGGGGATTCAAATAGATTTTCAACATTATACTGCTGGTTTTGCTAACAGAACAAATGTGGATTAAAAAAATGTTATAAACTGCTGAATGGTGTTCTCTAAAGCAACTCCCCTTTCTACCACACCCACCAAAAGTGGGTAGCTCAATTTATAAGATAAATTATTGTGACATTTTTAACCACTTTTGCCAGTACAAGTGCATTTCAACTTATTTGATCCCATCTATTTTATTCTATTTTATCTCAGGACGGTAGCTCGGATTTTCCTTAATCTAAGTCCTTAACCCTTTAGATACACATTTTTAGTATGTACTAGCCATATTTAATATATTTAAATTGGAGATTGAATTTCTGCAACTAAATTCATCTCCTGCTATGTATGTACAGTTATGTCTAAAATAGCCATAAGCTTTCCCTTCCAACTTTCTCAGAGATGACTGATATTTCATTAAGCAGTTTTAAAAAGACATTTGTTGATATTTTGCTGTTGTTTATAATAAAAACTTATAGTTATGATAGAATATTTGGAAAATGCATCTAAGTACATGAAAATAAACATTATAATCTTACTACTTTCAAAAATCCAGTGTTACTATTTGGTATAATCTTATGGGCTTTTATTTTCATAAGCAAATAATTGTTATTACTGTTACTTTATAAATTGGGCTCATAATGTATGAACTTTTGTATCTTGCTCTTTTAAATTGTATATACTGTTTTTTTTTTTTCTGTTTTCTTTTTTTAACTGCTTTCCATTATATTGGGAAAGAACATTTTCTTTATCTCATGCGTGGACAGCACAATTTTTAATGTAAGTACATAATCATTTCTTATAGAGATGGTTCATATTTCATCTTTTAAACTATCTTCCCATTTCTGAGCATTTGGATTGTTTCTAGTTATCAGTGTGTGTGTGTGTGTGTGTGTGTGTGTGTGTGTGTGACTATATATTTTGTAGGGGAGGAAAAATAATTTACCTGCTACCCTTCTCGATTCTTGGCTGAGGCCCACCCCCCCATAATAAAAAATGATTAACAGAAAAAGAAAGACAAAAGTTTTAATAATATGTTTACTTCCTATAGATACCCAGGAAAAACAGTAATTTCCTGAAATGGCCCAAGACTTTAGTTTAAATATTATCTTCAGCTAAAGGACACAAGAAGATACTGGGGGTGGGAAAAAGCCAGTTATGGGAAGTTACTAGGAAAAACAAAGAAAACAAAGATATGGTTATTGTGCATATTTAAGTGCATGTCCTCTCCATTGATAAGTTTCGAGAAATTTAGTCATCTCTTGTTCCTAGTACAGAGAGGAAGACACCCTTACAAATGGAAATCCTTTATAAATGTAAATACGTCTTACAAAAAGGTAGCTTTTATATAGTTTTCAGAACTTATCCTATTTCTGCTGTTTCTTTATATAATACATATATGCTTCTTTATGTATATGTGTATGTATATGTATATGTATATACATATCAACAGAAAGAGACAGTGACACAGAGACAGAACCAGAGAGAGGCACAGAGAGATAAACACCTCAAATAAGATATTGTGAAATAAACAAATACTAGCCAGGTAAGTAAAGCAAAAGCTCTTCATTCAGAGTTTGTAATACCAAAGGAGTCAGCCACCATCACTTTTGTTTTGGCAGGCTCAAAGGTAAGCAGAGGAGTGGAAAAGCATTAGATTGGGGAATAAAAGAGATAAATTATGCTCTGAGTTGAGGCAACTGACATGAGGAAACTGTAGGCACACTAACTAGAGGAGGGGCATCATATGTGATTAATTAGGAGTACATTTTCAGCTTTCTCTGGTTGGTCTCAAGTTTGAAATGGAGAAGAAAAACAGGAAAGCTGTCAATTCTTAATCTTGACCGACATTTTGGGCCAACTGCTTTAGAAATTATTGTTTGGCTATCTGAATTGTTACTAGAGATAGCAGTCTGAGTTCCTGCAATTCTGACTAGTGGTTGGCTTCCTGGTAGGTTATTATAGATAAGGGGTTAGTTTCCTGGATAGGTTGCTGCAGATTGTGGATCAGAATTTTATTTTTATATCTGATCTGGCTATTGTTTGTTTGTAAATTTAGTCTCTCAATATACACACTCCTTTAAAATACTTCAAATGCACATGGAACATTTACAGAAATTGATTACATCCTAGGTGACCATAAAAGTCTCAATAATTTCTCATTGATCTTCTATAGACCTCATCAAGTGATCAATATACTATAGTTTAGAAATCAACATAAAAACAGTAAAGAAAAAAGAAAAAAACGAGAAGAAAAAGGAGAAGCAGAAGAAGGCTGTTAGGAAAAGAAACTAGCATCCACACTAACAAGCACAAAAACTTCACACCTGTGGAAAGTAATTAACACTCTTCTCAATAGAACAAAATCAAAATGAAAATTTCAATTATTTAGACAGAATGGAAATACCACATATCTACATCCATGGAATCCAGATAAAGTAGTACTTGGAACTTTTATGCCCTCTCATGTACATATTAAATAAGGCTTCAAGGAAAATTTGTGCATGTGATTTTTTTTTTTTTTTTCAAACTTACTTGGATACTTTCAAAGAAGGTTTATCCGGGGTCACCATTTTTTTTTTTAATTTTGCCACATTTGCTTTATCACTGTCTCTCTTTATGTGATAAATTTACTTCTACACATTTCAGAGAACATTGCAAACATCATACCACTGAATCCTAAATTCCTTAGAGTATATTTTCTATAAACAAGGAAATAACTGGATTACAGTTAATAGATTCAGGAATTTTAATATTGGTAGAAGAATATTATTTAATACATAGCCCATATTCAAATTTCACTAATGGGCCCAGTAATATACTAACTTTATTTATTGGATCCAGTTCAGATTACGCATCAAATTTAGTAATCATGGCATGACTGACTAATAAGGCCTTTTAGCTTGGAAGTTCTGCAAACCATTTTTTGTCTTTCATGAAACATTCTGAAAAATACAAACAGACTAGTTTGTAGACTGTCCTTCACTTGCGATTCCTCATAATTAGATTCAGGTTATTCATTCTTGGCAAGAATACAACATAAGTGATGCTGTTTTCTCAGTCCATCACTCCAGCTTGTTGGTTTGTCCCATCCTTAGTGACATGAACTTTGATAATTTGCTAAGATGTGTCTGCCATGTTTTTTTCAAAGTTAGTGTGCTCTCTTTGGCAGCACATATATTATTTTAAAGTTACTGTTTTTTCTTCCTGAATAAATGCTTTTGTGAGGAGATACTGAGTTTACCTCAATATCCTGTTGTTCATAGGATTTTTGCATTTGTTAATAATTCTCATCTGAATCCTATCTAGAATGATTACAAAGTGGTGATTGCCTAACTCCATTGTCCCTCCTACATAGGCATTCCACTGTAAGAAAGTCTTCCTCTCACTACATTTATTTATTTACATATTTAGCTATGTGTTCCTTATTAGTAAGGAATCAAGGATTTTTACTTAACATATATACATTTTTGACAATGTATTTTGTGCCTTCTTAAGGTTTTGAAACTTGCAAGTAGAGATTCTTGAAATAAGTGCATGAAATTCAGCCAAGTTGCTTTCCAGAAAAACAAGATTTGGAACTCCTTTTACTAGTGTATTAAAATTCTTACTTCTGGGACACCTGAGTGGTTGTAAGGTTGAGCTCCCAAGGTGGGTTCCATACTCAGCCAGAGTCTGCATGGAGATTCTCTGCCCCTCCCCCCTGCAGTCACTCTCTCTTTCCAACAAATAAATCTTTAAGAAGTAAATTAAAATGCTTGCTTCACCACTGGCTATATTTTCAAGTGTTTGAGATTCATCAATGATAGTATTTGATTTCAGTTTGTGCTTGCTAATGATATTGCAAGCTTATTTCGTATTTATATAGGTATGCTCATGTCCTTTTTTTTCTTTTGGACTATTGATATTTTTCTTATTTTTTAAAGGATATATATTTGACATACAACTGTCCTTAAAATATCTATTCCGCCAATCATATCTGTGCTGCCAATATTTACAAAAGTCCCTGAAACTCTACTTTACCAGCTCAGGAAATTTCTCTAACCCTCTTTTCCAAAACTTATCAGGAGGACGGCCAGTCACCAACTCATCAGTCTGAAACCCAGGCCCCTAGCATCCTATTTACTGTTTGCCACCTGATGTCTTATGCAGACTGATGTATCTCTAGGACCATCACCTGGCTTCTGATTTCTGTTTTACCCCCTGAACACTGTAACTCAAATTAGCTTCAACTCTATGTTCCATAGCCTGAGGATAAGTCTTGTTTTAAGCCCCTTATTCCCTCCAGCTGCAATAGCCTTGGGTTCTGCTTGTGTTGGAGGGAAATTCTGACAAGTAGAAGATACATTTGGAAGAATACACACTGCAGAGGCCTTTGCGTTCCAGCCAAACCTGTGAGTGCTTCATCAAGATTAATGGTTCTCATTGCTTGGCCCTGAGAGCCCCAAAGACCCTTTCAGGTGATCATGAAGAACAAAACTATTTTCATATTAAAACTATCTTTCTTTTTCTTTTTCACTGTCATTCTCTCATGAGTACACAGTGGAATTTTCCAGAGGCTACATGATTTCTGATATTGCAACAGACTAAAGGTAGAAACACATGAGAATCCAGCCATCTCTTATTCAATCAGCCACTAAATATTTTTACACAAAATGTAAAATAATGATACACTTCTCACCAGATTAGTTTTTAATGTAGTACTTTTTCATTAAAATATGCTATTAACATTAAGATATACTTGATATTTTACTTTTTATGATTAAATAAATATTTGAGTATCATTTTAATTATATTTTAAGTATAAAACCCACATGAACAAAATCAGCACAGTCATATTTTAAAGTAAGAAAAAAATTATGCTAAAAAGCCATCAATAACTATGTCACACACAGAAATTCCTAATGATTGTTAGAACTCTACATTGCATGGATTGACTCAAGCCTACATGATCAGCCTCTATACAATCCAGTTTCTTTTACTCTGGAGGTGTTCTTTACACTGGTTTTCTTTCACATCCTCCAATGAGTCAATTGCTTTCCAACCAGATGGCCTTTACATATGTTCCTTTGTCCAGAACACTGCCCCTCCTGCCTGACATGGCTACCTCATCTCATCTCTCAGGTCCCCTTTATAACTTCCTTAGAGAAACCATTCCTAGATTATTGCTTATCCAAAATGTAATCACTTTCTCATTGCCCTTTATAGCAGTTTTCCTTCTTCATATAGACCTTGTTAATTTAATAAACATACCAGGGAGCTAAAGGACTTGAACAAAATAAGTTCTTAAGCATGGCTAATGCTCACCAAGAGATAATCAGCTACATGGCTCACTTTTCTCTCTCATTTTCCATTTTCTTCCCACACACTGAAGAACACTCATTTTCTTGTCCAATCCATAATAGATCCAATCCTCAGATTTTAAATAATTTTTTCTATAATATTTGTTCTTTTTCATGAATGAAAGAGTTCTAAAATTCTGCCAGAGTCAATACCCTCTGTATAGTCTTTCCAAGTACATTTAAAATTTTTTATACTAGATTGTAAGCATCTAAAGACAGGAAGAAATGAAGAAAAAAGAAGATTATATGCCATATACTCACACACACACACACACACACACACACATACACACACTATACATAGCCCACTAATACACTGAAATACACTGAGATATCTGACCAAATATATTAAATGATGATTTGTGATTATTTAGGTATACAAACCCAAATATTGTTATTGTCCAAACTGCTTTAAGCCCTATATTTATCACTGTCATGATTCAGCATTTGCCACTTGATAATTGAAGTTAATGAAAATGTGATAGAGAATGAGCCTGGGATGTTATGGTAAGAAAGAATTACCAAATGTGATACCATTCTTTTATATATATATATATATATTTTATTTAAGAGAGAGAGAGAGTAAGCACAAACTGGGAGAGGGAGAGGGAGAAGCAGACGTCCTGCTGAACGAGGGCACGGGGCTCCATCCCAGCGCTGTGATCATGACCTGAGCTTAAGGCAGACGCACTTAACTGACTGAGCCACCCAAGCACCCTGAAGTGATACAATTCTTGCTGAATCTTGTAGACTTCTGGGATGGTGGAAAGTTTAAATGGAACTTCAAAAGAAGAGTTGGCTTAGAAAATTGAAGAGAGATTGGAAATCCATTTAAGAAAATTGTTTAAAGTCATGACTAAAGATGGAGAAATATCCCTGACTTCTTTGATTACTGAGTTACTCAAGGGTGCTCAAAATGGATTAGAATTGTTATACTTCAAAACAACATTGGGCAATCAGAAAAAGTAGATCAGCTGTCACCAGAATGGGTCACACACAGACCCATTTTAAAGAAGAGAATTTCTATTTTCCACCCTCTTGTGTGTACTTCTCAGTTTTTCATTTAAGAAAGTACATACATCCAGGTATGTCAGTGCTTTTAGGCTACTTGAAGTCATGCTGGTCATGGAGAAAAGGGATTTGGCAAACATTGCTGTTAAGGTAGATTTACTTTGGTGTGGACTTTTCCTAGAGAAATCTTTATTTTAAAACAGATTTCATGACAGAAATTGTTATCTTCACCTATAGTGATAAAGAAGAGAGAGACCTACAGGCAAGAGGCCTGCCGTATTCTCTTAAGACACTATGTTGGTATTTCGAATTCTTCACTATTTGCTTTCTACAATATAAAACTCTAGCTAATTCTCATGCAAACACACAAATTGTGAACAGAGTGTGATTTATACATCTATCTCAACTTTTTTTCCCCTGAAAACCACTTTCTCTACCTGTAGGCCTATCAGCATAACATGGTGGTAAGAAAAAGGCAAAGTTTTTGAGTCCAACAGAAGTGAGAAAGAATCCTGCCACACTCCCTTTCTACCTGGAGGTTCCTGAGCAATCATACTCACTGGTATTGTTTCCTCATCTGGGAATGAGAATCATAAGCATTGTTGTGAAAATTAAAGATAATGTGAGTATGTATAATGGAACACCATAAACTAGCTAGTTTGGTAGATATTATACTTGTAAAATACATAGTACATTTACATGAATATGACTGATAGAAATAGATCTTTATACACAGCATCTGATTCTTCCTTTGCATATAACATACTAGATGTTATACATGGTATAACATATTATTCCTGCTTTCTTTTTTATGTGTGCAAATCTAAGCTGTCTTTCTAGGTATAACAGTGTCTAATCAGAAGGAAAGGTAGCCATAAACAACTGGGGAGCCACATTTGTGCCTCCCCACGGCTATTAGTCCAGTATTTATTTAAATTTAATGTTTATCCTAAGTAGCACTTCTTCCTTGATGTCTTTTTTTTTAAGATTTTATTTATTCATGAGACAGAGAGAGAGAGAGAGAGAGAGAGAGAGGCAGAGACACAGGCAGAAGGAGAAGCAGGCTCCATGCAGGGAGCCTGATGTGGGACTTGATCCAGGGACTCCAGGACCATGCCCTGGGCTCAAGGCAGGCGCTAAACCACTGAACCACCCAGGGATCCCCCGCCTTGATGTCTTTATTGATACCATGAGTGTTCACAAAGTCTCCCACATTGGATTCCCACAGCACATTTTCATATGTCTATTTTATTTTGATAATTGAACATTTTTTTAATTAACCCATGTCCCATATTACAATTCCCATACACCATCCTCCAAGTAGATTGCAGTCATTTTGAGAACAGGGAATATGTCATACTCCTTTCGTAACTGGTAATCTCATGAGCAATACCTATACATTAAAGATGCTTCAACATTTTTGTTCAATTTTATTACAGTGAAAATGTTAGGAATGGGGAATGACACATACATTGCTCTCTAATCACTGTCGGGCCCTCTTTTCATTCCCGGCTATGCGGGATCTGCACCCAGCCAGTGACCCATCACTGCAAATACATTTGCCATTGGTTTTTGGTGATTGTGTCACTGTGCCAGAATAGAAAGAACTTTTTCATTCACATGTTCAGTACAATAGGCTCTCCTATTCTGAAGTGGAATAAGTTTCTGAATATGATTGCTTTTGAAGAGCAAAGTTTCTGTAAGAAGAAGCTGGAAAGAATTTGCTCCTGCTCTGACTGCATTTTTTAATCATCACTGTTTGCCCCTCCAGTGCGTCCGCCCATTCCAAAGCCAGGCTCATGATTTTGATGTACCATCGTGGCTAAATACAGTATATCATTTCAGCAGGCTCTTCACATTGTGTTATTGTTAATGATGCTTTTTATTTACCAGAACCATAGGCAATATGATATTACTCTCATTCAGTGAGCCCGGCAGGAGACTTTTTAAAAGTGTAATGCATTTGCTCTAATGTCTCTGATCAGGTGGATCCGGCTTGGAAAAACTCCAAGTTGGATAATTACATTTTTGCTACCTATAATTTCCACCACCCCTTTGAGAGCTCGTAGCATTCTTCTCCTTTCATAATCCACACATGTGTGGTGTTTGCTGAACTCAATTCTAAAAAGAACAGGAAATCAGCCTGGAGTCTTAATCTCCAGGAGGTGAAGGAAGAACAACCAAAATTGGAGAGTTCAAAATGAACACTTCTATATTTGTGATGTCATTGAAGTTTGATGTTCGTGTTCCTCATCCATTCAAAATCCATATCCTGTTTCACTCCTGTCCCATGACTCACCTCTCACTTTGGATAAGCAGTATTCTAACACTATCACAATGTTTTCAATGAGAGGAAGTGATCTAATAAAATCATTCTTACTAAAACATACGTATTGTGCTTGATAACACGTCTGGAGACATTTGAACTTTTAAAAAGACATTTGAACTTTACCATTCCAAACCAGAAAGGGTAAAAGATAACACAGAGGGATGGATTTCCAAGGGCAGAATTTTAGAGCCCATATCCTGTGAGAAAAAAAAAAAAATATTCTCAAATGGTGAGTATGATGTACGAAATATGTTAGGGTTTGAAGCTGATGGCCAGAAAAGAATTCTTGAGACATCTCTGGTGCAAAACCGTGCTTTTATTAATGCAAGGGGACAGAAGGAGCTGCACTGGGGTCGTGAGGAATGGCCAATTATATATTTTCAAGTTGGGAGGGGTTTAGGGATAATGTAAGTTTCTAAGGAATTTTGAAAGCAAGGTTCCCAGGACCTTGAGGGGGCTAACTACTGTTGGGAAAAGGTAATTTATTATGGTCTAATAAAACCTGAGTCATGAGACCCTCCAGATGTAAACCGGTGGGCCATATGCTTAGGGGATGATTGCCAACATGTATCTTGGGGAGGAGAGATAAAGGAAGTTTCCAAAGGAATGTTTACAGTTAAAGTAGACTCATAGGATCCTGGGGATCAGGCTAAGATTGCCTTTTGCCCTCAGCAACGTATCAACTTGGAGGCAGCTAAGTCCCTAGAGGAGTGTCGCATTCTGCCTGGTTCAAGGACTTGTCAATGGACTATAGATAGTAAGGAAATTTAATAATTTTCTTCTGCCTTTGTTTCTCACATCAAGTATAGCACATGCCCCTTAAGTTCCCTCCTGTGTCCCCACACAAGAATTGCCCTGCCTTTTAAGGTAAAAAGAAATACTAGAGTCTACATTTTATTGTCTCTAATAGGTTATGTTAGCATACAAGACTCTTTGCACATAAGGTGTGACAAGGTCAAGAAGAATGCTTTTAGTTTTTCTAGTATAAGAGGTCCCAGGATTAATTTTTTTTTTTTTAGGGGAAAATCACCTGAAGTTAAGTGATGAAGGCGAATGAATGACTAACGCTGAGTAATAACATCTGAGTACAAAAAGGTTATGACCTTCAGATCCATAAAATAACAAGACTAAACTTTAATCCTGACTGGTAGAATTAGAAGGGTTGCCATGGCAGGGTATCCATCTGTGTATCATAAGTACACTAAGGGATAAATTTTAAAGGGAAATGCTTCCTCAAGTGTGTCATGCCCATTTCAGGTGTTTCACATTGGTTCTTTAATGGACGTACACAATATACTCTTACTTCTTTCAGATGCCTTGCTTCCCTTTGAGGACCTGGATGCTCACAGCATCCCTATAGTCCATGTCAGCCCATCCAAACACCTCTTTCAAAGCTCTACCTCAGAGTCACATGCAGTTTACTATCTAGGCAATTGCTCAGCTGACAATGAGAGCTGACATCACTGTAATGGAGAGGCCTGGCATGTATTTATGGAACATTAATTCAGTCTATAATATTAGAGCTGTCAAAGTCGACTAATGTAGATTTTAATTTATATATTTTCCCTTTTCTCTTCCTGGTCTGCCTTGGATTTGTTGATTCTATGCAGGCTTATGGGGGGAAGGAGGGCGGGCTGTGAAAATTTGCTCTATTCATACCAGATCACCTTTCTTTGCTTTCCTAACATTACAGACAGACACATACAATGTTTATCTAGAAATGGCTTGAGGCAGGGTTGAGTAGAATGGTGGATTCTTCTGTTACAGTGGACTCAGGGCAGGGTCAAGGTGACTCTTCAGGGAGTTGGCCATATACCAATTTACATCTGGAAGTAGTAGACAAGAAGCAATTCTGTCTCTGAAGGTCTAGAAGGGGAGCAAATTTTTGGAAGAAGGTAATAACTTAAATTTTAGAAGTGCTGCATTATAGATGTTGGCAAGGCATAAATGGAAACATTCCAAATGAACATACTCAATGGGGAGTGATGCTATTTAAGGTAAGAAGAAAGACGGTATTAGGAGACGCCTCCTTTCTTTGAGTTCTTTTTAAATGCAATCAGTGGACCCATGTTTAACTTTGGGGCTTATATTCAAAGTTACCAGTTCTTATGCTCACCTGTGTTCATAGTCCTTGCTCATGAGTTTCCCTGGTCCTTGACTCATTTGGGAAGTAAATTTGGCTCATATTCTCAGCCTAGCATTGTGTGCTTGGAGTGGAGGTTTGGGATAGTATGTCTTTTGAACACTATCATCTCATAAATTCTGGTGTTTTCCCTTTGGTTTTAGTACCACAAACACATTCCATTAATGACACATCTGAAATCTTTGTTTTGTAATGTTTTCATGTTCACGACTCAGAGAAATAAGAGTCCTCCTGGATTTGTTGTTTTTTTAATAAATTCTTTGATTATGTGTCTGTGTTTTTTAAAACACAATTCAACAGCCTAACTTTGGCCATTGCTTTTTTTTTTTTTCAGAAATTTTATCCATACATAGATAATCAGTCCTAGTAGATTGGCCACTACTAGTAGTTCTACTACTAGCACTACTACTAGTCCTACTAGTCTGCTACCTACTAGAGCAAGGGCTGACAAACTCTTCCTTAAAAAAGGCCAGATAATAAATGTTTTGTGCTTTATGGGATATATACATATAAATATTTTATTATATATAAACATTATATGTTATAATATAATGTTATTATAATAATATATGTTATGTTTATATTTATATATTTATATTTATATATTTTTTTATTTTTTGTGAATCATTCACCTATTCCTCTTTGTATTTTTTTAGTTTGTTTGATTTACAACCCTTTTGTAAAAAAAACAAAGCAAAATAAAACTTAGCTTGGGTCATTCAAAAAACTTACTGATCCCTATACTAGAGACCAAAGGGAGGAATAAGAATGTATTCTCATTCTGTAAAATGTCAAGAAGACTGAGGAGAGATGATGAATCGACTCTACTAAAAATTAAAGAGGTCAAAGTGGTGATCTTGGAATAAATAATTTTACCAGAACATTGCTTTTTGGAGATAATCACTTTCTGACTTTTCTGTTTTGTTAGTGTGACTTTTATCTTCTACTTCAGTTAGAGTCAGTATATCCCTGGCCTTCTATGAAGAACTTAAATCATCTCAAGTGTCTGTTATTTTCTTTCAAATCAAGCAGAGTGTGTTTAGAGTTCCCCTTTGGAGAATAAATCCATCTTGAGTTGACTTGGGATTGGACTGGACTACCTGAGTAAGTAACGTTTTAGTAAGGCTGTGCACCTGACAAGCTGTGTCATAAGATGACCTTTCAAAATGCTTTTTCACCTCTTGCATTCCATTCTTCTCAAGTGACTATTTTGGATCCTGAAAGATATTATTTTGTCTTTGCAAATTCCTATCAATGGAAAGTATTAACACCATAACCCATGTGTCTGTCACTTGCCTTAGTTATATTAGCCAGCATATCTTTTAAACAAAATGTGCAGAAAATACAATGTAGCAAAGTAAAAGAGAAGAGGGGGGCAGGAATGCCAGAACAGAGAGTGGAAAAAAAAAAACCAACGAAAAAAATCTCTGACAGTTTCCTTGATTGGGCTTCCTTCAAGATTCTCTCTTTTTTTTTTTTTAAGATTTTATTTTTTATTGGAGAGAGAGAGAGACAGCACAAGTTGGGGAAAGGGGCAGAGGGAGAGGAAGGAGCAGACTCCTTGCTGAGCAGGGAGCCTGAGATCATGACCTGAGCCAAAGGCAGAGGCTTAACCAACTGAGCCACCCAGGTGTCCAAGAATCTCCATTTCTTAGCAACAGGATTATTGACTACTAAGTATCTTAAACATATACTGATACCCAGGGAGGTCAAGACCTGGAGGGGCTGTGAAGTTTAAGAGATTTTTTTTTCCTACATAGCTATTAAAATAACTGGGTTAATGATAATCTACAGCCAGTCTACTACCTGGGAAATTTCTGTTGTCCTCCATGAAATTCAGAAAAAAAAAGAATGATCTGGAAGGAATAATTTTCTTTCCTAGTTTACTGAATAAACAAGCCAAAAACATATCCCACATATACCCAGCCAGAGAGGACAATTTTCTTGGCTTGATGAAACACCTTCAAACAGAAAAAAAAAAAAAAACAACTATGAATTAATAATACTGAATCTCACAGGGCATGATAAAATAATGGTGGTCATCTGTGACTCAAGGGACACTGATTCTTAAAATAGGGGTAAGTAATTTGAAAAAGCTCATTTGAGATTTCTGATACTGTACATTCAGTGTCTCTTTCAGGACTTTGAGTTATTTGTCATCATTTTAAAAATTCAACTAGTGCTTCATGCAGTCTCACAGTTTTCCAGTATTCTTTTGGTGCCTAGCACAGGGCTTGTCCACTCTAGGGATTCGATGGAGATATGTTGACCAAGTGATTAAATTTTATCTCCAAGCTACTCTTGAGCCTCATAAATCTCTTCCATCTCAAATTTGTCACTCTGAATACATAAGAAAAGGAAAGGACAATGCACCCCTCTGTGCCCTGCTTTCATAACTCATTGTCCTTGCATCAAGTTACAAAGATTTATTTCTTTTAATCAGCCTTGACCAAACACTCCCTCTAACCAGTTAACCTTTCAGGTTGTATTCCCCTTGTTTCTGAAAATTTGTCTTTAGCTGTCTTCTCTTAAGGTGTTCTGAAAAATCCAAAGCAATACAGTAGGATAGCCTTGTAAATAGAACCAAAAAATGGTTAACTTCATTAGTATGAATATGAAGAATACTATCTATCCTTCCCCTCCCACACTCTGAACACACACATACACAACAGTCTTCCTTATAGTCATCCATTATGAAATTCCAACTAATAGAGAGATATTCATGCATTTGGAGTGCTCCCAGGCTCTGAACAGGTGATTAGCACCTAAAAAAAATGCCTTTCCAAATAGGTGGATATTGAGGACAGAGTTGCCAGAGGAATTTCACAGGGGATAGGAAAAAAGGACAGGAAGCAGGACATGACAATAATTTTTCTTATGACAATATATTTTTAAATATTAATCGTTTAAAATGTGTTCTGGTATTTGTATACCACAAATGATATTAAATTTTACATGCCAATATGTTTATGTTTTTTTTTAATTAAGAAAAAAAAGGGAATGTGAAGGCCCTAGAAGCAAACTTTCTGATTCTACAACTATTTTGAGGAAAGAGTATATATGTTTTTTTTAAAGGCCCAATAAAATGGCATTTCTCTGAGTTTGTGTGATGTTAGCTCACTTTGCTCCATCATTTAAAGCTAATAATTTTAGTTGTCTTTGCTGCAGGTCTAAATTTACCTAATTTTCCAGACATTCAAATTCCTATCTATGTTGACCATCTCATCACTCCAAGACATTCCAGGCTAGTTTTTCTTTGTTTTAAGGTCATGTGTTTTCTTGGGATTCCTAAACCCTTAGGGAATATGAGTGACAGTCAAATCAGGGAACATTTTCTTTCTTAACAACAGCCAAACTCCAAGAAGATGCTCATCAAATAATTGTGAGGCTTGAAAACATTCAAAAGTCATCATCTTCTGTGATGTGTAGAATAATTAAATGCAACATCAGCATGACATCAGTGGTAGATAATTTCCAGCCGTAAAATGCCATTGTCTCACATTAACTTGAGGGTTGTTGGAGGTTTTTGTCTCCATTTCACCAGACAGAGTACAAAACATTGTGACATGCTTAATATTTCTTCCGCCAAGATGTCCACTCCGATTCCTCACCCTTTACAGAGTTGTTGATTTCATTCTGCATTTAGCTGCCAAAAAAGCGATTGCGTGTGCAGCACCAGTAACAAAGTGAAAATGAATTATGCATCAGAAGGAACTGCATTTGAGTCAAAAAACTTAGACTTCAGCATCTTCAAATTACAATATGATTTAAGAAGGAATACATTTAAGGAGATAGCAATGGACTGAGGTGAAGGGGTCAGCACTGGCCCGGTTTAATATAATTTAGCTTTCAATTATTTATTTTTTAAAGAGCTACTAAGCACACTGAATCTCTTTAATGGCAATGTCAAAAGTATGGAGACTGGAGAAAAGCCATGAATAATAGTGACAGATTGTTATGCATGGTAATGTTATAGGGCCTGCTGCAAATCGAAGCATTCACCAGAGCAGGGAGAGCAAACAAGGAGCAGCCTGCTATGAAAGCGAGGGACATGGCTCCCTTCCCTGAGCAGTGAAGACAGCTGAACTCCACTTCCCATCTAACTGGCTTTGTCAAAAAGGCTACTAAGCCAATCTGCCTACAAGAATTCTGCACTCCTCTTTTCACAACCAAAACATGTAATCGCCTATTTAAATTGTCCACCTTTAATTTTATTGACAGTAATATTGATTCAGTAAAATAACCTCATGCATTCTTTGAGCCAGCAGGCAGTTACAAGACCTGGGAGAAGTGTCCCAGAAGACAGGACGCAACAATTTGCTCCTTCTTCAGGAAATTGGTCATCAAGTGAATACATTTGAATGGGGTAACGTAGGAGACAAAATATAGGATATACATGTGTTAAATATAAATGGAAGGTGTTCATTAATACAGGGGAGGAAGGTAGAGATCATAGTGAAGTAGAATCTGAAGGAAGATTAGGAATCCCCATGTTTATCCATCAACTCACCACAGGCCCCACTTCCCTCTGCCCATCATTCACATTTTCTCTATTGCAACAAACAACCCTGACAGAGAAGAAACCCAACCTATGTACTGTGCTTCTCACCCATGGAACAGTAATTCATTTCTTCTGTGGCCCCTGTTCACCTGGGTGATGCATATATCTTTCCATCAAATTGGTCATTCTACCAAACCTAATAGTCTTTTGGATATTAGAATAGTAGGGTTTTTATTCTCTCCCATTCCATCCATTTTTACCTCTCCTCCCCTGTCTTAGAACCACTTGCCTGACCAGCCCAGTCTTTTCTGGCTTAGTGGTAAGCTAACAAAGTCAGTGTCAAATGGGAACAACAACAACAACAACAAAAAACCAAATGGAACAAAAATTGGGTATCAGGAAGGCAGATTTCCTGTCTTGGCTTTTATGTGCTTATTTAGACAATGTTGGGACTTTGTTTCTTCAACTTTTAAGTGAACAGATTGGTTAAATCACTGGTTTAAGTGTGTGTGTGAGTGTGTGTGTATATATATATATATATATATACATATATATATATATATATATTTATGGCTTATATATATGGCTTAAACTTTTAGTGGTAGAATATTTTTCTTTCAAAATAATTTTCTTTCATAGACTCCCAAGTATTGAGCAGACAGAAACAGAGGCATGCTAGTTGGGGCAGGATGAGGAGCCCCTGGCACCCAATACCCTTCCTTCTCCTGGCTGAGCTTCCTGAGCTCTGTAGAGTCCAGTGGGTTTTTTTGTTTGTTTGTTTAGGATTTCATTTATTCATTCATGAGAGACACACAGAGAGAGGCAGAGACACAGGCAAAGGGAGAAGCAGGCTCCAGGCGAGGAGCCTGATTCAGGACTCGATCCCAGGACCCCGAGAATCAGGCCCTGAGCCAAAGGCAGATGCTCAACCACTGAGCCACCCAGGCATCCCTGCAGAGTCCAGTCTTAAAATTGACATGATAGCACAATTTCTGAAGTTCTTTGAAGTTCTAAATTTCTTAGATTTCTTGTCATTCCATAAAACATTTTGTTCTAAAGTGTTACTATCTTAAAACTCATTCTACTACCATCTGTGCTTTAAAACAACAACAACAACAAAACACGGAAAGAAGAAAGCCAAAACTAAAGGAATATTTAAGGATATAATTTCTGAGAAAGGGAAGTTAATTGTTCCCAATTGCACATCAAAGTGGTCTACGACATTGCCTAGCTTGTAGCAGTTAGCAGCTCTACAGAAACTTCAAGCAGAAGAGGAAAGTGTGGGTAAACAATGTGTGTCCACTATTTCACTGACACATCAAGGGAGAATGATCTGTCCCACTGACAGAGACAAGTACCAGGTCACTGATAGTTTTTACTTGATTTCATTTTGCACACTTGTGTCTGAGGCAGGCAGTGCTTTCATGACTACACAGTCTGTGCATTTCTGTCCTATGGCGAAGATTGCAGGGCATGTGGTTCTGAGAAAACATCACTGCTTAAATATGAAAATACATAACAGCAAGCTGCCAATGGAACAGTGTGTCAAGTGAGGGAGCCAGGGTTTCCTAGTGCCTAAGCTACATGTGATTTTGAAAATACATTATAAAAACAAAGTAACTAAAAATAAATAAAAGAAAACTTGGATGGAAATAATTCTTGCTTGATACCTACAGAAACACACACACACACACACACACGCACACACACACAAGTATTTTTCTGATAAAATATCCAGGGTGGTTAGCTGCTCTACAATAGCAGGTCCCATCCTTTGATTAGCCACACTCTAGGGAGGTCTTTAATATTTTTCAAATGGGAAAATAGAATTTTTAACGCAAAATTACATTCAATCTATTAAATTTTAAAAACTGAAATAGAGACTCTTAAAAACAGAGAACAAACAAGGTTGATGGAGCGACCTGGATGAGGAATGGGCTGATAGGTGTTAAGAAGGGTACTTGTAATGAGCATTAGGTGTAAGTCACTGAATTCTACTCCTGAAACCAATATTGCACTGTGTTAACTAACGAGAATTTAAGCAAATTTGAAAAGGAAAAGAAAACCTCTAAAATATATGAGATTACGTGAGAATGAGAAATGAAAATTATATTTTAGGAAAATAGTGTTAGGAAAAAATGGGGCTGAAAGCAAAATGAAGTATTTTGTCTTCAAGAAAGCCAGAGATCTGCTGATTTCAAGGTTTGCAGTTTAACTTTCTCCAGTTTGACTGGAGTTTCAGATTTAACTTTCAATATATATTTTTTTAATCATCATGTTGTCCCTTCTCTTCAATCAATAGTGCAACCCTCTCCTTCTTGGGGAAAAAAATAAAAGAAGAGAATATGAGCAGAACTATTCTGTTGCAAGCCTGTGCCACCACTCCAATGCCCTCTCCTACAAATCTGAGGCTTCAGAAAAGGCTAGAAGCTTTATTTTGGGCTAACAATCAAATAATTAGCTAACTGTTAAAGGGTTAACTAGTGATAGTGTAACCTCTTGCCTCTCCTTCTTTAAAGAGTAACTGAAAAATAAAAGTTAATTATGACTGAGTAAAAGAAAAACACATTGAAATAAGTAAAAAGAAATACAAGAATCCTACCTTATTTGTATTTCACTCTCCAGTTTCAGTTACCCTACTTCAGCTGTGTTCCAGAAGCAGATGATCCTACTGACATAATAGTAGAAGGTCAATATTAGCCTCCTAATACCATCTCACAATGCCCACGTCATTCACCTCACTTTATCTCATCACATAGGCATTTTGTCCTCTCATATTATCACAAGGAAAAGAAGGGACAGTAATGAGATATAATAGGTAATATAAGATATTTGAGAGAGAGAAAATGAGAGAGGCCATACTCATTTAACTTTTACTGAAGCCTATCTTATTTTATTACTGTTGTTGTTAATCTCTTGCTGTGCCTAATTTCTAAATTAAACTTGGTTATCGGTGATTGTATATGGGAAAACATAGTATACCTAGGGCCTAGTACTATCTGAGATGTCAGGAATCCACTGGGGGTGTTGGAAAATATTTTCCACAGGTAGCAGGGGACTGCTGTATATGTGTTTGTGGGGATGCGTATGAGGCAGTGAGAGAGAGAGAATGCTTTGGTCTTAATCACCTGATTCTTAGAATTTAATGTAACCTGTCAAAGGTAGCCTCAGTTAGAGTTAGGGGTAATTTGGGATCATCACTGGGTTGGTAGGGTCTAGGTAATATTATCCATGATTGTCATGAATGCCACGTTACTTTTTCTATTAAACAGAGCAACCAACTCTACATAATGATGACAGTCATCTGATTGATCTTGACATGTGGGAGAGATGCCACTATTCATACTGAGTAATTATCATGTAATATAAAAGCCAAAAGAATATATGGCAGGATATCAAATGACCAATCTGATTTCTCTGGTCTCTCTTTGTAACACATTTCCCACTCCTTGGACTAGGACCAAGGAAGAGGTTATGAGAGAAGAAATCCACCTTGTTTTGCTTTCTTTCATTTTTATATACACCTTGTTCAGAAAGTTTTGTTGTGTTTTATAGCATGGGTGGAGATGCCCCTTCCCAAGTCACATTGACATTCAGCCTGACAGGTGGATAGCACTTAATTAGTCCCAAGAATCTGCTTGTTAGAGAACACTTTGTTGTTTCAGAGTCACAATGGCAGAAAGACAGTCTCTTGGTACTGTTATAAAATTCTTAAACATCACATAATTTACATAATTTACGAAGGGGTTGTGTCACCATATTCAAAATAGGAAGCCTATCTGGAAGCATAAATCTGGCCACTGAATTTGGCAGACAACTACAAAAGAAACCAAAATATTTATCTGATTTTGTGATATTGGTTGTCTTTTTCTTGTGATGATATAAATGAAAGAAGTTAGATCACTGAAGGACATGAATGTAAAATTCTTTCAAATACAGACTTAAAATAAACTATGGAATTTTCTAAACAAATTTTAAGAAGCTATAGAATTTTGTAAACAAAGTCAAATGCCATTTCTTCTAAGAAAGTAAGAGGAGAGACAATAATATAAGTGGAGGAACTTTAAGGTTACGTGTGCTTTTGGGTAAAGCATACGGCCCTTCCCTTGCCAAAGAGTTGTTTTGTTTTCTTCCTATCTTAAAGAAATTCTCCATGAAGAGATTTATTCACAGTGTCACAAACTGCCAGATTTGCATCTCCACTCCATATTCAAAATCTCCCCTCTTCAGATTAGGGACCAATTTTCATTCTCCAACAGCTCCTTTCCCATAAACACATGAAGAGAATTCACCTATTTGTATGGGGCATTTCACATGCAAATCTAACTAGTCAACAGCACAGCGGACACTGATTAGTTACAGATATTAATCATGAGGACTTTTAAAGTTGGTGAAGCAGACAGTATCCTTCCTTGTCAGTCTTAAGGATGTCAGAGGTAGTCTGTCGCTGTGATACTCCTGGTAGTGGGAAGGACCATAGGTGCTGAAGTCTTGGAATCCAAGCTCTGGAAATGGATTATCATGAGATGGCAACATTGAACATTGAAAAATTTTGTTCTTTTTGGTCCTTGGGAAATTGATGGGGGCCAGAAGGGGGGTGTGACAATGGTATCTTTCCACCCTTTGCTCTTTCTAGGGCTTGTTTCACTAGCATATTTTTAAAAAGTCCCTTGAATGTAGATGGCTCCTTCCTGCTGAGCTAGTCAAAGTGTTTTACATATATTATCTCTCATTTGTCCTCCTCTAATCCTCAGTGTTTGATAGGTGTCAAAGGAATCAAAGGAAGTCCTTTTTTTTTTTAATTTGTGGGGGAAATGAGGGTTACAAGATTGAAAGTACAGATGAGCAATATTCCAAGATGGCATCCAGCTTTTCCCTTATAACCCAAGAAAAAAAGAAAAATATTTTCTTTGATTACTAGTGTTCACCAGAAGCTAACTATTCTTTCTTTCCTAAACCTGAAAAAGCTATACTTCTCATTTTTCTTGCTGACCCCTCAGCCTTGTGGATTGTCCTGGCTAATGAAAAGTGAGCGAAAGTGGGTACTATGGAGGAGAGACATCTTTGCCCTGAAACAAAACATACACACACTGACACACACACATACACACGCGCATGCGTGCATGAATGTGCACACCCATGCACATGCACACACATGCACAGGGTATCTGTGAAAGAGAAATATGGAGTCATGAAGATTTGGGGTTATTTGTTGCATCAGTATAAACTTAGCCTATTCTCACTAATTCATCTTGTTTGGGTAATACTTAAACACAACAAAATTATATCAATCTGCTACTTAAAATTTTATTGGAATCACAGTGTATACAAATGGACAAAAAAGCACATTCTCATCAGGCAAATAAGTTAATTCTTATAATGTAGATTTCAAATCAATGAAGTAAGTATATGTTGCTACAGGGTATTATTCCTAGTACTTTTCTATATTAAAAGTAATAAATTGTACTGATTTTTCTTAATGTGAAAATAATGCATGTAAATTAAAAATAATTATAGAATACAAGAAAGCACAATGAGGTAAATGAAAATAATCTATTGTCCTGCATCCAGAGATAACCACTGTTATTATTCAGAGGCATTTTTTAGTAATTTTTAGCAAAATGAACATTGGTGGCAGTTGTTGTTACACCTTTTCTGGTTCCTGTAAGAAGTACTACATAGATGAAAAGACAGCAGGAGAGAAAGCTGTCCACCTGAATTCTGGTGCTGGTTGGAACACTAACTAGCTATGAGACTTTGGCAAACCTTTTAATAGGCACTAAGTCCCATTCTTTTTTGGCATTTCTATCTCACAATTCTGTCCCTTTCCATGAGATTCCAATTTTATAACCTTTGTTTCAGCTTTTATTATTTGGCTTTGAGTCAATTCACTAAAAACAGTTAGTTGAAAGTAGATTCACCAAAAAATGATCCATTTCCCAAATGACCATTTCACCAAATTTGTAACAGATTAAAAATGAATCTTTAACAATTTTACTAGTTATATTCAGTAATAGATATTGTCACAAAAGTATATTTTATCATCAGTAATAAAATTTTTGGCATTTTGTTTTCTGCTTTATTCCCTTCACATTGTTGCTGAAACTAGTAGTATCTACCTGTCTTTTAATTCATTTTCTGTTTGTCGCTCTATCCTGTTTAGCATGAGAATTATTGTAATTTTCAAATAGCCTAATACTTTAAAAAATTGCATTTATATTTAATACACTTCAAATCTGTGGTTGTAATCTTAAGAAGGATATAGTAATTATTCCTGAAAATACCTGCTTCTTCTTTTGAATGATTGAAATCTTTTTTGTTGGAGTTTAGTGCAAACTTATAACAAATAAAATTAGTCTCTCTTTGCTATCATCCAAAATTCAGTAACTTCTAATGTGTGAGAATATTCCTGGTTATTTCTTTCAAATACTTTTGAAACTAAAAAGTAATTAAATTTAACATTTAATTTAAAGTAAAATGAATTTTAAATTTAACATAATTAAATCTCGTTAAAATTTTAAGTTTAAATTTATATTCATATAATTAAAATTCAATTGTTCCAATTCATTTAAATTTAAGAAAAATTTTAATTTAGTTGCGCATCAACATTAATTTTACTTTATTTTAATCCAGCATTTAAATGTAACAGTATTAATTTGACCATTAGAATTATAACATCCAAGCTAATAGGCTATTTTAGGAATTAGAAATAAAATCTAAAAGTGTTTAAAAATTTGAAAAGTTATTAAGATTTTCAAAAGCTATTAAAAAATTCAAAATCTATTCAAGCCTTCTCAAAACAAAAGAAAATAGCTAAGACTATCCAAGCGAAATGTGAAAATCTTAATTAAGAAGATGTTTTCTGTATTTTTCAAGGAGACCTGTTAAAAGATAAATTGAGGCATATTACAAATGTTGAGTTTATCTGAGCAAAACTGATCCAGGCAGCTCCAAACTGGCAGTGGTTAGGGGTGCTCCACTGATAGGAGCTCAGAAAAAGCATTTAGACTTATAGAAAAGGCAGAAGGAAAGTAAGGAAATTGTTGACTCGCTCTAGCTTAAAGCCTAGTTGGCTATTTGTGATTGGTTGTCCCCAGCATTTTGATTTTGTAATCTTAAGGCATGTACAGACTTAGATTTTGTTTTTCCTACACTGTGAGGCTGTGAGGACATTAGAGTGTCTTCAGTCTAATGGCCTCCACGTTTAATCAATTTAGCAATGTTGATCTGTTTTATATTTTTTATTGTGTATAGGTTTATTTCACTACATTTTGTTAATATTTCAACTTCAGTTAATATTCAGAAAAAATGGATTGAATTATTATAGATCTAAATTTAAATTCCTTTTAAAACTTCTGGAAACTGCAAATAAAACTAACACATTCTACACTGGGTTTAATGGATTCTTAACTGAATTACTTCACTAGTTTCTTCTCTAGTCACCAACATCCTTAAGACCAAAATATATCACCAAGTGATTAACCATCAAACAAAATAGAAAAGAACAACAGCAGCAACAGTGAAACTCAATCCGGTTGTTTTCAGTTCTTATCGAATAAAGCACAATATAGGACAAAATGTTTTGGACCATTTTGATAATCTATTATTTAATCGTGCAGAACTGCTTCCCCATCTAAAGTGGTTTGCCTCATGTACATATTGTTCTTACCTGGTTTAAAAATTTTACTCATCACATTTATTCAACAGATTTTTGTGTAAGAGGCCCTTCTATATCAGGTATAGTTCCTGGTGGTTGGAGACATGCGCTCTGTTTACTAGGGGCTTGTGGTCAATTGTGGAGACAAAACAATAAACAAATAGCAAAATTGCTATACAATGTTTTCTGCTTTAACTGAAGTTAGTTACAAAGCACTACAGTTAAACAGTGAAGAAGCAGCAAAAACTACTGCCCAACAAAGCCCTCCATTTCCCCGTGTTCATTGACTCCTTTCAGGGCATCATCCTTATCACATTCAGGCATTTTGGACAACTTGCTCCTCTAACTTGCTCCTTCCTTGGCATATTTGTACTTCTTTTTGCCTTTCTCTTGTTCAGGGATGCTCTTCCTGTTATCCTTTTGAATGTCACCACTGTACAGACCCCCTCTAAATTAGTCAGCATCCCACTTTAGTTAATCTCTATTATAGCACTGTGCTTCATCCTTTAATAATATGGATAATGCTTACCATTACCTGTAAGTCACTTGTTTGGTTCACTTGTTTACTTATTTATTATCTATCTTCCCCAGCTGGAATTTAAGCTCCACTAGGAGAGTGATATTTTCTTGTTTTTATCTATTGTTTCCAGAGATATTAGCCCATAATTGGCATTTTATATTTGTTGGATGATTAATTTCTCTATGCATCTATTTATTTACCTATATATTCATTTATTCAATACACATTTGATGAGCACATATTATATGTAAGACTTTTTCTTTTTTTCTCTTTCTTTCTTTCTTTCTTTCTTTCTTTCTTTCTCTCTCTCTCTCTCTCTTTCTTTCTTTCTTTCTTTCTTTCTTTCTTTCTTTTCTTTCTTCTTTCTTCTTTTTCTTTCTTTTTTGGCATGGGGGAATAGGAGTAAACACAAAGGCAAAATTTCTGTCCTTATTAATGCTGCAGTCCAGACATGGAGACAAACATAAAACAAAGAGACGTGATAAGATAACATTTAAGATGGTGATAAGTGGTGTGGAGAAAAATAGGGCACAGAAGAATGGGTTTCATTTGGAAAGGAGTTGTCATGTTATATATACCAATAAAGGAAAAGCATAAGTAGAATATGACATTTGAGCATAGCCCTGAAGGAAGTGAAGAAGTACTCCCTATGATTAAAATGAGAAGTACATTGTAAGTTTTGAATAGGAGTGGGGTAATCTGACTCTTATTTTATAAAAATCGTTTTGGCATTATCAGCATAGGTTAGGAGAGGCAGTCAGGTTCTTGATATATTTTGAAGTTACAGCATGTGGCATTTGTTGATGGCATTAATGTACAATGTAGAAAAAGAAAGGGGACTTAGGTTGACTTTTAGATTTTTTGACCTGACCCCTTGGGAGGGCAGAATTGCCAGTTATTGAGATTAAAATCTATGGGAAAAACAAGTTTGGAGTAGAGGGAATAATTGGGAATAAGTTTGGGGCATGTTAAGTTAAAAATGGCTGTATGACATCCAGGTGGAAAAACAAATAGACATTTGGATATAGAAATTTGGAATTCAGGGAATTCATCTGTCCTTCTTAATAAATATTTGCTGATTATATATGCTACATCAGAAACCGTGATATGTATTGTAATTACTTATTTGAAAAAGACACACTCCCTATCTTTTAGGAATTTTCACTTAAAGTGGAAAAAAGAAACACAGGTATTTCCAAATAATGTGGGATAAAGGTTTTCATGATGCTGCAGGAAAATGTAGAGGTGAGAGGAAAGGTGATATGATAGGTCTTATTTGCCATTAGGTTAAGAAATAATTCCTGGAAGTGTTGAATTGCAGAGCCCTAAGTATGTGTAAGAGTTAGTTAGTCAAGAGAGGGATCTAGAATGTTCCTTGCTGATTTTCAAAATAATTCTCATATCATTTTATTTCTCAGATTCACGTAGTTAATTATTATTTTCAAATGGGCAATAAATTTTCAAATCCATTTAAGCAAGATTTTTTTTTAAGTTTCACATAAGTATGTGTGTATGTGTGTGTGTGTGTGTGTGTATATATATATATTTTTTTTTTTTTTCCTTGAGACCAGTATCATTCCTTTTCATATGGTCTCTCCCATTTCTGTGATACATTCCCATAAATCCATTCCAGGGTAATGTGTTATTTTGAAATAAAGCAAAACAAAAAGAAAATGGATTTGGCTTTGGGAGTTGTGTTTACAAAGGAAATTCTTCAAGACAGGATGTATTACACATATCATGAAATAACGTACATACATTTATGGAAAGTTATCCTTATTCTGCATTCTGACTTTGTAATTTTCTAAAAATTTTAATTTTATGTGCATTATTATATATGTAATTACAATATAGTAAATTAGTGTGGTGGTGTGCCAGATTCTCTTCCAGGACCCAAGTCTCATTTTCCTGGCTCCAGAAGCATTTTCTTCCCTGAAGTTGCCCTATGATGAAGGAGTCTATCTCCCATGTTAGCACTGCTCCCCAGGGGCAGCACACATCCAGTGGCTATTCAGTGTCAGAGTACTGAGGCCTATCTCAGGAGCTGGAGCCAAGACATGTCCGAAGAACCACATCAGCTCCAGAAGTCTCCATGAGGTTGGCCGAAGGCTCTGTTGAAACTGCATCAGAATTTGACTTCTCCTTCAATTTTCAATTCAACTCTGCTTCCCTCACTCCCTTAATTTTTTGTTCCTAAAGATGTCATGCAATAAACCTTTGGTAAACAAATTTCTAGCTTGGAGTCTATTTCCTGTTAATTTTCTGTGATAAAACAGCATTATTTACACAATCTGCAGTATAGGCTGTTGTAGCAAATAGCAGTTAAACTCCCCAATTAGAATTAAGAATGTCTCCTTTGCTAGAACTGCTATTATAATTTTGGACGAACTCAATACAAATATCCTTAATTTCCAAATCCTGCCAAGCTCACATGTACCCTAAATTGTGAGAGGGCAGACTATGTTTGGATTTTGATTCTCAATTCCTCATCACTAGATGAATGAGTAGATGAATGTATAATGACTGAAGGGAGAGAATGACCTATATCATCCAGATCAAAGACCTGCCAAGTACTGCCATTGGTTTTTGAGTTGCTCAGCAGTCTTCTGAAATTTTGGAACTCAATTGGGCATCCTCTTTAAGAAGGACACTTAGAGAGATTCCAAAATAGGAGAAATATGATTCAGATTATGGAGGGCTAAGCAGCCAATCTCACGTACATAAAAGATTAAAAGAAGTACATTTAACACCAAGAAAATTAAGTCACATTGGACATACAAAGATACAAGGAATGGAAATTATAAAGCTATATCTCCTGCTTATTTGCAGCAGAGCTGTCTCAACAATTAGACATAATATATCCTGGGATCCCTGGGTGGCGCAGCGGTTTGGCGCCTGCCTTTGGCCGACGGCGCGATCCTGGAGACCCAGGATCGAATCCCACGTCGGGCTCCCGGTGCATGGAGCCTGCTTCTCCCTCTGCCTGTGTCTCTGCCTCTCTCTCTCTCTCTCTCTGACTATCATAAATAAATAAAAAATTAAAAAAAAAAAAGAAATAATATATCCTGTGAGGTTTTTGAATGCACAGGACAAACTGGAGTGAAAGTGCCCAGAAGTCAGGGATATTGTAGAAGAGACACATGCTCTATGTTGAGGTGCAAACATCAGACAGCCAAGGACTTGTCCTTCTCTGATTTTGCAGCATTTGTAGAGTTAGACAAGAAAGGGTCTCAATTTGAAGTTCAGATCTAAAGAACATGGTAATCTATACAGAAACATGTGCACCAAATATATTCATGTGAAATAAATGGATACTAGTTTGATAGTTGTAGATATGGATATAGATGCTGTATTTATAAGACAGCATTATAGCTTTAGTTAATTTATTTTTACTGTTTTAGAGAATTACATTGTATGCATGTAGGACAATGTATTTATCATTTTCTATGTGGAAAGGCCAAATACTTTTTGTTAGTACACCCAATGCTGTTATGTATATTTTTGCCCCTGTCAAAGTGCACATGTGAAAGAATTTCTCTGGGATAAATAACTAAGAATGACATGGTTAAGTCTCAAAGTGTGAGAATTATCGTTTTTAGTAGAAAATGCCAAATTATTTGCCAAAGTCATTTTTCAATATTCAGTCCCCCCAGCAATATGCAAAAACCACTGGCCTTCAGGCAGCATCGACACTTGCCTGACTTGATTTTCTAACAGTGTGTTGGTACTGCAACATACCTCCATAGAGATTTTACATTTCGCTGTGCTGATTATTGACAAATTGAAGTTCTTTTCATGGGATTATGTAATATCTCTCCTTTCTCTTCTGAGAAATGCCAACTAGTTGACCATAGTGTGTGTGTGTGTGTGTGTGTGTGTGTGTGTGTAGGTGTGTGTGTGTAGGTGTTACAAAAATCTTCTCTAAATAAACCAAAAAATCTTAAAATCATCTATTTTTTTAAAGATTTTATTTATTCATGAGAGAAATAGAAAGGCAGAGACACAGGCAGAGGGAGAAGCAGGCTCCATGCAGGGAGCCTGATGTGGGACTCGATCCCAGGACTCCCGGATCATGCCCTGGGCTGAAGGCAGGCAGTAAACTGCTGAGCCACTCAGGGATCCCCACTAAAATCATCTTCTTATTAAGAGAAGTTCTTTATGTATTCTAGATCTAATATTCATTAATTGTATATGTTTAAAATATCTTCCTCCAGTTTGCATTGTGTCTTTATTTGCTTAATGACCTTTTGGAGAAATTGAAATGTTAAGTTTAATGTATTCATATTTATTTATCTTTTGTGGGTTGCATTTATTAAGTTTTATTTAAGGAATTATTTTTTTAGGCCAAGGTCTTTAAAATATCCTTTTATATTATCTTGTAATTTTGTCTTTATAATTTGGACACTTATGTTTAAATTTTTAACCTAGCTCAGTGATTACCATTAATAGTGTGAGGTAGAGATTTGAATACATTTTCTATGGATCAGTGATTGTTGTGGAAAAATTTATTAAAGATGTTTTTTCCCTACTACCTAGCAGTGTACCTGGTCATTAACCAACTTTCCCCTAGACCTGGGTCTGTTTCTAACTTTGTAGTATTTCTTTTCTTTTATTATTTTGCCTCCATTTTCCCCATGGATGAATTACTTTGACTTTACAATAATTATTTATATTTGGGAATGTCTTAACGATTCTTGATGTCTGGAATGTACTGTTTATTGTTTATTTTTGTACTTTGCTCTTGCATACATTTTTAGAACCAACTTATCATTAAAAAAATCCCTGCTGGGATTTTTATTATAATTGTGTTGAAGTTATAGTATATTTGGGGGAAATTACATTTTTTCAACTTTGTATCCTTTTATCTGTAAGCACTGTATATAACTCCATTTATTTAAATATTTTCTAATATCTTCTAATAAAGGTCTATACTTTTTTTTCATAAGACTTTACAAAGTCTGTATTTTTTTAAAAGTCATATTAATTATTTTCAATTTTTGGTGGTATGGTGTGATTTTTAATTTTTTACATTTTTAATATACCTATTTTACAGAAATGCAATTTATTGCATATATTTATTTTATATCCAGCAATTTCCTAAGTTATCTTACTGATATTTTTCATAGCCAAATGTCCTTAGAAATGGTAATCTGGCCATTTTAAAGGAAAGTTTAAAAGCCTATGAAAAATAGAGGCAAAAAAGAAGAAAGCATGAAGATATGTAAGCGCTCCAGCCAACATCATTCCAGTGATGGGAAAAAAATTACAATAAAATCCTTATGAATGGATTTTTACAAATCCAGCTTTTGTGTTTTTCACTGGGATGTGTCTACTGCTAAGAAACTGTGTTCTGCCTTGTTCAGATACCAGGTTCTTTTCTTGCTGGAATGATGCTTTGGGGTTTATGATAGATAGAAAAGTAAAATCTAACACCTTTCCCCCCACATCCATCCCTACTTCAAAAGAAACTGCTCTGTTTGATCCTCTTCCTGAAGTTCCTATTGACAGGGCATCAATCATTTTATTTGTATACCACTTTTCACAGCACTAAAAGTGCTTCACAGAACTAGTAACATCCCAGTTCCCAACACAGACTAACAAATTATTTGTTCAAAAGGCAAGCTTATCAAGCCTGCACTGCTTACCTTTCCATGTGCAGAGCTGCATTGGCTGAATGTGAAATAAGGGTGGAATCTTGTGCCCATGTCATTAGACAAGCAAAGGTGCTGTGGAAATCTCTGCAGTGGTCTCTTGGAAATGCAGATTGCAGGCTGTTGGGTGTGTGAGAGGTCATATGTACCTGCAGGAAAGAGGACATGCCAGTTTCTCCAACCGCCTTTCATAGATAACACTGCCAGGAGACCCAAATTCTGGGGATGAATGTTATCATATAGTATTAATCATTCCAGAGGCTGTGCTTGGTAGCCAAGTTTCAGTGGTTAAGTTAATTTTAAATAAAACTGGAAACAAATGTCATTTATTAGAAACATATATAATCATGCTTTTTAAAACCATTCTTCAGCATGCCTCGTCTGCTCTAGTCAGGTTTATCTTTTTACTCTCTCTATAGAGATTTCATCTTCTTTCCTCTTCTACCCTATGCATGGGACCATTCTTCTCAATTATTATTAGCACATTTTGCTTGTCTTTCCAGTAATCAGATTACATGGCATGATTCCTCTCTCTGATCCAAATCATCCAACCTAAAATTATGTTTCCCTTACATTTTTTTCTTCAATAGTACTTTAGAGATAAATTAATGTTTACGTATTTACCCATGCTGTAATAAATGTATATGAGTTTCAATATTATTGAATTATTTGAGTTCTACAGTCCAGCTATGTAATAGTGGTGAAATAAAAGTAGCATCACACACACACACACACACACATGCACATCTAATAATGTATATATGAATTATTATATTATTGTTTATATTTGCTTTGGAAAATTCCCTTATTTCATATGCTCATGGTCTTCTAATGAAACACTTGAAAGTAGAGGATGTATATCTTTGTTTCATAATTTTTCCTAGAGGCATAATAAAGATATAAATACAGGCAAATATATATAACTATTTTTGAATGTTGAAAATACTAAAAAGTATGATAATTTCAGTTTGTAAATTCCAAATAGTAAAAGAGCGAGGCAACTTTAAGTTTGTATATGCTCATGTATAATATATGTAATGTGTATACATTTGTTGTTATTTGGCAAATGATTATAAATACCTATATGCATACACAAATTGATAACATACAACTTGTTTGATTATCTTATAATAATCAAGAAATTAGACACTTATAATATCGTAAAACATTATTTCTGTAAAAGTTATACATGGATTTTATCTCATACTAATATAAAGCTAATTACAAGATTAAGAATTTATCTCAATAGCTATTAAGAGAAAAAAAACACATGTATAATTTATATTTGATTTCAGTGGGATTACTCTTTAGGAAAACAAAATCCAATGGTTTTCACTGAAGAAACATGTTATGGCCTGGAAAAAATACATTTATAGTATCTAACTTGTGCAAATATTTTCCTTTCAACAAATTCTTCTATTAGCACATACATTTATAGTTATAAAACAACCTTTAAGCCACACTTTACTAAGCCCTAAAGCAGACAAAAATCAAATGCAGATGTGGAATGGGAGCCAAACAGATGCTGAAAAACCCTGTCAATATCCTAAAGGAATCCATTTTCTATCAGAAAGAAACTTAATTTCTACTATAAAGAATTTGATTATGTATTGTTATACAAAATGTGATTAATGTTTTGTGGTGATTAATCAACTGCAAAATATATAATTATGCCATCTGTATTTTTCCAGCTTCTTGTCACTTAAAAATTCTGCAGGGGAGTTGGGAAGTGGGGGTATTGAGAACTTGTGGCATTTGGAGAGCTTTAAAGCCACAGGAGACTAGTCTGGGGAACAGAATAACTTACAGGACTGGTGCTTATTGTAATGGAAAAGAACTAAGATAGTAAACAAAGAGCCCCCCAAGGCCCACTGGTTCCCTGCAGAACAGAAGACTGAGAAGAGAGGCCACAGTCTCCTAGACACAGCAAGAATTAGCTCCCCCAGACAAATTGCCATTTGCTCTTCACTCCAAGAGCAGGTTACCAACTTCATCTTGACTAGTGGATGTAATGGCCTCAGTGCCAGCTAAGGGATTTATCGTTTTTTTGAGTACATCCATAACGTAAATATTTTTGCATTTCTATTCCACTACAATGCAAGATGTGAGACTGTGATTAATGTTTATGCCACGACCCATATTCATGTCTTCCTAAAAAATGAAAACTATTAGAGTTGTATTTACACATGTGTCCCAGTTGGAAAAAGTTTCAATATAGTTGAGAGTTGCTTATTAAGTTGAATTCTGCAGAATACCTAGGGTTTTAATATATTATTTTGACCTAGATAATGCTAGATAATATGTTTCATTGATTTTTTTTTCATTTTACTATTGCTTTGGGGGGAGCATTATGTAGAAAAAGCTTAAAATGAGTTCTGCTTCAAATTCCCGATGGTTTTTAGTAGGAAGAATAGCATTCTACTTGTGTGCTAAAGGGTAGCACAGGGAGATGGAGTGATTTTCTTAAAGCATACTTCCTTAACTCTGGATATACATCAGAATCACATGGAATTCATTTTTTAAATGCAAAGTCTGGGCACAAATGCAGAGATTCTGCTTTAATTATTCTGGGGTAGAGTCCAAATACTGGTGTTTTTAAAACCTTCCAGATAATTTTCATGTAATGTTTATCCAGGATGGCTACCAATAAGCCAGTAGTCCTTCAAGTATGGTCCTCTTACCACCATCCCAGCATCACCCAGAAACTCATTAAAAATGTAAATTATAAAAAAATGTAAATTCTCAAGCTCCCTTTAGTCCTCTGAATCTGAAACTCTGGGTATGAGGTCCAGTGGTCTGCAATGTGAGTCCTATAGATGACTTTGTTATACACTAACTGTTCCTTAAATTTTAGCCTGAATTGGAATCTAAATTTCTGAAACAATAGATTTGGGATGAGGTTCAAATATTTGTATTTTTATCTGCTTTCCATGTGATGTGGAGACTGCTGGTTTCAGTCCACATTCTGGGTTACAGGGATAAGGTGTTGCAGCTAATAGAGCTGAAACCAACAAGATAATATATTAACAAATGTTTTAGATTTGTTCTGTATGATGTTTCTTAATCTAAGAATTACTCCATTTTTCAAAGACAGCTACCATAAAACCTTTAGTTTCAAACTCCAGCAGGTGAAACTCACATTCTCTCTCCAGCTTCTAGAACAAAAGCTATGCATGTGCAGGAACTCATCTGTCTTGTTCATTACTGAGTATGAATTGGTTAGCTCTCAATAAACATTTATGGGTTGAAAGAGAAAACAGACGGATATTTTGTTTGGACTCACCAGTAAATTCAGTCTAGCAAAAGATTCAGCTTACTATTTTCAGTAGTTGTTTTACCTAATTTGACAGGCTGTTTTGAAATAATATTGACTAGACCTATTTTGGTTAAAATTTGGAACCTGTCCACTTTGGCAACTGGCAACAAGCAGCTGTCTCTTGATTCAATTTTTCGGTTCTGGACCAGTTATTGTGGAGCCTCGCAGACATCCACTGATGCCATCATGGCAGTTATTTTCTGTTCATCTGGTCCTAATATCCATAAACCTTTAATCCTCTCAGTCACATAATTATGAATCTGCCATTAGCAACTAACAGAGCAGTTCACCACTAAAAGAGAAACCATCTCTTCCCTCACTCTTTCATACTCATATCCTAATGATTATAATGATATAAGTGGAGATATGGAAGACTATCTGTGACAGTTTATTTGGACTGGGCAGGTTTATTTTTTTTCTAATTTTTAAGACTGTGGGGATGATGTATCTATACATTAGCAAAACAGAAATCATAACTATTTTTGGCACATGGTTTATGGAAGGATAATCCTCTTTTCTCTCCTTTTCTGAGAGATAAGGAAGAAAATCATTTGAAAAAATAAAGAGGTAGAAGAAAAGGAGAGCAGCTCCACTGTGGGAAAAGTTGACATGGATGCAACCTCAAAAACTACTCTTCTCCCTACAGTACAGTGCCTTGTAGCACATACTACTTTCAGAGAGATTTGGATGAAAGCTCCAACTAAATAACTTATTTCATGGTGTTGAGAGCAAGGAGTTGATTATTTAATATGTTGTCTCCACCTGTGTGTAAAAACAGAGCACATTTAGCATATGCTACCAGGATTTCAAAAGATGTCAGATTCTGTCAAATTTAGCATTTTTCATCAAGATCTCAAAAAAAGACTTTAGATTTATCAAATTAGTGAGGGATGTGTGATCTGGACCATGTGCTCAAGTTACCAGGTAGCTACAAAAAAAAAAAAAAAAAAGCCAACAAGAAGCAATGTTGTGAAATGTTGATAAACAGCTTAATCACCCATCAGGATGATTCAAAAAGAAAACATATTACTTTGGAATTTGGAGATGACTCCTAAAAGAAGATAGAAGGATAAAGAGAAAATAACTGGAATTCAATGATCTAGGAAAATATACTTAAAGATGAGAAAAGTAAGAAACTAAAACTACTACCACAATGCATACTCAGTTATCTTAATGACTTTGTAATAAAATGTATATGTGGTAAATAAATAATTATGAAATATAAAATGGCATTTAGTACAGAACCAAGGCAGACATAAGTTTATAAATTTAAAAAGAAAGGAATGAAAAGATATAAAAACAAGCTTTATCAATCATAAATTGGGATAGACTTGACTTGGTAAATAAATTTAGTCACTGACCTTTAGAAGCACAACTGTGCAAAGGGCTAAAAGGATATGACAATCAGGAGTTAATCACACACTGTTGGCATAATGCCTCCAGTTTCCATCACTTGGAAAAGTAAATGCCTTTGCAATACCAAAAACCTGGAAATGTCCATTGGGAGAAGAATTTAAAATTTTCACATGTTAAAGGGTGCCTGGCTGGCTCAGTTGGAAGAGAATGCAACCCTCAATCTCAGAGTTATGAGTTTGAGCCCCACACTGGGTGTAGAGATTACTTAAAAAAAATACTTTTTTCACATTTTGACAAATGAATGAAAAAGTACTGTGTGTGTGTGTGTGTGTGTGTGTGTGTATACACACACACACACACACACATACACATTGACTTTGAATGTTGAGTGAAAAAAGAAAGTTGCAGAATGGTAAGAAAAGAATTAAAATGGTAAGAACAGAATGTAAAGTGTAAAGGGAACAATGCATGGCCTATGAATACATTGGAGAGGAGGTCCTCCAGGCAAGGGTGGAGAATATCTTGATAAAGGTGACTTCTATAAAAATTGACTGCACAAAATACACGTGATTTAAACATTCAAATTATTCTTTTTTAATGCTTAATAATTTCTGGAGGTCCATTAGGTCATTTTATTTTGGGAATATTATAATGTTTAAGAAGTTGAAGGAACAAACAAAGTGACACCATATAGCTCAGTCTCTGGGTGGAGCACAAGAGAACTAATTTCATCATTTATTTGGGCAAGTGTTTACTGACCGCCGTAAGTAGATTACTAAGTTGTATGGACATTCTGGGTAACAGATACATTCTGTCTTCCAAGAGTTTGCAATTTCAAATTCTCAACTGATCAATCAAAGAAAATTGAAAGAGGTTCAAATTCTAGGTAAAGTCTATTGTTTCTTATGGCATTCTGTAAATAGTTGCAGTTTCTGTTGGCCATGTTCTCTTTACTTCCAATTTTTATATGATTGTAAGAAGAAATTTAACTTGAGGAAAATCAAAGTATATTCATTTTTCACATAATGGCTGAATATTGAAGAAATGGCACCACAAATAATAAGATACCTAGGAATAAACCTAGCCAAAGAAGTGAAAGGCCTATACTCTGAAAACTATAAAACATTGATGAAAGAAATTGAAGACACCACAAAGAAATGAAAAGACATTCCATGCTCATGGACTGGAAGAACAAATATTGTTAAAATGTCTAAATATTGAAGAAATGCTATTTTTAGGTGCCCTGATCACTATAAGCTTCTCTGTGAGAACTAACCACTAATGCTTTGTTACAGAACTTCAACTTTCCAAAGATACCATAGCAGGGTAACCAATTAAAGGAGATCATTAAGGAAATATATTGCAATTAAGTTTACAGTCAGTGATAGGGCTTGTTGGTAGATAAGAGGAATCTTTTAAATGTGGGCTATTTATTTATTTTTCCATTTTATCATGTTGATTATCACAGCATGAGACATTCTTTTAGATTAAAAACATTGTGAAACGTTAAATTTAAAAAATGAAAAAGCCAATATGCACAATTAAACAATTATCACTCTCAACCTAGACTCACAAATGAAAATAAATAGGTAAGACAAGAGCGCATAAACACTTAGGGGGTCTCAGTTACACTCACTGCCTCTGTGGCAGCTCCATTAACTTGAAACCTTGGGTTGTTATTAAGAAATTACAGTCTTGCCTCAGGAAGGGACGGAGTTATGCTTGTTCATAAGACTGGGATATAGCTTCCTGATCACTAGGACAGGCGCTCTCGCTTCCCAGGTGCAGTGTGTACATGTTTGAATGTGTGGCATTTAACAAATGTACAATCTATCTCCTTTTTCTCAAAATGTGTACTCAAATTCTACTCAAGAGTATAAGTTTGCAACTTGGGGCAAAGCTCATGGTTCAAATATGTATCACAATAAAGAAAATATACAGGAGTGAACAGCAATGGCAACAACAAAAGCATACTGTATGCAGGCTCCAAACCACATCATATACTTTCACGGACCAGAAATAGAACAAATGCAGAGAACTGTGAGCACAGCTATGGTGTCAGGCCTGCTGGTATCCAAGACTGTGAACAGATAATGGCAATGATATTCAGTAATGGATCATCTGCTTAAAGCCACCACAGTTCAGTGGCCAGAACAGTCTACTCCAAAATGGCTTCAGGAAGCAGAAACTTAAGAATCTATAAAAGAATAAAGACAAGGTCAAAGCTATATGATCAGAAAATGTAACAAGCAAGAGCTGGCTGGATGACGGGAAGTGCAAAATCCCCAGTAGCTTAGCAGGAAAGAGACCTGCCCCACAACTGTAGGGACCGAGGTTCAGTGAGCAAGAGGCAAGGCCAAAATCTTGAGACAAAAACAGATAAGAAAACAGAGAGGGAAGTGAGAAAAGAAGAAACAGCACACAACTTCCCACTCAAAATTATCATTTTCTTCAAAATAGCAAAGGTAAATATGAAAGATCAGAGATATATAGATATAAATTCCTGAGGAAAAGAAAGATTTATCTCAGAAAGCATTAATTTTGTGTAAAAGTCTTAGAACAGTTTAAATATACTAAATCATGGTACAATAAAATTTAAACCTCTCTACCAAAATAAAGGCATAATAAGCAAAGTTGAAGGCCAACAAATGACAAGAAAATATTTATAATGTATTTAAATGACAAATGTTTATTCTATGGTATATATTAAGAATTAGCAGGGGCCCGTGGCTGACTCAGTTGGTCGAACACATGACTCTCAATCTTGGGGTTGTAAGTTGAGCCCCATACTGGATGTAGACATTCCTTAAAACATAAAATCTTAAAACAAAATTTAGAAATCAGTAAGAAAGCTACAAACAACTCAAAGGTTATGAACATGATACATTAAAGAGAAAAAAAAGTTCAGTAACGATATGAAAAGGTGTTCAACCTAAGTTCATCAAGAAAATGAAAAATAAACTATGTCACCTGCATCTGATTGGCAAAATTTTAAATGTCTGCCAATACCATGTGTTGGGCATAATGTCTCCTTTAGTAGCCTAGTATAAAGCTCAAGTAATATTACCTGCCTCTACATATCTTTGAAAAACCCAATAACATAATATCATAATGTCATAATATATAATATTATAAATAAAATATGAAAGAATAAATAAAAGAAAGTAGCTTATAATATGATTGTACACTTTAATACATAAATATTTGGTCATGACAGCATAATGTCAGGCATTTGCATCCATATCATGGTGAAAAGGACAGCAATGAGTACAGGACAGATCCTGGCATATTTAGTAGACAATTTATTGATCATGGATATTGTCACTAGTAACGTGCTCTGTGAAGTTTTTTTAAGTACTGATTTTTATGCATATCTCTATCTCCCAGAAAAAGAAAAAAAAGTATGTCTTTCTACAGTTTATACAGTGTTCTAGTCACTGAAAATGCAGCATAGATTAAAACTAAGCAAAAAGTTCTTTGGATTTATATGGAAGCTACCAGCTAATTCATAGCTCTGATAATTACACACAAGTTTGGATTTTTTATTTAGTTCTGTTTTGCTTATCTTCATAAATGTCCAATTATATTCTTAAAATATCTTTGAGGAGAAGGACAATTCTTGTTCGGAGAGATTGTGACATGCACTGTTAGTCATCCCATTTTCCTGACCCTACCCACTTAATGCCAGTAGCACTTTCTAGCTGTTATGACAACCCAAAACTTCCCCACAAATTCCAATGTCTCTCAGAATGTGCTATCATCCTCTAGGAGAAGCCCTGATTATTGCAAGGGGGACTTTTTCATTGCATTGATTGTGATATAAATCAGTGCAACTTACAAGGGCAGTTTGTTAATTTATAATATATTTAACGGCCTCATTCTCTGAAACCAAGCAATTCCACTCACAAGCATATACTCCAGAGAAATCATAGCTGATGACTTGGGGAAGAATGTACATGAGTGATTATTACAGCACAGAGAAAAACTGAAACCACCTAAATGTTATAAACAGGAAAAGGGATAAATAAATTGTGGCATTTTCTTGCAACAGAATACTTGATAGATATACATATAAAATGATAGAGCTACATATATGAATTGATAAATTTCAAAAAATAATATTGAAAAAGTTGTAGAAGGAGCTGTACAATACGATGTCAATTACATAACTTCATAAAAAAATCACATCAGTGTTGAGACAGGCTTTTCCTCTAGAAAGAGAGGGAGAGGAATCTAATAAGGTACTTTCCTAAACAAAAGTTTCAAAGTGGGTATGTCAAAATGTTTCTGTTACTAACCTGATATCTATGAGTTTCTTATACTACTCTCTATAATAATATAGAGTTATTTTTTCAACTATATTATTTTAGTTAACCAGTATCTCAAGGCATGGGCTTTTGTGGTAACAGAAAAGATTCTTTCTTTTCCCTAAGTCCTTCATCTTATATTTGAAACATTTCCTTACAAATAACTTTTCCCACAAGTTTCTTGATAGCCTCAATTCTCCCCTGTGTTTTATAAAATCCACACTCTTTGTATAAAACAATGTATCACTCATATTTTTCCCCTTAACTTCTAGCATATCTACCTTTTATATCATGTACAAGAAATAAATAGCTGGAATGTGGAGGTAGATTTTGTATGAAAATAAACACATGAAAAAAAATAAATAAATAAACACATGAGATGTGTGTATTGATGAAATGATTTTGCCTTGAGTCAGGAACTTTATTTCAGAGAGTGTCCGTCCTCAAAAAAACATAATTTTATACTAAGGTAGATGTGATTTCTATACTTTCTCAAACTTTAAAAAAGGGAAATTATTTTGTAGATTACTTCTAAGTATTACAGACATTTTGCAACATACGATAAAGGACAGAGTACCTAACTTATGTTTCTTTTCTGTTTTGTCTTTTTTTTTATTGTAAAGATTATTCTAGTAAGAAATTACAAATAGGGGAGTATTTTTTATAGCGATGCCACAGCTGTTGAAAAATTTTATTTTACTTTTGAACTTTAGATAGTTGCAGACCGGCAGAGACTTCATAGCAAGCAGCATAAAAGCCATAAGGCAGTGACCTTTCAAACTCAAACTTCTGTGTAATGGGGAACTAGTGGAGTAAAAGAGGGTATCTGAGAGTGACACAGCATCAAGCTGATAAAAACAGATGAGGGTCCATTCATGTTATCTTCCTTGTGACTGTGGACTCCAATTTAAGTTATGATTTGTATTATATTTATTTTGTGTTCACAAATGCTTAAGATCTCAGTAGGCTAGATGTTTACTCCAAGGGGGACATGCTAAGAGCTAAAGTCAAATTCTGGAACTTAGAATACACAGGTCACTTCAGAAGCACCTCTTGACACAGTAATTCCTATCGTCGCTTAGGTATGCTATTTATTAAAAGTAGTCAATAAATGCTGTTGAAGAAATAGATTAATTGGATTTGTCACAGTAGGGCATCATGCTTCATTTAGCCTGAGAACTGGCTTCCATCAGTAGCATCAGAGGTTGTTTTAGAGTTGCAGGAATATCTATCATGGTGACAATTCAGAGATTAGCTTTATTTATGAAAAATAATCATTTCTACTAAAGCCCATTATGCATTGTCCTTATTGATTTATCTAAAATTTTATTAAGGTCCCTTCACATAGACTCAGGTTCAGTGTGTAATAAAAACTCTTTTATTAACCCCAAATTAATTACTTTGAACATATTAGAGAAGAGTTCTCTGGATAAGGTAGTCCATGACACTGGCATTCCTATTCCTCCCCACACACACTCACCCCATGTAGCAATTTTACATTTCCAGCCCTGTTCCTAATTTTCAATCTTCAGTCAATCACTAATTCGTTCATTTGGTTAGTCAGTCAGTCAATAAATGTTTATTAAGTACCATTATGTGCCATGCATCATTATAGGTGCTGAGATAGGGCAGTAACAAAACATGCAAGTCTCTGCCCTCACAAAGCTATTCTGGAGGGGAGACAAACTGAAATATAAATCTCTATCTATTATCTATCTATCTATCTATCTATCTATCTATCTATCATCTATTCATCTAATTATGCTAAGGAGAAACTAAAGCAGGCATGGGAACTAGGAAGCGTGTGTGGGATGAGAGGAAGAGCGATAGTGGTGTTAGGCAGATTGCAGTCTTAGAGAGAATGACCAGGCTTTTCTGACTAAGTGCATATTTGATTGAAGATGGCAAGCAAGTGGCAAAGTAAATCTACGTGAAGAGCTTTCCAGGTAACAGGATCAGCAGGTGCAAAAGATCCCAAGTTTGGGGTATGCCTGGTACGATCCTAGGTCAGAGTCAATGCCAGGATGAAGAATCTCAGATGTTTGCCTGAACCTCCAAAGTCAAGTATCTCTTTGTCTATCACTTTGACCATCCTTTCAGCTTTCTTCACCGTGTTTCTTTCTTGAGTTACAAAATCCAGGACCGCGAGAATACATTCAGGCTTCCTATGAGGAATAGTAACACTTAGAATTGAGTTCCTTTCCCTTTGAAGCCCAGTATTTTTTAGTCAACCACCTGCCCCATCCCACTCACCTAGCAATTTTATAGCACAATTCTTCCTTAAAGTTTGCATGGTTCAGAATGTTTAGACCTCTTCAAATTGTGTGTAATACTGTCAATATTAAAGGGATTACTACTATATGTCTGCAAAAAAGGTAACTGGGGCTTCCTACAGGAAAGTTAGGGTATATGAATCTCCCTTGTTTTATGGAATATATATATATATATATATATATATATATATATATATATATATATTTAAGACATAGGCAGAGGGAGAAGCAGGCTCCATGCAGGGAGCCCAATATGGGACCCAATCCCAGGACTCCTAGATCACACCCTGAAGCCAAAGGCAGATGCTCAAATCACTGAACCACTCAGGTGCCCCTATGAAATATTTTTTGATGCAACATATTATCAGACTAAGAAAACTATTTAAATAGAGGGAAAAATAAGAATTACATCAACTTAATATTGGCACATTATACAGCTATATTTTTTTTTTTTTCTAAAATGCCACTTGACTAGCATGTGCAAATTGTTCCTGATTTATATGGATTTGTTTTTCAGTGAGCACAAATGTATCCTGAATATATCCCTCATTTTTAAAAATCTTTTTTAGGTACCAGAAACGTTTTCAAATTTGCTTTCCCTGAACAATGTAAGAAAACTCAAAACCTAATTCTGAACTCATGTCTATACAGTATTACTTGTTAGGATTTACGTGCTCATTCAATTAATTATAAAAACCCTGGTGAAAGCTCTCTCTATTCTGAGCCATTCACACATTGTTTCAGACTATTTTAATTAGTACAGCTGTGCATTCCATACTATTAGTTACCTCTCACCTCTCCATTTTTTCTATCTTCAAGTGCTTTCCCAACTACATTAACTTTATTTACACTTCTATCAGCAAAAAAATCTCTGGTTAGTTCTTATAAACATTTATTTTTTTTTTAAATTCACTTTATTGAGTTACAATTTATATAAAATCTAGTAATTTTAATTGCACAGTTCAATGGATTTTATCCATGTAATCATCACCCAAAAAGCTCTCTCATGCCCCCTCTTAATCAATCACCATCCACCACTGCCCCAGGCAACCACTGCTCTGCTTTCTATCACTTCAGATTAAATTAGTCTTTTCTACAATGTCCCGTAAATGGAATGATACAGCATGTGCTAATTCATGTCTGGATTCTTGGACATGATTTTAGACGATCATGTGATTGTCTGCCAATAGATTTTTTCTTTTTGTTTCTGAGCAGTATTTCACCACGTGATATATCACAATTTATTTATTCACTTGTCTATTGATGGACAATATTAGGGTTTCCAATTTTTGGCTATTATGAATAAAATTTCTCTAAATAAACATACAGTAGTCTCTGTAAGGACATATTTTCATTTCTTTTCTACTTAGCAATATAATTTTCTATTTCATAAAACTGCATGTTTAATATTTTAATAATGTTAAACTGTGTAAAACTCTTCCACATTGGTTAAAACATTTTAAATTTTCACCAGCATTATATGAGATTTTCATTTACTCTACATCCTCACCAACACTGTTTATTATATGCATGTGTGTGGGGGGTTACGTTTTAGTTTTATTCATTTTAATGAGTATGTCGGTCTATCTCTATTGATTTTACTGGCATTTCTGTCAAGACTAATGTTGAGTATTCTTTCATTTGCTTCTTGGCCATTGGTATACCTTTATTTCCAAAGTGTCTTTTTAGCTCTTTTCCTCATTTAAAAAAATGGGTTTGTGTCATTAATAAGAGTTTACAGAAGATTTTTTTGATATATTTTCTGGGAATTAGTTCCTGGTCATATATACGAGTTGCACATATTTTCCCCATCTGTAGTTTAACTTTTAATTTTTTAATAATGTTTTTCAAAGAGCAGAATTTTCTATTTTAATAAAGGTCAATTTATATGTTTTTCTTTTATGATTAGTCCTTTATGTACTCTATATAAGAAATTTTTGCTTTCCACAAAGACACAATTTAATCTTATGTTTTCTTTTAAAAGTTTTAAAATAGTAGTTTTTACATTTAGATCTATGATTCATTTTGAGTTAACTTTCAGTTACATGGGGAGGTAAACTATGAAGTTCCTTATTTTTCATACGTATATCCAGAAATCCCAGCACCTTTTGTTGTAAAGATGCTAGTTCTTATTAAATTACATTGGTGTCTTTACAATTGGCCGTGTATGTATGGGTATGGACTCACACATACATGGTCAATTGATCTCTGGACCCTCTATTTTGTTGCCTTGATATATGTATGTATTCTTACTCTGATAATATATTGTCTTAATTACTCTTGATTTATAGTAAGTCTTCAAATAGGGCAAACCCTCAACTTTGTTCTTTTACAATGTTGTTTTGGCTATTTTTTTTATCATTATCATTTCCATATAAATTCTGAAGAAATTTCTAAAGAAATCCTGTTGAGTTTTATTTGGGATTACTTTGAGTCTATGAATGACTTTGGTCAAAAATTTTAAAGATGCCTAATAATTCATGAAAATATATCTCTCCACTTATGTACACAAGTCTTTGCTTTGTCAGTGCTCTGTAGTTGTCAGTATATGTATCTTACAAATATTTGTTAAAGTTATTCTTTTTAAAAATATTTATTTATTTATTTTAGAGAAAGAATGTAAGTACAAGTGTGATTGGCAGAGGGAGAAAGAGAGAAAAGCCCAAGAAGATTCTGCACTGGTTCAGAGCCCAACACAGGGCTTGAACTCATGACCCGAAATCACAGCCAACACCGAGAGTTGGAGGCTCAACCAACTGTACCACCCAGGCACCCCTTGTTAAATTTATTCTTAAGTGGGCTGTGGTATTATTTTCTTTTGCTTTTGATAATTTATGTTTCAATAGTTTATTGAGATTGAAATGCAGTTGGTTTCTGTATACTGGTCCCAACTGTGCAAAACTCCCTCTGGTAGTATAGAAATGACCTCTCAGCAAAATGGGTCAATTTTAGGCATACTTGACTTGTTATTTCCTCTGGATCACAATCTTGCCCTCCCATTGTCCAAGGTCTGAAACAGTGGTTTTTATGTATTTAAACCATTTTCTTAGTTGTTTAGAGTGGAAATACAATTCTACACTCTGTTGTTCCTTTGTGACCTTAAGTGGAAGCCCACAGTGATCTCTGCTTTTTTCTTTTAATTGTTAATATTAAATGCTAATGATGTAATTCAAGGAGATTATATTCCTTCAAATATTAAGCTTCTAACCTAAGCACAGGAAATGATTTTTTTTCATTTTTTAAAGCATTTTTATGTTTCTCAGCAGAATTTTAAAATGTGCTTAATATTTTTACACTTTATATTTTTAATTTGATGTTTGTAAACTGCATTGCTATGTAATTGTTTGGATAGCATATGTCAATTTTTTTGTAATAATACGTTCTTTTTTATCTTTTAAAGTTCAAATTTTTAGACATTTCTGTTAGTAGTCAGAGTGAATGTATTAAGCAGGATCTGTTTTTGTTTGTTTTGTTTTGAAGGGTGAGTAGTTCTTTTTTTCCTTCCTTCCTCCCTTCCTTCTTTAAACAATTTTTAAATTTTAAATAGCAATAGTTTGTTGAGATTCCATGCCTTCTTTAATTAATTTTGACCATTTGTATTTTATTACAAAATCATTCATTTTCATTTTCATTGTGGATTATAAAGTTTTGTATAGTGTTGATTACAATACTGTCTGTATTAAGTAACTGTTCTCTTGCGCATCTGAGGTTATTGTCCTATCAGCATATCTAATAATGTGTATTCACTTTTCTGCTTTTTTCTTCATTATTTTATTTTGTACTTTATGATTTAACATAAAAATCTTTGCAATTTCTTTAATATTAATATATTTTTATTCTCTATTTCATTAATTTTGAGTTTTTGTTGTTCTCTTCTTCTCTTTTCCATACTTAAAAAAATTCTTTTTTCTATCTTTCTAAGTTCACAGCCTAATAGGTTTATATTCATTAATTCCTTTAGTGATAGTTCAAAGTCATTCACTTTCCTCTGGGAAAATGTGTCTCTGACTGTATCTTGTCTTCAGTACCAAACCTTTATGGCTAAAATAAATTTATTTTTCTTCTTCCCCACCCCAGTAGAATCAGGACACCCATCTCTGAGGAAAAATCAGAATCACTCTGTTTAAATAGATTGCACTGGAAGGTGCTATGCACTGGATTTGAATTGAATTAACTGTGTGAGTCATTTCTCACATTGGATGAGGTGATGGAGACAGTGGGGTGAATATATATAGAATTCACTATCTTCAGTGTTTTATAAGTTGAGAATTAAATGATTGAAAACAATTTTCCTTCCTCATATTTGATAAATTCAAAATGAGCAAGCTGAGAGAAGTTATGTTTGTTTTGATGGGCACTAACCTTTAGAGCTCAGCCTCAGGCTTACCAATCATATTTTCTCCAATTGATGTCTTATTGCTGTCGTGGCAACTTAGAGCCTAGTATTACTCCTTATATTCTTATGTTGAGGGACGCTCCAGGTATGACCCATCTATTCTCCTGAACCATGACTAGTTAGCATATTTTAATTTGAACAATGACACAATAAAATTGTAACAAATTGAAAAGTAGTATAAAAATAATGACAGGCTAATAATATCTATTTCAGGAAGAGAAAGAATGGCTTGGGGTAAGGAAACAGATTGTTTAGAGGCCTAAAAGAGAGTTGCTTGTGTGAGCAGTAAAAAAAAAAAAAAAAAAAAAAACATATGCGCGCACACGCGCGCGCGCGCACACACACACACACACACAAAGCAAAGATGCCATTGTTCATATTAAGCAACAGTCAAAACATGAATTCTTGTCTACCTGCTATTTAAACTCTCCTGGAGATAATTAATAAATATAAGTCTCTCTCCAAAGCAGGATTCTGTTTGGCCCCTGACCAATAGGTAACTCCATTCCCAAAGATACTGGTCTAATTCCTTCTCCCTGGTGAGAGAGCTCAGGGGAAAAAGTACAGCTCTGTCTCTCTTTTTCAATTACATCTACCTATTCCCAAGAGGCTTCACCCAAACAACAAGTCCAAGGATTCTAAACAAGATGTTTTTCTTTTGAACATGTCCAACTTGGCTCAGCCTCCCTACAGTGCAGTTCCAATATGATTCAATATGATTCTGGAATAAAATCAAATGATGTTTGTTTCCTTTTTTTCATCTACTGTAAGGAAGTTTCTAATCTCACAAGGCAAATTTCTGATTTCTCTGGGATTTACATTAAAAAATCATGTCTATACTTAAAAAGTGTAACAAATGAGAGAGTTTGCACACATGAAATTCATCCACTAAATTGAAATAATAGAATATTGAGACAGTTTATAATGGGATCATCTCTAGTTTGTGTGTATATTAATATTGTATTGTGTTGTGTAATAATATTGTATTTAGTTATTCCATAAGAAGTCTAAATACTTATATTAATAACCTGTATATATACACAATTATTGAAGGACAATATTAAAATAACGGCCTACTAATAACTATATTTTAAACAATTCATAGCATTAAGTTAGAATTCTGTCTCTTCATGTTTTTAGTAACTCAGATATTTACTAAAAGATCACAGTGAAAAGAAGGTGTAACTTAGGTCCCATCATCTCACTTATGTGATTCCCAAGTACCAAACTATGCCAGCCCATTCTTCCAACTTTATTTTTCATTGAGTCAGATGCTAATGCTATTATTGTAGCAGATGCTATTATTGTAGCCAACAAGCAAATAAATTTATTAACTTGTTGAGTCACCAGGAAAGTCAAAGAAGAGTAACTTTGGAGTTCAGTAGAATGTATCAGTATTTTCCATTTTTTCTTGACTAGAATATTATAAAAATATATGCACCAAATATGGCACAATAGAATATTTTATTGAATTGTTAGCAAGATACCAAAGATGTATTTTTCTTTTGCCATCATATGTTACTACTGTAATTAATGTTTACATTGGCAATAGCTGGGCATTGTGTGTACAAATGTCCTTCCTTCTCTTGATGTTCTCATTGTCATTGTAATGAACAAGATATTGAAATAAAATTACTGTGGATTGAGGAATATATCATATGGTGTGAAATATATAGAAACAGTTTAACTCACCATGGGTAACATGCTACCATTTCTAAGTCACTCTACTAGCTCCCCAGGAGATAGTAACTAAGTTTTGCTATAGTTAGACCTCAACTTTTAAAGTAAAGATTGTCCTATAGAGATGGCACAGCTCCTACCCAATGCTTCTCCACCCCAGTGTTACTGAGAGAATAACTGACATATAACATTGTATAAGTTTAAGGTGTCAAATGTGCTGATTAGATACAAGTATACATTGTAAAATAGTTACCACAACAAAGTGAATTAATACCTCTGTCATCACACATAATTACCTTTTTGTACAAGTGTATAATGTTTAAGATCTACTCTTTTTTTTTTTAATTTTTTTTTTTTTTTTTTTTTTTTTTTTTTTATGATAGTCACAGAGAGATAGAGAGAGGCAGAGACACAGGCAGAGGGAGAAGCAGGCTCCATGCACTGGGAGCCCGACGTGGGATTCGATCCCGGGTCTCCAGGATCGCGCCCTGGGCCAAAGGCAGGCGCCAAACCGCTGCGCCACCCAGGGATCCCCAAGATCTACTCTTTTTGCAACTTTCAAGTATATAATTCAGTATTGTTAATTATCGGCACCCTGCTATACATTGCATACCTGGAACTTATTTATCTTACAACCAGATGTTTGTACCCTTTGATCAGCATTTCCTCATTTTCCTCACTTCCTAGCCCCTGGTAACCACTGTTGGACTCTGTCTCTAGAAGTTCTGCTCTTTCAGATTTCATATATGTGTGAAACCATCTGTTCTTGGGCTTCTCTCTGTCAGGAGGTTTGTGATTACTGATTTGATCTCCTTACTCATTACTGGTCTGTTAAGATTTTCTATTTATTCATGATTCAACTTCGATAAGTTCTGTTTCTAGAAATCTATCCATTTTTTCTAGATTATACAATTTGAGGAGGCACCCACTTGTCCATAGTAGTCTGTTACGATGCTTTCTGTTTCTGTAGCATTGGTTATATCTTTTCTTTCATTGCTTATTTTATTTGTTTAGTCATCTCTATTTCTTAATATAGCTAAAGTTTTGTCAGTTTATCTTTTTAAAAAGCCAGCTTAGTTTAATTGATTTTTTTCTATTCTTTTCTGGTTTCTGTTGCTGCTCTGATTTTTATTTCCTTGTGTTTTTTTTTTTTCTCTTCACGTTGAACTTAATTCTTTTATTTTTTCCTACTTTCTTGATATTTGAAGTTAAGTTGATTACTTGACATCTTTCTATTTTCTTAAAGTAGTTGTTTATTGCTATAATATTCACTTTTAGAGCTACTTTTACTGCTTCCTGTAAGTTTTGGTATGTTTTGTTTCCATTTTTGTTTGTCTCAAGAGTTTTTTTCCCCCCCTTTTGATTTCTTCTTTGACTCAATGGTTGTTTAGAAATGTGTTAATTTCTACATGCTTTTGAATTTTTCCAGTTTTGCTCCTGTTATTAATTTCTAGTTAGTAACATCTGCATCCCTTTGACATATTCTGTTCTGAGCTCTGGTTGCTGTCCCTCAGTCAAGTAGTTCACAACTAAATATTCTAAACTAGACAAGAAAGAAGTAAGTCTCTTTGCCTGCACCCACACACAGCTGAGGGAGTTCACTTGCATGCTCTTACTTTTCTCTGCAGGAGAAATTGCAAGCCAAGAAAGTTTCTCTTGGCACTGGGCTGTCCCACCTTAGGTAGTGATGCTGTTTGTAAAATAAAACTATTATTCTTACTGAAATTGATGCATCCAATCTGATTTTTTTCTCTGACTCTGCTGTAACTTCTCTACTAGAATCCTGGAATTCTACAGGACATTCTTGTCTGTGGGTCATTATTAAAATTAGTATGATTTGGGGACAGGATAGTAGAAAGTTCTTACTCTGATATGATGAGGATGTCATTCTCTCCCATACAATGCTTCTCCAAGGCAAAGGTGGATACAGGGGCAAGAGAGTATATGACTGGTATTGAGGTAACTGAATGCTGTAGAACAACAAGCAGTACTTTGCCTGCAGCCTCTCTCCTGTTCTTTTTCACATAACTTCCAACAATGAGACGACTTTTTCCTAGAGCTTTCTGTTCAGGTACTTGGATGAACTTTCTATCAAAGCAAGAAATATATATGATCTTCTTTAACTCATTCTACCTACAAAATGTTTATAACTGATACAATGTGGGTTATATTCCTCTCTAGATGTGGAATCTAATAAATCAATATTTTTACCATAAATCAATAACTCAAAAGGATTACTCTCTAAGCCTGATTTTAGTCACTATGATGAGAAGATTGTGAATGATGTGTTTCCAATCTTCTCAATATTTCCATGATCACATATTATTGGGGATTTTTGCATTTATAGATATATTGGATCTCACTTCAGTGCTTATGATGTGGTTGAGAAAAAACAAACCTTTTTGTTTCTTTTTTAGTTTGAATGCTGAAAGATATGTTAGAAGTTCATTTTGCTTCTTTAGTTTCTTCCTATTGTCTTGATAATCCTAGAAATATGTGTAACCCCTGATTGCTTTAGAAACAATGTACAAATGATTTTACCTCATACATTAACAAAAATCCACTATTACCAGAACATCTGTTGTCTTTTTTGGGTTGTGCCAGAATGTACCTGGTCCACATTATTATCTTAATCAGTCAAAGCACTCTTGAGAAGTTTGTGGATCTTCTTGTCAATATACTAAAACTCTTAGAATGGCCCATTAAATGACACAGTGGTTACTTAATGATTCTGAGTCATCAGGTATAATATTGCAGGAAAAAAGGAAACTCAACAACAGACATATTCTTACTGCCATTTGTCATACAATTGTGGGACTGTATTTTAAAGAAGTTAAATCAACTTCATATACTTGGATCAAGTACATGAAGCATATGAAATATTCTTTTTTACTAACTGGTATAATTTTATATACCCTGCTCTTTAGAGTCAGCAACTAAGCTCGTGCCATTATATAGAGCACTGAAATATATGCATCGGAACCCTAGTGTTAATTTGGAGACAAGTGTTTATGTATCCAGGCTATTCTATTAATAATTTTAATTATAAAAGGTGAAAAATATAATATTGTTGTTTAAAAAGATCTTTTTAGACCATTTTGTATTAATATCCTAGATCTTTTGTTCTTATTTTTAATAATGGAGAAAACTGAAATAAAGTGATGAGTCAAAGATAATAAAAACGTAGCTAATCTGCAACCAGAACTCATGTTTCATTTGTTCAATCCCTGTACCTTTTCCTGTCAATCGTATTCAATTTAACATGACATAATATATTTTCTTTCATTGTTCTCTACTTGCCATGATTGAGTCATGAATAATACATCTAGGTTTATATTTCCAACTGTAAACTATGTTTGCATCCCTTATGGAGCCTAGTGTATAGCTCAATAAACTGTATGCTATTATGTATTTGTTGCATGGAGTTTTTCATGAAAAACCTGATTAGTGATTGGAGAGCTAATTGGGCTCACGTGGGAATTCATGCTTCATGGTCTTTCTACTTGCTTTTAAGACATGATGATTGAGATTTGACCCACTGCTCACCTTTAAGGAGCCAGCCACTACCTCCTGACCATTTTTCTTCACCTTACCTACTTAACGATAACCTGTGATTTTATAAATTCCATGCAATTGGCAGTCTACATGAATATCTGAGAAACTTTAATACAGCAGTATCGTAATGTCCCACCGACTCTATCTTGACATTTGGATTTTTTTTCCCTAGAACACCAGGGTTACTTTCATTACAAATCTTATGAGTTTTATAGGTTTCATTATAATGTGAATCCACAGAAATTTGAGGATTAAGAAGTAAAATCATTAGTTATATCTTCGGGGGATAACTATGGTCACCTAGGAAAACCTTGTAAAGTTGTCATAAAATGATACCTAAGACATTTTAAATGACTTTTAAAGGAAATGCTGCCAGACAGCAACCCCTTTGGTAGCTAAGGGTATAAAACACACTTGTATAGGTAAGAAACACTTAAATGACCACACAAACACAGTGTAGTGCTCCCTGCCGAAGTGGAGTGGCACCATTAAAAGTTGGAATAAAAAGAGCAGGTCACCGGTAGACCAAGGATTATGGAAGAGGGATTTAATCAGCCTTTTGCAATGGGTTCATTTCCCTGCTGTGCTTTTTATAAAAACTGTGATCTTGGAACAACAATAACAAAAAAATCCATTCTTTCTTTTTAGTCCCTACAACAAAACCTGTAATTCAGGCCTTGATAATTCTTCTATGACATTAATTTAATTATCCTTCCAAGCCCTAGCTGTCCCCTTGCCAAAATTTTCCTTCCTCCAAATACCTACAGATACAGAGCCAACCCCCAACTGGGTGGACACAGCAGACACATTGTTGTTTTCTCAGAGTTCTCTACTAACCACCAAGAAAAGAAACATCTTCAGCAGTGACCCCTCCTTTAGAGGCAGCCTTAGCTTCCAGAGCTTTCATTTTGTAGCCCACAAGGACTGATCAATTCAGTCCTCTCATCTGTTATCTACATCCATTTCCCTCTTACTTTGAAGACTTTTATTTCTTTTCAATTCTGTACCTACCATCCACATCTTCTTCTTCCCAGGATTATCTGAATCACCCTGGTAAGTGATATTGATTTGATCATCAAAATCCATATTCAGTATAAACATTTGGGTGTTTCAGTATAGGGCTAATAAGTTGATGAAGTTAGTAGTAGACAAGACATAGGCTTTGGAAAATTGCTAGTTTCTTTGAAACTTAATTTTCTCTTCCTTGAAGAAAGAATATTCCAGAGAGCTAGTATTAACATCAGTTAAGACAATTAATGGATACAGATGGCCTATGTGTTAGCATGAAATATCCTAGGCTCCAACTGGCAGAGGGAGTATTGAGGGCAATATAAATAACATATGCTATAACTTAAAGACTTTTGTGTCACATGAAGGTGTCTTTTTCAAAGTGTACATTACTGTCTGCTTACAAAAAGTAGGTGATTCTTACAATCTGTTCTAAAATTAACTAATATTCCATAGAACATAGGTCGGGAGAGTTAGGGGGAGAATGATAAGTGGAAACACAGAGAGGCCCACAGTGTTAGAAGCCCTATCTATCTATCATCTATCTCTCAGATTGTTAGGAAGAGAAGCACAGCATCCCAGAAGGGAAAAAGACAGAAAGTTCCAAAATTGCAAGAAAGTTCCAGAAATGCTTGTCACAGTATATGCAGAACAGAGAACTATTCCAACAACAAAATAAAATAAGTAAATTGCTTTTTTTGGCAATTGAAATATTAATGAAGGGCCAATTCTAAACTCCAGCATTTTATATTTGAGTGTGGTTGGTAAAGCCAGAGAAACAGAAGTTAGCAATGCACTAAGTAAAGAATAATCAAAGAGAATTTAAACAGAGTTTACTGACAATTCTCTATAACTGCTATACTAAGAGCTCTTTCTAGCCCAAGATCAACATAGATACCTCAAAGAGCATCAACTATTGGTATCCAACCAGGATAATATAGGAGACTATTGGACTAGGTCTACTTGGCTAAATATTTTCATAACTTTTTGATGGGGAATGAGACATACTTATACTTGAAATTCACTGTCTGGTAGGGCTCATTATATTTTTACGTAAGCTAACTGTATAGAAATTTGCATTTCATTCTGCAGTTAAAAGAGTGCCAGTGTTGTCATGGTAAAATACTGAAAGAAATAATGTCACATATTTGGTTTCATAAAAAATGTATGAACTTAGTGTTTTTATTTGGCAATAGTAATTCAAACCTACTAAGGGCTGTCCTGATGAAACTCTTCTAAGTTGAAGACTTAATGTGGTTAATAGCTACCTGAGTATGCTGCACATTACCAAAATGTAATTTTAAAAACTGACATATTTATATTAAGCGTTTTGGTGATATTTGTAATTTTAAAGTGTTTATATGACACCGAATTTACCTGTTGCCTTTATAAGCACCAAGATTAACAATAAGTGGAAATTTGATTATATCTCTCTTGGCACTATAGCCCCAGAAACTAATTAGAATTAGTTTGAGCTTTGTGCAAGATCTAGAGCACCAAGATATAAATTGGGAAGACAGGGTGGCCTCATAAGACAAAGCTAAGGTAGCGTTGGGGTCAATGTTGATTAAAACCACTAATCTAGATGACCTGCAGAACTTTTCTAGGTCTGCATTTCCCTCCTCTACCATGTTCTTTTGGTTTTCTACAGTGACCAAACATCACTGATACCTAGAAGTTAGGATGAATTTATAGTTGGGGTAGTTACAAAGATCTATTCTAATGGTTTACAATTGTATTTCTCAGAGATGATCTTTCACCACAACCTATTTCTTGGGAAGTATCTTCCCCCATCCCCACCCAGGAGCAGTTAAAAAAAAGTGAAACTTTGTTTTCAAAAGTAAGTACAGATAATTTTGTTTTTACATGTTTTATATGAGAAATTGCCAGGTAAGATATTGTAAAGAACATCTTTCTGAGAATCCTTTGTAAAGCCACTGATGTAGTGCAACATTTCAACGAATGTAGGAATGTCTTTTCGAGTAACTCTGGCTATTAGTTAGTGAGAGAGCAGATTAAAATTTTAACTGGCATTGCAAAAGGGAATGGTTATTTTAACTGGACATTATATTGATACTAGCTGAGAAAACAAACACAGCAAACACTTGAGGAGGAAACATTATCCTATCTCCTATGCCCTTTCCTTTTCTCATGCAGTCAAAATAATGGCTATGTAAACTTATGAAAAAGAAATAAGCATGTATAAAAATGCATATATAGTTTCAATGTATATTGTTTTAATTTTTGTTTTGCTTTTATATATTCCATATATTTAAGACATTACTGTGTAATCTCACAGCTAGGTAGACTTAAGTGACCCATCAAAGTTTTCAACTTAAATGAAGATATTTATTCAAAAGGTCAAGGAAACCCTGATAATTAAGACAGGACATTGGGGTGTTTTTGTTTTTGTTTTTGTTTTTGTAAGACACTGGGTTTTGGTATGAGAAGTTTACAACACAGTGGAGGTTGGAAATGGAAATATTAAGCAAGCTTATATTTTCCATATTCTGATGTTTTAATCTCTGGATTTTTACTGACTGAAGGAACTGCCCTTCCCAGCGTCCTAGATATTCCTTGAGAGAGTAAACAACTCTTCTAGGAGCATGAATTTTAAATGCAAACCAATTTATTTTTTTTAATTTTTTTAAAAATTTATTTATGATAGTCACACAGAGAGAGAGAGAGAGAGGCAGAGACACAGGCAGAGGGAGAAGCAGGCTCCATGCACCGGGAGCCCGACGTGGGATTCCATCCCGGGGTCTCCAGGATCGCGCCCTGGGCCAAAGGCAGGGGCCAAACCGCTGCACCACCCAGGGATCCCCAAACCAATCAATTTAAAGCCTATGTGCCACCATCCTCTCTATCAGACTGTCATATGTCAGGCCACTATCCACCTGGCCTAATCATCCAAAGGACTGGAACCAGACAAGGAGAAAAGTCCCTATGTATAGGGGGTGATGACATTATTCAAACTTGGCAATCTAGGGATCCCTGGGTGGCGCAGCGGTTTGGCGCCTGCCTTTGGCCCAGGGCGCGATCCTGGAGACCCGGGATCGAATCCCACGTCGGGCTCCCGGTGCATGGAGCCTGCTTCTCCCTCTGCCTGTGTCTCTGCCTCTCTCTCTCTCTGTGTGTGACTATCATAAATAAATAAAAATTAAAAAAAAAAAAAAAGATTACAAACTTGGCAATCTAAAACCAGCTTGCCCTGCTCATTTTTTTTTTAAGGCAATTTTCTTTTTATTTTTAAAAATATTTTATTTTATTTTATTTATTTAAAGATTACTATTTATTTGAAAAGGAGAGAGAGGATGAGTTGGGGTTGGGTGGGCAGAAGGAAATGGAGAAGCAGACTCCCCATAGAGCAGGGAGCCTGATGTGGGGCTTGGTCCCAGCATCTGAGATTATGACCTGAGCCAAAGGCAGGTACCACCAACTAAACACCCCTATTATGCTTCATCTATTCTTTCCCACAGAAACCACAATACAGGCTACTGCCCACATTGTCCCTTGCTTTTTCTGCCTCCTGCCTAACTTTGGTGCTTCTTCATGTGGCCTCCCTTCATGGAGTTCCACGCCTCTTATTTCTAGGAAACTGTAGGAAAATTTCTTATTTGTGGCAGTCATTTCAATATTTGTGTGTCTTACCATATTTCATTAAGACAAATCTGGGGTATCTTTAGAATAGTAAGGATAATTAAATTCTTGCCAATTTTATGTCTTTATCCTAAATGTGTGAGATTGAACAAATTATTAAATCTAGGAGCCTATGTTTCCTCAAATATATACAGTGAAAATAATAGTATTTCACCTAAAGGATTGTGAATTAAATTTAAGTACCTCTCACAAATTTAATTTTCATTATGTAGGAGCTTTTATTATGAAATATAACAAGCCTGGCATGTTAACAATGATGTATAGGTCTCCCAATTTCTAAAATCATTTAACATAACATAATTTGCACTCATGAACTATAACTTTAAATTATCATTCTGTATGTCTATCTTCTATATAACTACTTACTTATTATTTCTCAACTGGCAAATATATTCATTCATTTTAAAAAGATAACGTATTACCCCATTGTCAGTGATCTAAGCATCACTGCCTTCTGGCTTGTTGGTGAATAACTAGAGAAGTAAAGAGGTTAACTAATTTGTCCACAGTTATTTCCTCCCTCATTTCTTGGAGATTGACATTCAGGGATGAAAGCCTCCATTCTCTGATCATAGTCTGAGAATTCCTTAAACAAACCCAACCCAGTGTTCGCCCAAGAGCCTACCAGGCTTGTGTCCTCTTAACTAATTGACTGAAAATGAAGGTCTGAGCTAGTCTAAGCTCCTTCTCATAAGTATTCATTACTGTTTCCATAGGTTGAAAGAAGGAAAAAATTGTGGAAACATGAGAAGCAAAGATGATCAAAGAAGAGCAGAAAGAGGCAGAGGGGGAGAAAAAAAGGTTTTTTTAAAGTACACTGTAGATTTTCTTCCATGAAAGGACTCTTGTCAAAATCCTCAAATAAAGTAGCTGCAGGGTAATATGTGTGGCTTGTAGATGAATTTGCTCTGAACCCTCCACCTGATGTTCTTGGAGGGGCCATTTGCTAAAAGGTGCCAACCTCAATAAATTAAGCAGCAATTTTAGACTGGAACAGGACATGTTCCATGCTGAAGTAGATCAGGTAACAATCCAATATTTGTAATTTGAGTGTTTCTGGAAGTCACCAAATCACCCTCAGGAATCAGCCTTCACAAAACAAATTTTGCAGAAATTCTCTCTGAGTAGTTTAGTCTCCAAAATAATAATAATTATTATTATAGCAAAGTGATAATGATAGAACTGATAATAAATATTGGGGAAAAGATTCAAAATAATATATAATAAAGTTTTTGTATGATATTTATTTAACACTGGAATGCGAAGGCACCAACTATAAAGGTGGCGATCTAGATAAGGAGGCAAAATGCTAAAGGAAATGACAGGTAACACAAAATAAAACCAAAGCAAAGAGGGAGTTTTCTTTTTTAAAATTGCCCAAGATTTGTTTTTCTCATTAATAAAACCTAAAGGACATTCTCAAAGATGAGATTTAAATAAATGAGGAAAATCTCATTCTTGTGACATCTCTTTAAATCACTGTGTAATTATTAATCAGCTACTATGTGTTCCAGTCCATACTACAGTCAGCAGAAGATGCAAGGATAACCAGAAGATTAAAACTAAGTGGAAAATCAAACAAAGGCATTTGGCTATGAATATAATCTAAGGCAGTGGGCATTAATAAGTATATAACTCAGTAATGAAAGCCTTTTATCGTTTCTGATGGACCTGAAGATATGTACTCCAAAAGACGGGAAATAAAGTATTTGAACTAAATATATTTTCCACAACTACAGGGATCTGTGGAGAAGACTGTCCGATGATGATTCTGTTGGAAAAAGACTTTTCTGCCTCTTCTGAGGTTTTGATTGTGATGTTTTTGATGATTGATACTTGATTTTTGGACTAAATATCCAAAACTCAGACAAAATATCTGAAAAAATAAGCCAGCCATCCTAAACATTTTAGTCAATAGGGATCAGACTCAGAGTGATCATAACTATCCTTGGCCACCTTACATGATTAAAGAATAACCTCCCAAACTTAAAATATTATGAAGAATATAGCTTGTCAAGATCTAGCTCCATTTAGTCTTTTAAGATCTCCCTATCACATCCTAAGATAACTCAGAACCCAGGGAGTTTACTGTTGTATAGAATGCAAGAATCATGGGGTGAGGATGTTATTGTGTATAGATGACAGAATTTTCTGAATAGTTGAGAGAGATCCACATGAGAAAGTTAAAAATAGGAGACCATTTATGGAAGAGGTACAAACCTTGGGCAAGAAATCTAAGTTGAGTTGGCAAACAAGGAGGAGGCTCCCTCTGTGAAGTTTTAACTTAAGACTTTCCTATATAGGGATCCCTGGGTGGCGCAGCGGTTTAGCGCCTGCCTTTGGCAGGGGGCGCAATCCTGGAGACCCGGGATCGAATATGTAAAATATCTGAATCAATGAAAATCTTTGGAAATCACATATCTGATAAGATATATAGGATATATAAGGAACTTCTATAGTTTAATATTAAAAAGACAGTCAATCTAGTTAACACTCAAAGAAGTTAGGCAATGGACTTTATAGTTCTCCAAAGAAAATATATAAATGTCCAATAAGCACATGAAGATATACTCAATATTCTTAATCATTACAGAAATGCAAATTAAAGCCAAAATTAGATACCATTTCACATCACTAGGATGTTTACAATTTTTAAAAAGTGGACAAATATTGGTAAGGATATGAATTGGAACTCTTGAACATTGCTGTTATTAATGTAAAATAGTACACTCATTTTAAAGTTTGGCAATTGCTCAAAATGTTAAATGTAAAATTACCATGTAACCCAGAAATCATACTCCTCAGTATGTATGCAAAAGAAAGGAAAATGTATGTCTACACAAGAGATTATACACAAATGTTCATAGTAGCATTATTCATAATAGCCAAAAAGTGGCGATAACACAAATGTACATCAACCCATGAATGCATAAACAAAATGTATGGTATATTATACAATGGAATGTTATTTGGCCATTTAAAGAATGGATACTAGCATATGCTACATCATGGGTGAACCCTAAAAACATAACACTAAGTAAAAGAAACCGGACATGAAAAGCCATATATTGCATGACACCAGTGTTACATGAAAAGTCCAGAATAAGTAAATCCATAAAGACACAAAAGAAATAATTAGTTTTCAGTAGCTGAGGAAAGAGGGATGAAAAGTACCTGCTAAAGTATACAGGGTTTATTTTAGGGATATTGAAATTGTGCTAAAATTAGAAAACTAGGTAATAATAGTCATTGTAGAACTCTATGAATATACTAAAAACCACTGAAATGCACTCTTTAAGAGAGTGAATGTATAATACATCAATTACATTTTAATAAAACTGTTACAAATAAACACACCTGCTGCCAACAAAGAGGGTAATGTATCAGTAGATACACACAAATAAGATTTTAGTTCAATTTGAATCTGATAAACACTTTAAAATACTGTCTATATACCAGGTAATAACTGTCAGTGAATGGGTACAAGGATGAATTTGAAATTTCTGCCTTTCATGACTCACAATCAGAAGATAGAGACAAGTACACCTGTTATTATTAATTATTGTTATAGAATATATCCTGTGCTGAAATGTACTTGAAAGTAGTTGGAATGAGGGACAAATCAGCGTCAAGCACAGGGAGAAGATGACTTTTCTATTGGCCACTTGAGTTAGTTGGAGTTTTTCAGGATAACAAACGTAAGAGTTACATGGGGGGAGCATTTCTAGTGAATGATGTATAGAAGATGTAACAACATAGAATAGGCTATGATTAAAACCAACATGCTAAGATGCTATTGACTCAAAGTGCTGTAGGAGATCAGAGCAGGTGTTATCAGAAAGGTTAGAGTAATGCCTTAGAGAAAGCAACATTTATGGAAATTCAGAATTTGTATTATCTCCTGTGTGCTTTCTGTTTGCTCAAAATAAGAAAGTTTTTTATTTTATCATGGAGTTCAGGGAATTATCTGACTCTGTCATTCATACATAGTCATGAACACTATTCATGACTATGAACACTATTTTTTTCCAAATTGTTTTTCAAACTTTATGTTGGATATTATTTGGACACTGATGTGGAAGTAAGTGCTATTTGCCTCTGGTATCAGCCCTCAATTCAGGGCGTTAATGCTGTCCAAGTACAATTCGTGATCTTACCATGCTTTCTCTGTATATGGCTCATTCCTCAGTCACACCTTTTAAAAAATTCAGATGTTATTAAATGTCCAGGCAAAATCATTATTGAACAGAAGTTCTATCCTTGATAGGGTCAGGAGAATTAGAAAACCATAAAAAGGCAGTCAGTGAGAGGATGAATGCAAGCAACGAAAGGCAAAGTAGTAGGTACATATAGAAGAGAAACCTGATCTAGCCTTAGAGAATTAGGGAAAGATTTCTGGTGAAAGTGATGCTAGAATTAGGAAAGAAAGGTTAGCCCTGGTGTAAATAAGAGGAGATAAAGATCAGCTTGTGAAAAATCACAGCCTAAAGGGAACAGGGTGGACTATGTTCTGTGGAGTTGATGGGAGTGTTAGGTAAGTCTTATTAGCATCAATTATTAACTCTAACTTCATAACGTAAGAAAAGTACATGGCAGGAGTAACTGGGGAAATATCCTTTGAGAAATGTCACCCTGGTAATACAGTGGAAAATGGATCAGAGAGGGGAAAACTCTAGGCAGGGAGAGCGGTTTTGAGGTTTTGAAGGAATCCACTTGAACTGGTAGAACAGGTATTAAGAAAAATGGAGAAGACATGGTGGTTGTTTGCATGTGGTTATAATAGAGTGGGAGTTACAAGGTGGATGAGGTTTCAGGTTTAGGCAACTGGCAGAGTCACACCATTTCCTAAAATAGGGAAGGCAGGAGGACATGCAGCCTATAAGACAAAATAAAAGAGAAATGGTCTTCAACTGTCTATTAGCTATCCAGAAGAAACTGCCCAGGACAGTTAGACATGCAGGTCTGAATCTGTCATCTAGAGAATCCAACGTGGAAATCAAAATCATGGTCATGGATGATAAAAACATTGGCTAGGAGGAGGTAGTCTTAGAAGATTATGTTAGAAGAGAGTAATAAGGAGGGTAATAGAAAGAAACATTTAAACTACTGTGTAAGGGAAATTACACAGTAATTTCTAAGTGAATCCATTGGTTAAGCATCCAACTCTTGATTTTGGCTCAGGTCCTAGTCTCAGTGTGGTGAGATCAAGTCCTGCTTCAGGCCCAGCATAGAGTCTACTTGGGATTCTCTCTCCCTCCCCCTCTTCCTTTGCCTTCCCCCAAGCCCTTGCTCCCACCATCTAAAAAAACAAACAAACAAACAAATAAATAAATATTTTTTGAAATATTTTTAAAATGTATTCGATCCCAGGACTCCAGGTTCATGCTCTGAGTCAAAGGCAGACGCTCAACCACTGAGCCACTCAGGCGTCTCAATAATAGTTTTTTTTTTTTTTTAATAAATTCATTTTAAAAAGAGAGAAGTTGAAGAAAGATGGGGAAAAAAGAAAAAGGTGCTATCAATGGTAATGCATGCTATCAAAGTATATATATATATATATATATATATATATATATATATATATATATAATGTTTTCTCATAATTAGATTTATATTATTTTTATTTGACATGAATATTACAGAAGTGATGCACTAGGTCAGATTTTCATATTTCTTTGATTACTTACAAAATCAACTCTCTTTGTTATGGTATATTTGGCATATAATATTAGATTAGTTCCAGGTGTACACCATAATTATTTGATATTATATTGCAAAATGATCACTACAATAAGTCTAGTTAACACCTATCATCATACATAGTTACAGAATTCTTTTCCTTCAGATGAGAATTTTTATGATTTAGTCTCTCAGCAACCTTCAAATTTGCAATGCAGTGGGATGCCTGGGTGGTTCAGTGGGTTAAGCTTCTGACTCTTCATTTCAGCTCAGGTTATAATCTCATGGGTTGTGAGCCCCCTATTTGGCTCCCCATTCAGTGGGGAGTCTGCTTAAAGATTCTATTCCTCTGCCCCTTCCCAATTCTCTCTCTTTCTCAAATAAATGAATAAATCTTTACAAAACTATGAAATATAGTATTAAATATAGTTGACACACTGTTCATTATATATCCATGACTTATTTATTATATAAATGAAAGTTTGTTCCTTATGTCCTTCAGCCATTTTGCTCATGCTCCACTCCTCAAATCTGGCAACCAACAATCAGAGTTCTGTACCTATGAGCTTGGTTTTTGTTATTACTTGTGGGAGTTGTTTTTAGATTCCACATATAAGTGAGATCATATAGTATTTGTATTTCTCTGATTTATTTCACTTAGCATAGTGTCCTCAAGTTTCATCCATGTAGCAAATGACAAGATAATTATTTTTTATGGATAATACTCCATTGCATATATATGCCCCTTTTTCTTTATCAATTCACCTGTTGATGAAGTGTTCCCATATCTTGATTATCAAAATAATGCTACAGTGAACATGGGACTGCATATGTTTGGGGACTTTTTTGGCTGGGGAGGGAATAGGAGGGAGGAGCAGAGGGAGAGAAACAATCTTAAACAGGCTCCATGCCCAGTGTGAAGCCTGACATGGGGCTCGATCTAACAACCCTGAGATCATGACCTGAGTCAAAATCAAAAGTTGGGCACTTAACTGACTAAGCCACCCAGGTGCCCCATATATGTAGTTTTGAGTTAATGTTTTCATTTTCTTTGGATAAATACTCAGAAGTGGAATTGTTGGATCATAGGGTAGCTCTATTTTTAATTTTTAAAAGAACTTCTATATTGTTTTCCATAGTGGCTGCACCAATTTACATTTCCACCAATAGTAAACAAAGTTTCCTTTTCTCCACATCCTCACCAAAACTTGTTATTCCTTGGCTTATTCATTATAGCCATTCTAACAGGTTTTTAAGTGATATCTTACTGTGGTGTTGATTTGCATTTCCCTGATGATTAGTGATGTTGAGCATTTCTTCATATACCTGTTGGTTATCTGTATGTCTTCTTACAAAAATGTTTACTTAGATCCTCTGCTTATTTTTTAATTGAATTGTTTATTTTGCTATTGAGTTATATGAGTTCTTTGTATATTTTGGATATTAATTCCTTATCAGATATGTGTTTTAAAAATATATTCTCCCATTCAGTAGGTTCCTTTAATTTTGTTGATGGCTTCCCTTGCTACACAGAAGATTTTTAGGTTTTTTTTTTTTAAGATTTTATTTATTTATTCATGAGAGACAGAGAGAGGCCGAGACATAGGCGGAGGGAGAAGCCTGCTTCAGGCTCCATGGGGAGCCTGATGCAGGACTTGATCTCAGGACCCTGGGATCATGACCTGATCCAAAGGCAGATGCTCAACCACCCAGGTGCCCCAGAAGATTTTTAGCTTGATGTAATCACACTTGTTTGTTTTGGCTTTGTTGCCTTTACTATTGGTGTTAAAAAAAAAAAAATCACTGCCAAAACTGATGCCAAGAAGCTTACTGCCTATGACTTATTCTCAGTGTTTCATGTTTTCAGATCTTACATTCATGTCTTTAATCTATTTTTATTAATTTTTGTGTATGGTGCAAGATAGTGGTTCAGTTTTAGTCTTATGCATATGGCATTTAATTTTTACAACACCATTTATTGAAGACACTGTCCCTTCCCCATTGTTATTCTTGGCTGTATTGTCATTAATTAATTGACCATATAGTGTGGGTTTATCTCTGGGCTCTCTATTCTATTCCATTGATCTATGTGTCTGTTTTTATGTCAATACCATATTATTTTAATTACTATAGATTTGCAATATATTTTGAAGTCAAGGAGCATGATACCTTCTGCTTTGTTCTTCATTCTCAAGATTGATTTAGCTTTTCGAGGTCTTTTGTGGTTTTACACAAATTTTAGGATTGTTTGTTCCATCTCTGAAAGATGCTATTGGAACTTGAAAGGGATTGTAATAAATCTGTAGATCACACTGAGTACTAAGGGTATTTTAACAGTACTAATCTTCCAATCCATGAACACAAAATATCTTTCCATTTATTTGTGTCTTCTTCAATTTCTTTCATCAGTATTTTGTAGTTTTCAGTGTAGAGGTCTTTTAGCTCCTTAGTTAAATTTATTCCTACTACTTCACCCTTTTTGATGCAATTGGGGTTGTTTTCTTCATTTCTCTCTCTGATAGTTATTAGTGTATAGGAACACAACAAATATCTGCATATTGATTTTGTATCTTGCAACTACCTTGGATTTATTAATTCTAACATTTTTTTTGGTGAAGTCTTAACAATTTTCTCTATATAATAATGTCATGTCTAAATACTGATAATTTTATTTCTTTTCCAATTTGGGGATCTTATATTTTTTATTCACCTATTTTCTGTAGCTAGGACTTTCAATATTATGTTGAATAAAGGTGGCTGCAATAGGTATCTTTGTTTTGTTCCTTGAGTATGATGTTATCTATTGGCTTGTCATGTAAGGCCTTGATTATGCTGAGTTGCATTCCCACTAATACTTGTTGTGTTGAGTTTTGATCATGAATGGATGTTGGATTTTGTCAAATGTTCTTGCTGTGTCTATTGAAATATTATTTTTATTCTTTATTTTGTTGATGTAGTATAGCACATTGATTGATTTGTAAATTTTGAATCATTTTTGTATCCCTGGAATATATCCTGCTTGATCATGGTGTATGAGACTTTAAAGTATTGTTGAATTTGGTTTGCTAATTTTGCATCTATGTTCATTAGAAATATTGACCTGTGATTTTTTTTTTCTTGTGGTGTCCTTGTCCAATTTTAGTATCAGGGTACTTCTGGTCTTGTAAAATGAGTTTGGAAACATTCTCTTTTCTTATATTTTTTGAAAGAATTTGAGAAGGATTGGTATTAATTCTTCTTTGAATATTTGGTGAAATTCACCTGAAGCCACCTAGTCCTTGATTTTTATCTTTTTGGAAGTTTTTTGCTTACTAATTCAATCTCCTTACTAGTAATTGATCTGTTCAGATTTTCTGTGTCTTCATGATTTGATCTTGGTTGTATGTTTCTAGGAGTTTCTCCATTTTTTTCTAGGTTGTACAATTTGTTTTTGTGTAATTGTTCATAGCAACCTGTTATGATCCTTTGTGTTTCTTAGATATTAGTTGTAAGGTTTCCTCTTTCTTTTCTGATTTGAATCCTCTCTTTATTGGTGTGTCAGGCTAAATGTCAATTTTGTTTTTCTTCTCAAAGAATCAGCTCTTAGGGGATCCCTGGGTGGCTCAGCAGTTTAGTGCTTGCCTTTGGCCCAGGGCGTGATCCTAGAGTCCCGGGATTGAGTCCCACTTCAGGCTCCCTTCATGGAGCCTGCTTCTCTCTCTGCCTGTGTCTCTGCCTCTCATTCTCTCTCTCTCTCTCTCTCATTCTCTCTATGTCTATCATGAATAAATAAATAAATCTTTTAAAAAAAAGAATCGGCTCTTAGTTTTATTGATCTTTTCTGTCTTATTTAACTCTTTATTTTGATTATTTCCACTGTGATCTTTATTTTCTTATCCTAATCTTGAGATTTGTTTTTTCTTGTTTCTAGCTCCTTAAGGTATAATTTAGGTTATTTGATGTTTTTCTTATGTCTTGAGGTAAGCAATTATTTCTATGAACTTCCCTCTTAGAACTGCTCTTGCTGCATCCTGTAAGTTTTGGTATGTTCTATTTTTATTTTCATTTGTCAAGATGCTTTTTTATTTTTCTTTTGATTTATAAACTGGCCCATTATTTGTTTCATGGCATGTTGTTTAAGTCCATATAATTGTGAAAATTTCAGTTTTCTTTGTATAATTTGTCTCTAGTTTCATATCTTTGTGGTTGGAAAAAAATGCTTGATATGATTTCTATATTCTGAAATTTGTTAAGACTTGTTTTATGGTCTAACGTGTAATCTATCCTGCAGAATGTTTCATGTGCACTTGAGTGGAATGAATGCTCTCTGTTGCTTTTGGATGGAAGGTTCTCTCTCTCTCTCTCTCTCTCTCTCTATATATATATATATATATATATATATATATATATATATATATATATATATCTTAAGTCCATCTGGTGTAATGTGGTGTTTAAAGTCAATATTTCCTTATTGATTTTCTGTCTATATGATCTATCCATTGATGTAAGAGGAGCATTAAATTCCCGTACTATCAATGTACTGTCTACTTTTTTCCTTTGGTGTGTTAATATTTGTTTATATATTTAGATGTTCCTATGTTGGCTGCATAAATATTTGTAAATGTTATATCCTTTTATTGGATTGACACTTTTATCATTATATAATGCCCTTCTTTTTCTCACATTATTGTCTTTGATTTAAAGTCTATTTTGTCTGATGTATATATCAGAAAAAACAGCTTTCTTTTGGTTTCCATTTGCATGGAATATATTTTTTTCTATCCTTTCATTTTCAAACTGTTGTATGTTCTTATATCTGAAATGAGTTTGCTGTAGGACTCATACATATGGCTCTTGATTGTTTTCCATTCAGCCATTCTACGTACTTTGGAGAATTTATTTACACCTGGAGGTTTTTTTTTTTTTTCTTAACCTAATGTCATTATTGATAGGTTTACACTTATTGCCATTTTGTTGTTTTCTGGATGTTTTGTAGTTCTACTCATTTCTTCTATTGTTCCCTTCCCCTATCGTTTGATGACTTTCTTTTGTGGCAGGTTTTGATTCCTTTCTCATTATCCTTTGTGTATCTACTATGGATTTTTGCTTAGCGGTTACAATGAGGCCTACATAAAACAACTTATATTTATAACAGTCTATATTAAGTTGGTAGCAACCTAAATTTGAATGCATTTAGAAGTTCTTCATTTTGACTCTCCTTCCCATGTTTCATGTTTTTGATATCACATTTCACATATTTCTATCCTGTGTATCCTTAACTAATTAGTATAATTACAGTTATTTTTTTATCTTTTAACCTTCATAATAGTTCATAAGTGATGAATTCATTACCTTTATTATATATTTACCTTTTTTTAAAGATTTTGTTTATTTATTCATGAGAGACACACACACACAGAGAGACAGAGACACAGGCAAAGGGAGAAGCAGGCTCCATGAAGAGAGCCTGACGTGGCACTCGATCCCGGGTCTCCAGGATCATGCTCTGGACTGGAGATGGCACTAAACTGCAGAGCCACCCGGGTTGCCCTATATTTACCTTTTCTAGGGAGATTAATACTTTCATGTTTTCTTATTATAATTAGAACATTTTATCTTTTTTTTTATAATTGTTTAAAAAGATTTTCTTTATTTTTTCATGAGACACACACACACACACACACACACACACACACACACAGGCAGAGGGAGAAGCAGGCTCCATGCAGGGGGCCCAATGTAGGACTTCATCCCAGGACTCCAGGATAAGCCCCAGGCTGAAGGCAGGTGCCAAACCGCTGAGCCACCCAGGGATCCCCACCTTTTATCTTCTTCTTAAAGAAGTCCCTTTAATGTATTTTGCAAGTCCAGTTTAACAGTAGTGAAGTATTTCATCTTTTGTTTCTCTGGAAAACTCCATATCTTTCCTTCAGTTCTGAACGATAACTTTACCAGTTAAGGAATACTTGGTTGGAAGTTTGTTTTCGTTTTTTTGTTTGTTTGTTTGTTTGTTTGTTTTGTTTTCTATCCCCTTCTTTCAGCACTTTTAATATTTCATGCTATTCTCTTCTGGCCTGCAAAGTTTCTGCTGAAAAATCTACTGATAGTCTTATGGGAGTTCCCTTATATGTAACATGTTGTTTTTCCTCCTTATCTTTCACCTTATCATTAACTTTTGACAATTATTATATGTTTTGTCATGGGTCTCCTTACATTTGTCTTATTTGGAACTCTCTGAGCTTCCTGGATCTGGATGTCTATTTCTTTCTCCAGGTTAAAAACATTTTTAGCCATTATTTTTTTCAAATAAATTTTCCACTTATTTCTCTCTCTCTCTCTCTTCTCCGTCTGGGACTCCCAAAATGCAAAGGTTAGTCTGTTTCATGTTGTTCCGTAAGTCCCTTAAGCTGTCTTCATACTTTTCATTCTTTTTCCTCTATGCTGCTCTGTTTGGCTAAGCTCCTCTGCTCTTTCTTCAAGTCCAATTATCATTTATTCTGCTTTGCCTCATCTGTTTTTGGACCCCACTACAGTACTTCTCAGTCTATGTATTGCATTCTTCAGCTGTGTTACTTCTTTTTGGAACTTCCCTATATTTTCTATATCTTGGTTGAAGTTTTTACCGTGCTCATCATCTTTCCCCAAGTTCAGTCAGCATCATTTTGACCATTATTTTAAATTTTCATCAGATAAATTACTTATCTCTAAGGTTTTCTTTTTTTCCTCCCTTGAGGTTTTATCTTTTTCTTTCATTTCGAATATATTCCTTAGTTTCTTCACTTTGCTTCTTTATATTGGTGTCTACACATTAGATTAAATAGTAATCTCTTCTTATCTCAAAGAGGTGAACTTTGCAGGAGATAAACCTTATTAGTCAAACCTACCCTAGCAGTCAGTTCTCCAAAACCTTTGTGATTGTCCAAGCTTCCTATTTTATTTTTCAATAATTCCCAATAGTTGAGGGTGTGCCAAGGCCAGTCAGTGTCCCAAAGGGGACAATCTCCATCAACATCTATATTCAAGCTTTATATAGAAAGCCAGACACCATGGCAACAGTTTTTAAAGAATGCAAATATATACCATCCTATGGAACCACAAGAGCAAGCCCCACTGGCTACTCGAGCCAGGCAATCTGGAGATGTGTTCTGGACATCAGTCACAATAATTGGGCCTCCAGATGAGTGTATAATCTCCTTTGTGAAAGATAACCAACTTTTATTACATGACTAAGGTTGTACCTGATAAGACTTTTCCTCTTTATAAAGTTACTCTAGGCAATAAGTGTGTTGTGGTAAGATATCTTGAAACTGTAAATATACTTCTTCACATACTTTTACTTGTGTAATCTTAATATCTACTGATGTTTCTTTCATAAATTAATTATTTTTATAATGGCTAAAAAATAGTTATTTTTCAATTCCTTTAGTTCTTCTACAGTTATTAGTTGTCATTCTGATAGAGGAAAGGATATATACTTTTTTCTTTCTTTTTCCTAAGTGTGGTTTTGTGGTTTTCCTTTTTATCTTATTATTTAGAATAAAATTTAAAAGATTATCAAATTACTTTAATTGGTAAAAGCCTTGGGGATCCCTGGGTGGCTCAGCAGTTTGGCACCTGCCTTTGGACCAGGGCGTGATCCTGGAGTCCCAGGATCGAGTCCCACATCAGGTACCCTGCACGGAGCCTGCTTCTCCCTCTGCCTATATCTCTGCCTCTCTCTTTCTCTCTGTGTCTCTCGTGAATAAATAAATAAAATCTTTAAAAAAATTGATAAAAGCTCTTCAGGATAGCTTTTTCTTCCTTTTAATTTACCTCCTTTATTTTCTGAGCATTTGTTCTTCTGACTCAGTCAAATGTTCCAGAGTTATTTTGTAGTTTCCTTCTCCTCCCCTTTGTTTCTTTCACTGGGAATGGCTTATGGAAATCAAGATTTGGACATTCAGTGTTCTCATTGCTGCTGAAGTGTCATTGCCCCCACTCACTTTAGTGAAGAGAGCTAGGAAATAAATGTAAATACATATACACACACATACACACAATGCATACATATACACAACATGAACACAACTACACTTATTTCTGTACACATCCTCATGTATCCATATTTAATCATAAGAATGTATAACATTTTAAAAGCATGATATTGCACCAATATTTTTAATTCGAATCCAATATCCTGGGTTCATTCTAATTGTCTCCCTTTCCATTTTTGTAACTTCCAAATTCAGCAATAAGGAACTTGATTCCCATTATCCACAATCTACAGGCTCCTACTGACATGGGCTCTCAGTTGTGTCAAAGACCTATTTTCCTGTGGGTCCTACTGCTGCCAATTTGACAGGAAGGAAGAAAGAAAGAAAAGGAGGAATAAAGGAGGTGAGGCAGCTCTATATTTTTTATGACATCTTTCTATGTATGCCCCTCTTATCTCTATTGAGACTTTTTTTTTTTAACAAAAATTAAATCTTGCACTTCATTATGTCTCTCCAAAATATCTAGCATAATGCCTCGCCCCGAATTTAAAAGTGGAAAACTGTGGGCTGAATTCTACCAATACACATGGTTTATTTAGCCGGATGTGTATTTAAAACAAAAATAATGAGTTTATTTCCTAATTTTATTTTAATGGATATTTGACACATGGTTTTTTATTTCTTACTTCTTTCAAAAATCAGAAGTTATGACATCAGTGGATCTATACTCCTAAATGAGAGAGAGAAAAAAAAATTGAGTGACTACTACTATCTATAAAAGGGACACTTATGAAGAGTTCAGTACAAATCTCTGCCATACTTTGTCTCATTGACTACCTGGCACTCAAAAGAGTTTGAGTTTATACCCTGACACATAAGAGGCACTGGTTGAAAATTTGAATATTTGCTAGTTGATTGATTACTCAAGGTCAAGTTTAGAGTCCCAAGTCAACTGAATCAACCTTTTATAATAAAGCTCTGACAGTTTTTCTTTGCTGTTTATTCCTCTACATCTCTCAGCTTAGCCTAAATTCAGAAACCTGGTCACTGCCATCTATGAATTATAGTAATTTGACCAGAGAATATTACTTGCAATCCTCGAGAAGAGGAGGAGAGAGTGCCAGAACCATTAGTTTCAGGGGAATAAAAATTGCTCATTCATAATTTTGTGTGTGTGGTCTATGAGCTGTAAAGACCATTTAAGGTCACTGCTTCATACAGTATTAGGTAAACATTTAAGAGGTAAATACTTTTATCCATCTTTGCTTCCAGCAAAGAAATAGACCATGAAAACTCCAGAGGGCTGGCTTGATATATGTATTCACTCTATTATTTTTCCTGAGCTGAGTTCTCAGTAATGCTCTGTGTAGATGCAGGTAGCTGGACCATGCTCAGTGTGAGGGAAGAAAGGCAGATATATCTGTGAAGCCATTTTATATATGTTTTATAAACTGTTATTTTATATATGATTTATAATTATAAAAAAAAAGACAGGGACAGATAGACAGAGACAGACAAAGAAAGAAAAATATCTGTCCATGAGAAGACTTTGATTCCTTTCAAAATAAATATCTGTTAGTTTGTAAATTTACAGGCCAGTTGGAAAGAAATGAGAAAAAAGAGTTTTCAAAATAGCTATTAAAATTTGCTATATTAATACATGATAGTTGACATTGTTTAGTGGCTATAAACTGTATCTAATATCTGTAGATATTTCTCTCCTAATTTAGATAACTGTCACATTTTTTACTTATATTTGCCAATATATTAGTTAGTGACATGTCAGTTGATGGTATGTTAACTTGATATATCTCAATTGATGGTAACTATCCCTTGAAAAATGAAAATGACACTCTATTGATAGTGAGGCTGAACACTTTTTATGTTTATTTTTATCTCCCCTGTGAATTATTAATTCATATTGCTGAGATGTTAATGAGGTCTATGGATATATTATATGTTAAGATGTTAAAACTTCTGTCTTACTGATGTAATCATTCCTCCTAGTTACTCTTTTTTTTAAATTTTATTTACAGTTTTCATATACAAAATTTCAAGATTTTAATAGTCAAATTGTTCATTTTTCTCCTTTTGATTTATTCCTTACTTTTATGTCTTGAGCACTTTTCTTTGTGAATTAAGAATAGTAAAAATACCTTGCTATCAAGTATCTACTAGAGAGTGGGAATTATGATAGTTTTTGGTCATTCATGGGCAACCTAGGCAAAGACCCTCTTTCAAGAGGCTCCTAGTCAATATAACATTGATAGATATGTCAACAATTAACTTTATTTTCCTCAACAATTTTCTTTATTTTCCTGCCATCTAGGCCACAGAGAACTTAAATATAAGCAGAGTTTGAGGGTTTAGTTATGGATGACAATGAGAAAAGTACTGTTCTCCCCATCAATCACTCAAGTACTGATTCCAAATTGAAGTTAATGAAGAACATTTTCATACTAATTTAATAAAGTCTTAGTCTAGATCTCAAAGGAACAAACTCTTCAACTTGCTTCTTGCACAGATGGACACACAGACGCAAAAACACACGTCCTCACATTGTGTCTTACAACTGCCAGGAAAGTGTTGAAGGTGAAAAAGAGGAAACCAGGGACATGTCTCTGCCCATTAATGAAATTAAAGGCTTTACTTTTCCTGGGAGAGTGTGATTTAAAGGCTAATCAGCACCATGGTCCTTGCACATTATCTAAGAAAATAGAAATTACTGGCTACTGAATCTGTGCTTGGAAGCTCCAGGGGGAATCTCTGCAGGCCCTCTGATAACTTTTTATGCCGCGCTTGAATATTCCTCCCCATGTAATTGGGTTTGTTTGCTATATATAAAAAGCGGCCGCTGGCTAATCGTCTGATTCTTTCTGTACGTGTTTGAGTAGGACAGTTTACTTGTGCAGATTAAGCTTCTTGTGTTCAGTTTTTCTCTACTCCACTGGCAAGGACTCTAACTGCTCTATTTGCTTTGCACAGTCCCATTAAATTATTCAATGGCGCTCACATTCATATGTCTTTAGAACATTGGCTCCAAATGAGTCATATTCAAAAGAAAGGCTTTATTTTTAGGCCATTGAAATCAGAAACAGTATCATAGGGAAAATGATTCTAAAATTAGATTTTAGTTCATTCATGTAGGGCACAACAAACTCTTCTCCAAGTTCTCTAAGTTGATTGCTCTTCAATATCAAGGCAACTTTTTTCCATGGAATAAAACAGGCATTTCTCACTTTCACTGAGGCCAAAGATGAGGGCAAGAAAAAGAACATGAAGGGCAGAGATATCTGGGTGCCCTCAGTGTTTCTTTCTTTTGGGAAAATCTACATGAAATTACCCTCTTGAGGCAGGGACAAGAGCTCTGAATAAGAATCTTATAAATATCCCATTTGTTCACATGTATTATACTGAGGAATAGCCATCATATTAACTCATGTGAGGAAGAATAGTATCATGTAAGTCTTATGGATACTATGGATAAAGAATTTAACTAGAAAATGTAATGAAATGTGTACATATGCTCATGTACATACACAACTGAAATGAATACAATAATTGTTACAGGATTCTGGCAAACATTTTTTGGTGTTTGCTGTTGTGCCATGCTACATATTCTTGTTTGTGTGTTTGTTTGTTTTTTTTAAGATTTTGTTTATTTATTCATGACAGACAGAGAGAAAGAGAGAGAGAGAGAGAGAGGCAGAGACACAGGCAGTGGGAGAAGCAGGCTCCATGCAGGGAGCCTGACGTGGGACTCAATCCCGGGTCTCCAGGATCACACCCTGGGCTGAAGGCGGTCTTAAATATGGGCTGCCCCATATTCTTGGTTATATATGTGTTGCCCCCTGGTGTGAAAGGAATGAGCTTGTGCAAAGTTCCTCCATTTAAGATCTCACAATAGGTTATCATCTTTATGAACCAAAAGTAATTAGGTTATTTTGTCCACCTATGGAAGTCCTTAGTCCACCTGGTCCTATGAGTTCTCCCAGACACATGTATTCTTTGTTCACAGAACAAAACAAAGTAAAAAAAAAAAAAAAAAAAAGAAAGAAAGAAAGAAATACATCAGTGACAACATGCAGAGCCCTTTCCAATTCCAACAAGAGGGAAATTTTACAATTTTTGTTTTCCATCATCATGCTGCCACTTCTTTCCAACAAGAATTTCTTTTTTCCCCAAACACTTTACTTCAGATATCACTCACCGTCCATTGCCTTATTCTTTTCCAGTCAATCTTCTGATTCATATTTCTGTTTTACAATCATGCTACACAATATCAAAGAATGGTGTGTAAGAGTATCTCTGCTGTCCTAGACTCAGTGACAGGAAATCAATTTTTTTTGTCCTTTGAGCTCCTGAAGCCATCTTCACCCACCAGCTATAATATTTTAGCAGTATACCCAGTGATGATCTGGTTTTAGGAAATCTATAATACAATGAAAAATAAGGGTTTGGATTGAGATATATGAAATTCTTAGTCCCAGACCAGTTCTATAAGTTTTATTATTGTGGTTAATCATTTGACCTACCTGGTTGATAATTCAATCTATCTAAATCCTAATTTTCATTTTCATAAAATATGTTAGTATTATTTGAGGATGAATGAAGTGATACTGATGTGGGAAACAAAAACATAAGGAAATGTAGATAAAATTAAATGTCCTTATAACCATAACCTGAAGCCTATTGACAAATACTTGAGGCAGGTAGAGTTTAACTCCAGGAAGCTCCCAAATGTCTTTTTCTTTAAAAAAAATTTTTTTTCATTTATTTGAGAGAGAGAGAACATGAGTGGGAGGGGAGGGGCAGAGGAAGAGGAACAAGCAGACACTTGGACTCAGCACAGGGAGCCCTGAGATGGAACAGGGAGCCCAGGGGCGAGGCTCCATTCCAGGACCCTAGGATCATGACCTGAGCTGAAGGCAGATTCTTAACTGACTGAGCCACCCAGGTGCACCAGCTCCCAATTCTCCTAATGATAATGCCTTCCTACTCATGCGTATTTGGCTATTGCTGCCTGGTGAAAGGTGGAGAAGTAGAAGACAGTCCAAGTTGATGGACCTTAAAGTGACTGAAATAGAAAGAATTTTAGTCTAGGAAGGCATTGAACAAACAGCATAAGGAAAGTTGAGTAAAGACTCATAAATCAAAAAGGAGTTAGGAGCCAATCTTGAATAAACCCCAAACTAGGAACATTATAGAAAATGAGGTGGAATTGATGTAGGAAAGATGTTAGGGCTCAAAGTTGATGGCCAAAAAAAATTATTGAGATGTCTTTGGTGCAAAAGTGTGTGTTTATTAAAGCACAGTGACAGAACTCATGAGCAGAAAGAGTGGCACTGGTCCATTATCTAAATATACATCCTGATTCTAAGTTTGAGAGGAAAGAACAGACATAAGAAACAACTTCATCTTTCCTCTATAGGTGAATTTTATTTCAAAGGTACCATTTTACATCCATCAACTTTTATTTAAATTAACTAGTTTTCATGCAGGTAGAAAAGCAACTAAGAAGTTCATGTCATGGAAAGTGGTCACAATGTAAAAGATATTAAGGTAACTGAATGAATATTTCCAATCTTCAGGAAAAATAAAGTTGTGGGATATCATGTGTTTGCCATAGTGACTATGAAAATGACCTAATCTTTCTTTGTTCAAATGTATAGCACATTAAACACTGTCTGGATTTATTAAATAGAAAGATTACATATTATATAGCTGAAGTATTTCATTGCATAACCAAAGGCAGTTGTTCCTTGAGAAAAGGAGAAAGAAGAAGGGGGAGGGGAGGGAAAGGAAAGAGAATGCACTATGTAATAGTCTTTCATTCTAATGCCAAGCCATTAAAGTAGGGAAACAATATGTTAACTCACTGACAATCTTAATTTATTTGCAAATAGGTTTCCCAGGAGACCTTATTGAGAAGGATATATTTATTATATTTTGGGGGCAAAAATCATTCAGGAGAAAATGTGGGTGGTATGGTCAATGATCAAAATACACAGTGCATTCTTTTTATCCTTTATTTTTCTTTTCTGTGGTTTTCACTTTTCTCTCTTATTATCATCATTGATATCAAAGTATTTGGAAGAGTATTAAAACTCTGCTAACATTTGAAGCTATAATGCTTTTGGAAATAGTTTTAAAGCTGGTGAGTGATGAAGATTGTAATTTCTAATATCAATTGACACTTTATCCTCCATCTTTCAGGCATTCAAAGAGCTCTGGGCTCCAATCTGCTCTTAGCTATTGTTGAAGGCTGTCATTAAAAATAGTAACTGAGACTCATAGCCTTCAGCAGGGTTTGGCCTTCATTGGGTAACAAGTGGAAACAGACCTATAGGCCTCAAGCAAGAAGAAACACAGTTTAGGTTTTAGAAAACCATTTGAAAGTGAGTGAGGTTAGTTAAAGAGGATACATTCTCTAAAAAAAGAACTGTTCATTGAACACATGATAATTCAAAGTCTGGTATAGTTAGGTCACTTTTCTGAGCCCTTTGAAATTATGTTTAAAAAAGGGACATGGGTCCTTCATTCATAGAGAGAATAAAAATGATCAAATGTATTAAGAAATTAATCCCAATGATTTATTTCCCACTGTGGTGGTATTTTCTGTAGCAAAGCATAGAATGTTAAGCTTTGACCTAATTGAGAATGATGGCAAATATCAGAGTGATCTTCCCTTGGGAAGTGGAGTAGATGTCACATAAAAGAAAATGAACAGTGGTAGTTCAGAAATATACGTGTTAGAGGTAAATTGTGTTTCCAGAAAGGTATATTGAAATTCTAACTCTCAGTACTTCAGAATATGATTTCATTTGGAAATAAAGTTGTTGATATAATTAGTTAAGATGAAATAATACTGGAGGATTGACCCCCAATCCAATATGACTGATGTCTTTATGAGAAGAGGGAAATATGGACACAGCTAGCACAAAAGCAAAACAACATGTAGACACACAGGGAGGAGATGACTACATGAAGATGAAGGCAAGGATTGTAATTATGTTGGCATAAACTATGGAACACCTGGTGTTACTAGAAGCTGGAGGAGGCAGACGGATCCTCCCCTGGAGGTTTCAGGAAGAGCATTGCCCTATCAACATCTTGATTTCAGAATTTTAGGCTCCAAAACTCTAATATATATGATATATATATGATATATATATGATATATTATATAATATTATATATATTATATAAACTCTAATATTATATATCATATATATAGTATTTTAAGCCACACAGTTTGTGGCCCTCTATTATGGTGGTCTTAGGAAAGTAAGAACACTTTATAGTAGTACATTAGCTTTGTGATATTTAAGCTGCTGTGCTGAGTCCTGAGAATATTTAAATTATAAAAAAACACAAAATTCCTGAGTTCATATAAGAAAAAACAAACATCCTACTGCAGGAAACATGTTTTACATAAACATTTTTCCAAAGCATTCATTTGTGTAAGTGCTAATATGGACTATTACTAAGCCTCCCCAAGGTCATATACTTGGAGACATAACTTAGTCCATCAAGAAATAGATGATTTTACTTGAAGAAATGAGTTTTATTTTATTTAGTTAGTTATTTTTAAGTAGGTTCCACATGCAATATGGGGCTTGAACTCACAACCCTGAGATCTAGTGTCAGATGCTCTACCAATTAAGCCACCCAGGCACCCTATAAAGAAGTGACTTTTAAATTGACCCCCTAAGAGCCCCAGTAGAGACCTCATTCTTTTTGTTATTGAGCCCTGTCTGAGTAGAATAGCAAGAATAGAAGTGAAATCCTGATATCTATATTTTCTCAATAAGTATTTATGGAGAAAATTAGGAAGGAAGGGAGGAAGGAAAGGAGGGAAAGAAGCAAAGAAGAAAAGAGCAGTGAACTACTAAGGCAATAAATGTGTGTGCCAAATTAAAAAAAAAAAAGAAAGATATTTTCTCATTAGCCTAGGAAAGGTGCCAAATTTTATTTTACATATATACATATTTACATTTTACATACATACATATTTACATATTTACATGAAAGGCTGAATACTTTCATTCTAACAAATGTTGAAAATATAATAATTTCCAAATCTAGAAATTTTCTTGATTTCTCACTGTAGCTTTCTATGTACATATATATTGTATTGACTCTATGGGATGAGCTACTTAACCATCAGAAAGAGATTTTCTTTTTTCATGTAAACGGTGTTAGACATTTTCTCTTCATCAATGACCCAACTGTGTTTTGCTACATCCTTCAAATTAGGTTGTTAGTCTTAATAATCTAATCCATGATTGGCTCCAAGAAGCAAACTAATAAAATTGAATTTTTGAAACACACACAACAAAGAGAATTAAAGCCTGCTAAATAGTTTCTTCCACTTATATGTATTCATTAATTCAGCAAAAATTATGAAGTGACTTCTCTGTATCAGTTTATTTTATTAGGCATATTTCAAGGTATTAAAGATATAAAATGATAAAAGAGATTAAAAAACAGGCTCACAACACAACATGCACACAACATGGCTAATGATACACAGATGCAGAAAGTACTTGGAAATCTCAGTGGAGACATGCTGACTACCTGGTAAACTCAGGAAAACACAAGATTATCAGGGTGGCATTTAAACTGGTCTGAAGGAGATCTCTGGGTGGCTCAGCGGTTTAGTGCCTGCCTTTAGCCCAGGGCATGATCAAGTCTCGCATCAGGCTTCCTACATGGAGCCTGCTTCTCCCTCTGCCTGTGTCTCTGCCTCTCTCTCTCTCTCTCTGTGTCTCTCATGAATAAATAAGTAAAACCTTAAAAAAAATAAATAAACTGGTCTGAAGAGTAATGAGTTGGTGTTGAATACATAAAAATGGGTGAACTCACTGCAGTGAGAGGAAAAACTTTTCTAGGCTTGGGGCATATTTTCAACTCACTAATGTGATAGATTTTAATTCATATTACATATATAGATAATAGTTCCACTGCAATGAATTTTACAGCGCGTGAAAATTTTTCTATTTTGATATAATGGTTCTTAACCTAAATATGCATGGAGCAGTTATTTTCTACTCCAGGAAAGGAAGGTTTTATATCCCTTCCATATCCCTTCAAAAGTAGGTATCCCGTGTTCACTGTTTTCAGTTTTGGGCTTGATACTGTGAATGATTTCAGGATGTGAGTGACAGTCTTTCAGGAACTTTTCTTTTTTTGGAATATAATACTCTGAATGAGCCATACGTATAATAGCAGATAGAGACAGCATTATTTTATACATTCAGCCACTTAACAGTATGCATATGGTGACATTTTCTGTATCTCAGAGTAAAATACTGACTAGTGGAAGGTGGCTAACTAAAAAAGGTCAGATTATTAAGTAAAAATTAGGCATTCAAAAAGGCTGAAGATCTCAAGAGAACAGCTTTAGGAAGTCAAGTCAAGCTATAACGAACAAATATAGGAGAAGCATGTAATGCCAAGAATCCATGAGACTGATACCTTCTGTGCATCATAAATGAATTTCTGGAGAATGATAGTATAATTATAAATTATCCAGCTTTCAAGACAACAGGTTTTTAATCTGTACTCATATTTTCTATGTTCTTTACTATTACTGTGTCTCATGATTAAAAGAATTCTAAAAAAAATAAAAATAAAAAATAAAAAAAATAAAAGAATTCTAATATGGTCTTACATAGTGCTTGGCATTTCTTACATATACATGAGGTGTGGCAAGTAGTACTGCCATAAGTATATACCAAAGTATTCATATACTGACATAGTATATATTATACAAAATGTAGGAATATAGGTAATGCATGGTCTGATTGATTTAATTGTTGATTTAATTTCTGCCCCCAAATCACCTAGTAGAATAAACAACTAAAACAGGAAATAAAGATAACATTGATATTTACTATTTTAATAATACCATTATATATTCCTGGATAAACATATAATACTAAACATATATGAATTATATATCTCTGGATAAACATAAACTAGACCTCAGTTTTCCTATTTTAACAATGGGAGTTGGATTTGAATATATAAGCTTTTAATTTTGCTACAATTCTAAATCTGCCAGTTTACAATACAACTAGAAAGATGACAGCAGCCACATTGTATACCTTTCAATATATGTTGCAACCTTTAGTAGATAGAAGTATTCAATAATTGCTGATTATGTGTTTTTCAAGCCATATAGCTTCCAGGACCATGATAGTTCTACCATTCTAGACTTTAGGCATAGCAGATAATTACTTAGTAATTTTCTATTCCACAATTATCTACTATATTCAGAACACAATAATGATGTTGCAAGAGTGTGGAGGAAACACTATATGTCTTCTAATAAAGTATTCTATTTTATAATCATTTTGAACTTGTTCAGTAAAAATGTCATACCCATAAAAAAATGAAAGTTTTCAAAGGTATGTACTATAAACTATAATTTGGATGCTAGAACATAAGTATTTATTTAATATTTTTCTACAAGTATGTGATTACAGATTTCCTAGATTTAGATATCCTACATTACATATCAATGTACCAAAAGTACTTAATATAAATTTGATATGTAGGAAGTGCTTAATAAACTTGAATGATTAAGTAAATAGATACATAGATTTATTGGCAAGTAAAGATTACATTAAGGAAGTATTTATGGAATTACAGGGAAGAGAGAATATTTTGATAAATGCTTATAAAGATGATTGCAAATGACTTAAATGTAGAAAAGTTGAAGGAGTTTTGACTAATATTCAGGTAAACTTTCAGGTATTTAAACTCAGTACAAGATAGTAACTATCAGTGAGTAGTGATAAGACTAGTGATAAGAGAGAACCACTCTGCCACCATGGATTAAAAAGCAGGTGTTCTAGGGTACTTGAGCCTGGGAGAGGAGCACAAAGACAGAGAGAATCAGTCCAGGAACTTGCTAAGTTACACTAGGGCCTAGCCAATGGTAGCCCACAGCTAGAAGAGGCAGTAGAGTTTAGAGAGAACAGCCTGGAGTGCAGGGTGCACAGGCTCAACTGAATACAGAAAGTAGAGAAGAAAAAAGGAGACAAAACCTCTAAGCACTCCCATGCCAGCCCTACTAAAAGGAAGGTTGAAATTCCACCCTCAAATCATTTGAATTATATGTTTAATTCAATCTAATGAAAGCAAGAACAGAGATGAGGCCAAGTCAATTATGGAGTAACTCAAAGACAAAACCAAGCTCAGCAACAGACTAGATTGACTCAGTAGCTTTTTCTCAGTTGTAATGGGATACACAAAAGAGCCCTGCACTAGGTATAGACATAATATTATTTACTTCATTCTTTCAAATTATTTTCCACATAATGCTTCTATTCAATCAAAATTATGAGATAATTTTTTTAAAAGATGGAGCCATTCTCAATAGTATAAATAGCCCAAATGTTGAAATTATCCAAGAGGAACTTTAAATGATAATTATACAATAAGGAATCTAACAAAAAATGTACACAGCATGAATGATAAAATGAGTAATTTTAGCTAAAAATGTAAAATTCAAAAATGGCGAGATGAATAATTTTAATGGGCTTATCAGCAGAATGAATATAGCATGAAAGAATCAGTAAATGTAAAGAGCAATGAAAGTTACCCAAAAGGGAGGAAAAAGGGAAAAAGAAAACAGATATAATATCCATGAAAAACAAATAAATTGATCTAAGATTTAAATAATTAAAGACCCAGAAAGAGGAGAGACAATATGATGAAAAAAATACTGAAGAAATATTGGCTCAAAAATTTCCAAGTGAACAATGCACACACATACACGCACATGCACACACATACACAAGATGAGGAGAAAATCCTGAAAGTGTCCAGAGAAAAAAAACATACATACAGGAAACAAACAAATAAATTTTAAAAATGACAGAGTCGTCACAAGAGGAAAAAAACCATAAGAGCAAAAGACAAATGAAAAGCATCTTGAAAGTGCTGAGAAAAATTAAGAAGGAGGAAGAGGAACAAGAGGAAAAGGTAGAGAATTTACATATCTGATTTCAAAAGTTTAAATTGTTAAAATAAAATAAAATAGAGACCAGGCTTGAAAATCCCCCAAGCAGACATCACGTAAGCCCTGCAAG